>NC_089494.1:86611351-86914268 GCF_036850765.1 Saccopteryx bilineata | reverse complement strand
ATTTGTGTTATTTGAGTTTGCTCACTTTTATTGTTAAAAATGGCAATGGTCTGAAATTGCTAATTACCTTCCTCCTTGGGAAAGGCCATTGTTATACTAATGTTTTCTGGAGGAGGGGTTTTGCACCAAAAAAGTGTGAAAAGAGCAGAGAAAGAGAAGAAGGGAGAAAGAAGCCAAGATGGCAGGGTGCTTAAAGAGAAGCCAGTTTGTGCAGAGAGGAGAAGGGAGAAGGTGTGCAGATGGGGAACCAGAGGTGACTGACACTGGTGGGGCCTTTGATTCTAGGAAAAACCGGAGAAGATTCTCCTGGTTGTGGAAGCGGAGAATGTGTAGGTGGTTTTGGGAGCCCTAAATGAAAGGGTAGTGCTTTTCCCTGTGTGTTTGCTCGCTTGCTGGTGCGAAGCTAAAATAAACAAATGGCCCACCATTTTTTGGCTCCGCTGTTTCTTTACCATCTGTCAGAATCTAAAGGGAACCTGCATGTGCATGGTCATGATCGTGGCAGCTACTGGTCATACACATACTCACAACACTCCTGACACCAGATGAGTGAGGATACTTTTCCAGCCCTGGCAACTCTGTGACACCAGCATGGTGTCCTATAATTTACCCAGTTCTGACACTATCTGGAGATATTTTCAAATCCCACAGGTAAAGGGTGCAGACCCATAAGACTACCCCTCACTTCAATGTCAATTGAAAATAGTAGGTCTTCAAGTTACCCATCACTTCTGTGCCACTCAGCTACAAACCAGATTATTTGCTAGAGCAGCTCACAAAAGTCAGGGAATTCTTACTTACATTTACCAGTTTATTAAAGAATATAACAAAGGATACAGATGAACATTCAGGTGACAAGATACACAGGCAAGGTCTGTGAGTGCACGAGCCTCTGTCCCCGTGAGTTGGTGTGTGCCAGCTTCCCTGTGTGCAGACGTGTTCACCAACCTAGAAACTCACCATGCTTCGTACTATTGAGACTCTGCATGGAGGCTTTCTTATGTAGACGTGCTCAATTAGCACCATTTCCACCTCTCCCTCTTTTCTGGAGAATGGGGGAGAGGGCTGAAAACTCCAAGCTTCTGACCATGGCTTGGTCTTTCTGATGACCAGCTCCCACCTGGGAGGCCACCAACAGTCATCTCATTAGAAGAAAAGACACTCCCATCACTCAGGAAATTTCAAGGAATTTGAGATTTAGAAGTTCTATGTCAGGAGTCAGGGCCAAAGACCAAAAAGTAGAACAAAAGTTGCTCCTAGTGCTCTTATCACTTAGGAAATCACAAGGGTTTTAGGAGCTCTGTGCCAGGAATTGGGGACAGAGACCAATATATATATATATTATTTTTATTGTCTCACAGATGGTCTCTCCATCATAATAAAAAATGGCAGCTGGTTAGTTGCATCATTAGCAAAACTACTTAACTTGTTAAAGTTCTTCAGAAACATTTGTTCCTTTTAAAAATTAAATAGCCTGCTTCCCTCAACTTATTCACATGATTATTGTATTTAAAAAACAGATTTTAGCCTGATCTGAGGGTAATTTTTACAAAATCTGAAGAAACTAAGCGTGAGTTGACAAACTACCCCCGTGCTGAATTTACTTACCAATAAACAGCTAAACAAGAGGTAATATCACTTTTTTGCTTTAGAAGTAGATGTTGAATTTTGCAGCTGATTTTAATGACCTCTGTATCAGAGAGAGAAAAATGAACTTCATCAGTTAAAAAAAAATTATGAAAATATTACTGAAATGCTCGCCACATGTTCTTGTATATAAAATACTGAAAATGTGTAGGTGGGAGGATTATTTTTTTATATTCAGAAATTCCTTACAGTTGATATCATAGTTTTATTGAACTTTATATTTTGACTGTGATATCATTTTAAAATAGGTTAGGTAAATGATATATAAAGCTAGAAATAAAGGAATCTATAAACCCCACAGTCCTATGGAAAGGAGCCATAACTCTCTCAGTAAATGTGGTGAGTTATCATACACACGTACACAGGAAACAACTACCCAAGCATTACAAAGAAGCCAGTCAAGTTAATTCCACCCTATTGAATGCATGCCAGAGCCATGTAGTTTATTTTAATACAATAAAGACTATATCAAACATCACCAGAATCTGGACCAGAGTACATAAGAATTTAATTATTTTGACATAATCCATGCCGGGGAGTCATATTCTTTTTTTGTGATTTTTTTGCATCAATTACCCTGGTATAATGCCTAGTGCTTCTAGAATAATATAAACATCTAACGTTTCAGCTCTGCCACTAGCTAGTCACATGACCCAGAAAAATATCTAATCAATGTGACCTACAGCTTCCTCGGCTGAAAGAGTGAATCATAGTTTCTATCTTGCGAGGTCATTGTGAATGTTGTAAATATTACTGGAAGAATGTCTGATTCAGAATGCCTGCTATTATTTTAAAACTGTGGTCTTTCATTAGGTAAATCTCAGAAACCATGCTTAGCTGTGTTTAGTTATTTCATGTAACTCTATGGCCAAAACAAAGTAAAAATTTGAGTAATAATTTATAAAGTACACTTGCACATAGAAAGCTGGTTGTTTATATGTGTTTCATTGCAATGGAAGAGGAGTGTATTGTTCAAAAAGTAGCATACACAAAGATGTGCCGTGCAGATTCGCCTTCCAGAAAGGACTTGATGCCCAACTGTGAGGAGCCTCATAGCCACCAGCTGTTAGTCCTGCAGGGTCTGTCTGCTTCAGCTTTCCAGTTGAGGTCACATTTGTGGAGTGGCCCCAGGCCAATGACTGAGCCAGACAGTGGCAGCCAAGAGCAGTTCTTGTCTCAGAAGCCTCCAGCCAATGACTGAACAAAGCAGATACAGGGCAGACCATTGCCCCCCACCATGATATTCCTCCAATGGGCAGGCTGTGATCCCAAACTTCTGCTGAGCTTCCAGAGAGAGGCTTCCCCAGGTTGGCATGGCAGACTGACATGCCACCTGCCCGATCCTGCTTCCACTCCGATTCATAGGTTTATTCACCAATAAATATTTTAGACTTCTAGCAGCCTCAGCATCTGCTACCAGAGAACCCAAACTGTGACACATAAATCTTTACAAGGTTTATGTTATTGAACAATAACGATAAAGCTTGATAGAAGAGTCAGTGGAAATGCAGGAGTTCTTCATTATTTTACCTAAAACATTTCAGACAAGCATCTAATCTATTGTTTATTTTCCCCTAACTTTATTAAAATATAATTCACATATAATATATTGTAAGTTTAAGGTGCACAACTTGTTGATTTGATACATTTATATACTGCAAAATAATTACCACCGCAGGATTAGATAACACCTTCATCACTTCACATAATTACCATTTCTTATTAGTGGTGAGAACATTTAAGACATGGTTTCTTAACAACATTCAAGTGCATAATACAGTATTGTTAACTGTAATCACCATGCTGCACATTAGATCCCCAGAACTTATTTATCTTATAACTGGAAGTTCGTACCCACCTTTCCCCATTTCCCCCCAACACCCCCCCAACCCCTGGTAGCCACTAGTATATTCCCAATGACCAAGTCATATGTTTATTCTGTACCTGTAAGTATTAAACCAATGGTAGTGTCTGTGGGCTTGTTTCCTGTTTGGCCTGGTATGAATTGCTTGCTGCAAGTTAAGCCCACTTCTCCTCCATGTAGTCACTGTGAAGACGAAGAAAGGAGCACCTACACTGTGGTGCAACACTTTGAAGCCATTCTTTTGTTATTAAGATTCTCAACATATTTAAATATCCCTCTGAGGTCTTGTTTTCAAGGTTCTATCCATTTTAATGCTATCTCTGGATGTTGTCCAACTCTCCACCCTGCATCTGTCTTCACATGAAGAGCTCTAAACTCATAGCAGGTTGCTTGTCCAAAGCTGGCTGTAGTAGAATCAGACAGAGAAGTTCAATGGTCATAACTCTACTGGCAGGATTAATTATAAAAACCAACCACGAGCTTTCTAGCTCTGTTCACCCTTTATTATTCAGAAAGTGCATAATCTAAAATGTTTTATTTGTTTACATTCCACCTCATTCTAGAGAGTATGATGGATGAGATTATTTAAAATGCACGAAGGGTCAGCAACATAGAAGGCATGACTTCAGCAGAAGCACAGAACTTCACGTTTTCCATCAGTTCCATTTTAAACATTTTTAAGATCTTCTTATTAAAATAACAAGAACAGTGCTTACACCCATACGTGTCACTAAAAGTGATGGTGAAGATGCAATACAACAAAGAACGAGCACATTCCTTGATCTCCCTTTGTTAATCTTTTATTGACGTGCCATCGACTCCGCTTGCACTCTGTTCATTGTGACCTGGCTGTCTTGGCCCCCACAGGCTGGCATGACCTGCTTTTCCAGCAAACACTCCAATAATCCCTTTACCCACCCTAAATCCCAGTCAGACTGAACTACATGCTGTTTGCCTCTGAAACTGTTGCTGCGCTAGCTCTCTGCCTTGCTTTCATTTCCTATGTCCTCAAATGCATTTCTTCCTCATTCAAAACAGTTTCAGCTGTCAAAGACCAATTTGAAAATCTCCTCTGCTTAAAAATCCTCTCTCTGGCCCACAGCTGCCCTTTGTCTTTTCTCTTAATTCCCAGAGCGCTCCGTGGCACTATCCCATTCTGTAAGACATTATCTGACGTTTGTGTCTTACTTATATCACATTCCTGAGACTAGAGTTAGCATCTTGTGTGTCGCTATGCTTCTGACAGCTTTCTGCCAAACAGTCATGCAGCAAGTCATCGAACTGCCCAAAAATACGTACCAGGCACTGAAGTGGGTATTGGAAACATAACTATATACAAAGTTGACTTGGTACCTGTCCTTGAGGAACATCTGAACAGGGAGAACTACTAAAAATACAATGGCCCTGGTTTCACAGAAAGCAGAGGGTTCTTGGGCTGCTGTAGGAGACATAGGAAGTGCTTTTAATGCTGACTTCAGGATCAGGGAACTCTGTTGAGGACTAATATGCAAGTATTTAACCAAGAGAGCAGGCCTGGTGGTGGTGATTGTAGGTCGTGAAAACACCAGAAGAAACAGCACTGTTTCAAAGCATCATGGGGGGTGGGAGGATGGGAAGGGAAAGGGTGAGAATGAATGCAGCTAAACTCAGAGGTTTGACTGAGAGGTAAGCAGAGGCCAGGTCATGACAGGCCCTTTATACATAACCGAGTCCAGAGATCAGACTGAGGACCATGCCAAGCCACGGAGTGTTAATCGGAGTTTGTGTTTTCACATGCTCCCTCTGGCTTTAGTGCAGAGACTAGGCTGCAAGAGAGCAGGACAAGGAATAGAGACCAATGAGCAGCCTCTAGCAGTAATCCAGGCAAGTCTCATAGGTGGTGCGCTAGGAGGTTTACGCCCATATATTTTAAACAAGTGTAATTTGCCAAATTCCCATTCAAATGCATATCTCCCAGCTCTCACACCCTCCAAGAAAAAATTTTAAGTGAAACTAACAGAAAATATGCAAGTCCACATATGATCAAGAGGCCTCTGACTGTCCTGTGCCAGACTGCCTCTTCCAACATCTGGATTTTTAATACACCTGGTAACACTTAAGCATTTCAACCCTAATTGTCCTGGAGAAATTCACTGGTTTCCAAGTGTTAAGGTAGTTCATGGTTCATATGCTCAATCAATCAATACTGCAAGCATTTTTATTTTTGCAACAGGCATAATTACAATATTTAGTTGATAAGCAGTGATGACAGACATATAGAGAAAATATATGCAAGAAAACCCACTACCAAGGAATTACGCCATTTTCTCCTGTTCACCCTCCTTTGAGCTAGGGCGAAACCAGCAGGACATTTGCTCCTGCTTTTGTTTAAAACTGACTGGGAGATGAGAAACAGTCGAGAACCCACTACATTGGGAGTTTATCTCTTTGGTCAGGAAATAGCACAGAATTCCCTGTGCAGTATAAATCTGTTTTAGAATGGCAGAAAAAAAGAAATGGAAAGTACACCTCGTGATATGCCCCTAACGGGGATAGCCCTACACCATCCCCCATCATCACTCCCAGGTCACAGAGAAATCAGTGCTCTCTTCCTTGTCAATAACATGGTGAGGAATAAGGAATCATCTTAGTGGCTACTATAGCAACTAATTAACTTACAAAAAAAGAAGAACTATAAATAAACCATCGTGAAAGGGGCAATCCTTTTTGGCAAATGTTCTCTATTATCTAACTGACCCCAAATTAACTAATTTATAATTTAACTCACTCAGTTACCTGAGCACATACAGCCATTAAACCAGATGCATAATTACTTTGTCTTGAACTCCACACAAAGAAATCATATTACTCATGTCATTGTTCTCTGGATTTCTAATGTAGATGCTGTCATTTGTTTATTTGTTTAGTCTTAATAGATGAGGTGAGTTTCTGGTTGTACATGCTTATAAACACACCTAGGCCACCTTGTATATTGTGACACTGCTCTATGACAAAATATTTGGGTCTGATTTGCCTTTTTACTTCTTTATAAGCTAGGGGCTCAAAATTTACTTTTTAGGAGTTAACTTGACTGACTTTGCCCAGAGACTTGTTAGGCTCATAACTTTCATAAAGAGGTAGCAATTGTCCCTCTTTTCACAGATTTTTCTCAGCTAACCGATAGAGGACAAAGCAACACATAGCTATAGACAAGATTAAGTTGCAAACCCCTGCTACTTGTCAGGAAAATAACTTGGCTTCTTTGCTTCTCAGTAGAAGACTGAAGGATATACAATCGATCTATTCTTTTAGCTCTTCAAAAATCTTTACTGGATTACGTCTGGTAAATGAATTATGTAATTGGATGGTGTCCTATTGGTTTCCTGGTTAAACTAATTTTTACTGAATGTGCTTTAACAGTCTCTCATCAGCTTATGTTGAGAGACAAGGAGGACAGTATGTAAGAGTGCCCTATAAAACTCACAGCTATATTTACTCTAAGGATGCCATCAAATATATTGTTTCTTAGATTACCCAGTGACTTCTTTAAGAGGACCCATAGTATAAATTTCTGATAGGTCTTAATGCTGGAAAGAGCTGTGTTTTCCACCCCAGACAATTGGATTCATTTTGCTATTTTATAGGCACAGTGAACCAGGAGCCTGGTAATGTTTCTGTCTTTGTGTTAGCTGCTAGAAAGCTTACAGCCACATTGGTGGTTCCCAGATTTACACTAGGTCACTTTCTGCATTGTTTTATATTATTACTAAAGGAAATCATAATTATTTAAGAAAAAAAATGAAAACTCTGATAAGAAAAAAGAATATAAAAGTTATTTGTACTCTCACTACTCCCAGATGGTCATTGTTAATATTTTGTTACATTTCTTAAAATCTTACTTCTGTGCATGTCCTTTCTTCTTTTTTAACAAAAAAGAAATCATACTACACACCACTTTATAACTTGCTCTTTTTACTGAATAATATATTGTTAGCAGAATTCACATATTACTAAATGTTCTTCTACAATATTTTCAGACTGTTGAGAATAAATAAATGTTCCATAGATGTATCATCTGTTCAACCACTCCCTTAAAATTTACTATTTATACACTTTCAATTTATGTTATAAATATGTTCTGATGAATATCTTCATAATAGTAGCTTCTATTATTTTCTTAAGAATAATTTTCTAGAAAAATTGGGTCAAAATACATGCAGAATTATAAGGTTCTTCTTAGAAATTAATTAAGAAAATTGCTCTTTAGAAAGGCTGCAAGTTTTTAATCTGACCAGGAATTTTATGAAATGATACATGATGTCAATTACAGATATTTTGAATTGTTTGACAACTCAAGCCGTGTACACACACCACACATGCTCATTCACAGAAACACAGACTATCTGTGTCTGTTGTTAGGCATATTGTAACAGATACAATGGGGCAGCTGCCAGTTTGCCATGGCTTCTTCTCTGAGACTAGTCTGGCAAGGAAAGACTCCGCAAGGATGGTCCCAGTTTCCATGTCTCTGCTTGATGATCCTGGCTAAAGATACTTAAAAGTGAACATTTGAACTAAGAACACTTTACTCTTTCTCTTGGAAATCTCATTTAAAAACAAACAAACATGGAAACCACAAATTGTTGAAACCTACCCGTTAATTGAAGGACCCTCATCGCCGCGAAAATACTCACATATTCTTACTGTTGAAATCGTGAGAGCTGCACAACCCTCCCTTTTCTGAGACTCAGTTTCTGTCACTACCAGCTCAAGCTAACCCGGCCAATGAATAATGGTTAAAACAGTAACAAAACTAACAATTATGAGATGCTTACAATGAAACAGACAGCATTTGAAAAGTTCTGTATTAACTCAATCTTTCTAACAGTCTTCTGAGGTAGGTAATGTGAATATCTTGATTTTAGGGATGAGGAAATCGAAGCAAAGAGAAGGTAAATGATTTGCCCATTTGCCCAAGGTCATGTAGCTCATACGTGGCAGTGTTGGAATTTTGAATTAGATTAGTTTAGCTGCAAAGCCCATTTGCTTATTTATTACACTGGTGTGGACACCACTCCTTTGGAGGTCATGAAAACCTCATGTCACCACACCTAAAGGACAATGTTGTCACCATGACTAGCATGTGCAAAGCTCCTGCTACTACTCCAAGGCTAGTTTGCCCCAGAGATTAGCAAACTGATTAGGGGAGGCTGTTCAACAGGTTCTGCTGAACATCTTCTAGAACAGGAAGGCTCATCTGCTCTACTACACTGATCATATTCTCACTCTGTGGCTAAAGAGAGGTTGAGTGTAGTTGCCTTTACTGGCATCTTACATACATTTGCCCTCACTGATGCAGGAAAGGGTATGATTTAGACCTCAAAGTTGGGAGATTATTATTATTATAATTACATGGGGAGATCATTCAGGCCTCACCTGGAAAGTAAAAGCTTGGAAGAGAGCCTGAGAAACACTATGCCAAGAGGCAAGAAAGAGATTACCCTGCACAATTCTAAGCAGTAATAATAAACATACTTATTGAATTGGCAGGAATTAAAGTATCAGATTGTTGTTTCTGCTTACATAATTTGTATCATAATTATTTTCATTATTGAGATCCTTGGAGGTGAATGCATTTTCAGTAGCGAACTTGACATTGCTGGATGGAGACTACAAGGGGATAGAGTGAATTTTGGTGATGATTTCTCCAATGGTATCCTGCAATAGCTTTACACCTCTTCATAAAAATCAAACCAAGGCCCTGGCCGGTTGGCTCAGCGGTAGGGCATCGGCCTGGCGTGCGGGGGGACCCGGGTTCGATCCCTGGCCAGGGCACATAGGAGAAGTGCCCATTTGCTTCTCCACCCCCCCCTTCCTCTCTGTCTCTCTCTTCCCCTCCCGCAGCCAAGGCTCCATTGGAGCAAGGATGGCCCGGGCGCTGGGGATGGCTCCTTGGCCTCTGCCCCAGGCGCTAGAGTGGCTCTGGTCGCGGCAGAGCGATGCCCCGGAGGGGCAGAGCATCGCCCCCTGGTGGGCAGAGCTTCGCCCCTGGTGGGCGTGCCGGGTGGATCCCGGTCAGGCGCATGCGGGAGTCTGTCTGACTGTCTCTCCCCGTTTCCAGCTTCAGAAAAACAAACAAACAAAAAATCAAACCAGTACTTCTTTAATTTAATCACTTCCCTCCAATTTTTGTTTCTATATCTCCTCAAATTCCTCCCAAACAGAAGGCAGTGGTCTCCTGCCCATGGTCACTGATGGCACCCTCGTTGCTATTTAGACCAACCAAAAGTGCCTGGACCACTGAGCACCCTCACCCAACCTATGCAGAAGCCACTGGTGCCTGCTTTCCTGACACTAAGTTTCCTGAGAAGAGCGCCATCTCCTTTCCTGAACCCTCAGAGAGCACAGGTGCACAGGCCTCTTAGATTAGTTACTTCCCATGCCATGACCGCCTCAACCTGAGAACAATGTACCAGGTGGCATGCAAAGTCATTTTCTCTTCCTCTCCTGGCCCATCATCTTTGAACCAGCTTTGTTCACCTCAGGCTGTCCTCTGTCCCTGGAGACGCAGGATCTCTCCTGTGGACAGACGGCCTCTCCACCAGACATTCCAGACAGGTCTGAAGACAGGGGTAAACACTGATTAATCTCAGACTGAGCTTGTTTCTATTATATCTATTATCATGAGTGCTATTATCCTATCATCATCATTATGTTAATTATGACAATGATGATGAACTGGGGTATATTAGTGACGCTTACCACGTCTCAGACCACGTGGAGAAAATTAGATGCACTCACTTCCTCCATCTCCTTTTTCCAATATAAAACATTTCTAAAGACCTCCAGTATTTAATAAGCCCAGCACAGCAATTTTCTTCTTTAAAATAAACATAATGGATAGTACATACTAGAGAAAAGATATATGCAATACGCTTAGCACTGACATTTCCTCTTGTGCAAGCATATAATAGAGCCTGCAGATTAGAAAAATAAGAAGAAAAAAAACCTTCAAAATAGCCTCTCTGTGAGATATTTGCATCAGGAGCTAAAAAATCTGGGTTTTAATCACACCTCGCCCTTTATTTCACTGTGTACATTTGGAAAAAGCTCAGAACCACACAAGATTTCAGGTTCCTTATTAATAAAACACTAATAATGCAGGTTGTT
This sequence comes from Saccopteryx bilineata, assembly GCF_036850765.1. Classification (NCBI taxonomy): domain Eukaryota; kingdom Metazoa; phylum Chordata; class Mammalia; order Chiroptera; family Emballonuridae; genus Saccopteryx; species Saccopteryx bilineata. Next base: position 86,903,608 of record NC_089494.1, on the reverse strand, counting down.
TTGAGAAACAAGATCAAAGTGAGTGCTTAACAAATAATTCTTTTCATCCTAATTTTTTATTACTCCCCAGGAATTATTCAAATATCATGTTAAATGTCAGCTTCCGAAGGTTGCTATCAAAGTTATGAGTTTGAGACTCACAGAAAATACACTGACTGAGAGAAAGAGAAATATAATAAGATTTTTAAAGGGAACGCTCAAAACATCTCATCACCAGTGTTACTGATATAAAAATCCTATAGATCATGGCTGTGAGTAAAATGATTAGCTCTCTATTTGTGAATATTTATCTATGCATCTAAACATCTATCCATCCATCTCTCCGTTCAACCATGTATGTAGCTAGCTAGCTATCTTTGTTGGTTTTATTTTCACCACAACCACACAACCACAGTCATTTTGGCCCCATGACTAGGGAGTTGTAACTAAAGCTCTAAGAGCTATAGAAACAAGTGAGCGGTGTGAATACAGTTAAAAGGACTACCCTGTTTTCCCTTTTCCACCTCTCCTTCTAGCTTGCCCAGCTTCACTCCACTCCTCTCCTATAAATGTCTATACATCACTGACAAGATTCTTCTGATAGCAATGACTTCCATGATAAATACTTTAGTTTAGATATTATTTAAAGGGGTTTGGGGTATTTGGGATTTTCCCAAGGCTACTCATTCTTTTTATTTTAAAAAATCTTTATATTAAGAAGAATGTGTTGAGCACTGTGCTTGAAACTGTGAAGAATGAAAAGATTAATTACATATAGATGCTGTCCTCAGAGAACTAGTATTTGAGACTGTATTGGAGAATGGGATTTACACATCTATAACAATGTGTGTGTGTGTGTGTGTCTATTGCTTCATAAAAAATTACCCTCAAACTTAGAAGCTAAGACAATACCCATTTCTTATCTCACAGTTTCTGCGGGTCATGAATTTGGGAGTGGCTTAGCTACATAGTTCTGATTCAGGGTCTCTCGTGAGGTTGAACCTTGTCACCTGGGGTGAAAGCTTGACTACGGTGGAAGATCTGCTTCCACAGTGGTTTGTTCACGTGGCTGATAGCAAGAGGCCTTGGTTCCTTGCCAGACAGACTTCTCCATAGAGCTATTTGAGCATCCTCACAACAAGAAATTTGCTCTCCCCAGAGCAAGCGACCTGGGAGAAAAGAAACATGGAAGCTGCACTGTTCTTGATGGCTTGTCCTTGGAAGTCGCACACCATCATTTCCCAAATATCCTGTTGGTTTTTGCAGGTCAGCTCTATTTAATTTGGAAAGGCACCCATAAGAGCATGAATGGCAGAAAGCAGGGGTCACAGGGAGTTATCCTGCAGGCTGACCAGCACAGTATGTAATGGAGTCTTCTTAGATCTCATTCACCTCCGGGTCAAGGTCACATTGATATTTCAAACTTTACCAGCTCTTGCTTCAATCATTGACCAAACATCCCAAACTTCTAAAAGTCTCCTTTCTTCTGCAGCATTGCTGAGAGTTCCTAGAGAAGTAACAACACTGCTATAGGGAGTCATTCTCCTGCTGTCCCAGCCACATTCCTTCACCAAGCATTGCCACTGAGGCAACGGAGCCTTGGGTGTCAAACCAGACAGAGTTGGTTTCAAAGTCAAGAGATTCCTCTCTACTCAGGATCTCAATTCCTCTACAGTACCGAGTGTTGTTTTTTTTTGTTTGTTTGTTTTTTTAGTGATATGATACCATGATTTATAATATATATTTGGTCTTCATCCCTAATTCTGGCTCAGAGTACATAAAACCGTTTGGAATTTCTTAAGCAGCAAGAGCAGTAAAGGTATCTTTTGTTATGTTAATAAGGCGAGTTTTAGACTGCACCTAAAGATGGGGGCTGGTTGCCCTTGGAGCCAGCCATGAGATTAGAGGGTTGGAACTTTTATCACTTGCCATGTCCCTCCCCCACAAGGACAGAGGGTTTAGAGATTGAGTTCAATCACCAATGGTGAATGACATAATAAATTGTGTCTATGCAATGCAGCCTTTATGAAAACCCCAAAGCCTAGGGTTCCGAGCCCAGGCTGGTGAACACACGGAGAGGCGGGAGAGTGGTGTGCCTGGAGAGCACGTCACAGCTCTGTGGCTTCTCCCACGCCTTGCTCTGCGCATCTCCTCCAGCTGGCTCTTCCTGAGTTAGGTCCTTTTATAATCAACCTGTAATTTAAGGAGCAAACTGCTTCTGTGAGTTCTGTGAGCTGCCCTAGCAAATTCATTGAACCTAAGTAGGGGTCAATTGGTCAGAACAAGAGTTGACAATCTGGACTTGCAACTGGTGTCTGAATGGGTGCAGGAGGGCTGTCTTCGAGGACTGAACCCTTAACCCATGGAATCTGATGCTGTCCCCAGGCCATGTTACAACTGAGTTGAATTGTAAGCCACAGCTAGGATCTGAGAATTGCTTGCTGGTGGTGAGAGACCACCCACCCAACATTGAAATTTGTGCAGAACACCTTTATGGGGTCAGCCATCACTCTTGAGTCCTTCCTCCCTTAGCTTATATTCTTTTCCATAAGGCTCCTCAACCTTCATGCAAATAAGCCTCTGTTACCTATTTGCCAGACAAGCCCAGAGATGTCTGTGTTTCTTAGACTAAGCATTTCTACCCTATTCTATCCCTTAAAACCTGATATATTTACAAAAATAAAATAGAGTTTAAAATACCCTAAGAGAGAGGAACATTCTGATACATTTGCCAAATCTCAAGCCTAGGTAAATTTCCATTCCTGCTACTCTTATTTACCATTAGATCCGTGAAGGCTCAATTCCTGCCCATCAGTCACAGGGTGCTAACCTGTAGTGATAAACCCTGTAGCAATGCATGCTGGATGAACAAACAGCTCAACAGCTCCTTTGATTTAATGACTATGGAAATGCTGCCTAAATTTAACACAGAAACTGGTTCTGCACACACACGTCACAGGAAAAGCCAAAAGCAAACTTTAAGGATACTGTAGTAAACTCACCGTTATTTTTATAACCTTCCCCCTTATAGAAAAAAAATTGTATATTTAGTCATTCACTTAGGTTTTCCTCAGTGAAGCCTACTTTGAGCAGAAAGCTGGAATGAACTGTATGAAACTTGACACTGTCCCTGGAGCCCTTAACATAAAGGGTCCTATGTTGGTCCTGTTCCTGATCAACAGCTCAGTGTCTTAGTCAAAGTTTCTGTCACAGTGGGAGCCAGAAAACATCCAGAATAGAAGTAAAATGGCTCAAGACGCACTTTTAATAAAAATATATATCTATTGTACTGTAGGCATCCAAGATAATTATAAATAAAGCAGGTTCCCATCTGATTTTTAAAGTTTTACATAGTAGAAACTCTCATTGATGGGACTAGTTGAAAATGTGAATTCCTGTATTCAATTAGACATTTTCAGCATTCAGCATCATCATGGCAGAAGTCTAGCTTTGCTCAGCAAGACGTTTTCATAACAAAAATAAAGATCAATTGTGCTACTAAGAATGTTTCAATACCTTAAATGGTCTGCAGGATCACATCAAACCATTAACGCCCCAGGAATTAATTTGGGTGCATTCATTTTTCCATAGCTGTCATGACAAACCACCACAATACCTATTTTACTATTTCAGTTTTGTAGGTCAGAAGTGCAGTTACAGCATGCCTCAGCTGGTTCCTCTTCTCTTAGAATATCACAAGGCTGAAATCAAGATGTTGGCAGGGCTGTCTTCTTTCCTGGAGACTGGGGATGAGTCTCCTTCCAAACTCATTTATGTTGTCGACTAAACTCAGTCTCTCGTGTTGTAGGACCGAGGTTCCCATTTCTTCGCTGATTGACAATTGGGGACTGGCCTTAGATCCTAGAGATCTCTCTCTGGTTCTCCTTGTACAAGATCTTTCCCATAATCAAGCATCTGACTTCCTCTTCTGCCTTTAGATGGGAAAAAAGCTTTGCTTTTAAGGACTCATGTGATTATATTGGGCTCACTTGGTAATTCAGGGTGCTTTCCTTATCTTAAAGTCAGCTGGTTAGTGACCTCAATTACATCTGCAAAGTCTCTTTTGCCATGTAGGTAACATTCACTGGTGTGACATAAGAGAGTGAAAGTCATGGGAACAAATCTTTGCCTACCACGAGGGGAAGAATGTGGAGGATTTTCCCTTAAAAATAGCTACTTTTCTAATACTTGAATATTTTTTCTTATTATAAGCATGAGTTTCATAGTTTTAAAAGCTTTTTAAAAATATTTAAACAATTGTCTATATTCAAACATATTCAATTTTTTTCAGAGTCCCTCATTCATAAATATAAATTGCATTCTTATCTGTTAATTTAAATAAGGAAATCCACTAGCTATCATTGCTTGGCTTAATTTGATTTAAGGTGGGCACTTTAAAGTTATAAATTATATCCGTGAAGGTTTTCACAAAGGAATATTTTCCCCAAAGGTGTATTACTGGCATCACATACAGAATTAAAAATGTATCTCCAAATGTGATCAAACACGATTATGAGAGAAAAAAGTGTTATGTATCTAATTAAACAATCAACATTTTAAAACACCCATTATTGTACTCTCAGCAGTAAGCATCGTGAGATATACAAAAGAGGGAAGTGACCCCATGTTACTTGAAATCTCACTGGAAGACAAAGATAAGAAACAAAATAATAACAACATACTCTCCTGGGATAGTACAATTTGTATCCCTGTAGTTCAGAAGGCAGGAGTACTGCCTGTAAAGGGGGTGTGTCCTAAAACAGGGAAAATTTGAGCTTGGTAATAATGTTCTTTCTGAATCGCTGTCTATCAATTCATCTCTTCCAAATAGGAGGTCTGGTTCGAGCCTAGCCTCCTAAATCCCAAGGGAGGGAGCAGCTGCTGGGTCACTATGTCCCAACCTCCTCTTAACCCTCCAGCGCAAATTCTTCAGGGCTGTCACACAGACGGCTACAGAGTCAATCCACGCAAATGACAATGGAGCTGGCTATTCCAGGTCAAAAAGCCAGAAATTATCACAATAAACTTAATGCCTGTTTCACGTGTTATTTAGCGCTTAGGGATAAAATGTGAACTAAGCAGCTAAATAGGTCAACAGCCAAATATTCTACTTCTATCATACTCTCTTATGACCTTTAAAATACCGTCAGCTTGGCCTTCCGCCCTTCTGAGCTGACTAAGAGCCCTGGCAGTGCACAGAGGTGGTCATGCACAGCTTTGCTTTTCACATCATTACAAGGCGTCCCCAACTTCCTGGAAATATTTTTCCAGCAGTTTAAAATAATTTCTAAAGGAAGTTAAAAGGCTGCTCAATGTCCATCTCTCCTCGCCAGCTATCAAACATAATTTGACTTCAGCTAAAAATGTTGTTTATCATAATCCACCCCAGAAGAGGTGATTAGCCAAAGTCAAATACTTCAATGCCTGCTATTCTCAGTCCTGTTACATTTGCCAAAATTCTGAATAATTTAGTAAAAGAACACAGAGTGCCTCTTAGATGAAGCTATCTGTGCCACTCAAAAAGGCTGGAATCTGAGACCATAACATGTTGGGTGTTTAGTCCTGTCAGACTATCATTATTAATAACAGCACTGTGATTAGCTTAATAAACATTATTTTTTTGTATTTTTATAGCATTCTGTAATTTAGATAACCTCACGACACTTTACATGGTAATATGTAGCACAGCAGTTTCATTGTCTAGCATTAAAAAGAGTGGAAAGAGCATTAGTTTTAAAGTCAGACATTAACTGGGCTCAAAAGTAAACTGAGTCCTTTACCAGCTATAAGATGGTAAGCAATGAAACTAACTTCTCTGGACCTAACTTTCTCATCAGTGATGTGGGACTTAGAAATATTTCTTTCTCAGGTAAATATTACTGAACTGAAGAGCTGAAATAAATTGAGGTACATAACAAGAATTTAGTAAGAGATACTGTGATTTCCTTCTCATAGGATAAAGACATTGAAATTCAGATACTGGATTATTTATCCAAAATTTTACAACAAAGAAATGGAGGAGACAGGCTAGAATTTAAATGGGGGGTCCTAGTAAAATAAGATGTGTCTCTGTGTTCTCTTACATTCAGAGGAAGTAAATAGGTGGGAGAGATGGGCAGATTGAAATCTGGTGTCAATATTCATTTTCTCCCAACATCAGGAGGATCGCAGAACCACTTGCGTGTAGAATTTCTACAAAGTCATGAACCAGAATGCCATTGGGGGCCAAACTTCTAAGTCATTCAATGGCTGGACACAACACTTTTTTACGGAACTGCTTTCACTCAAGGCAGAAGACACATGCATCCTTCCCAAGTGGCAAAGTTATCTCTCCTCCACAAATGAGTCCCCTCTGGGATCAGATGTGAGCAAAAGAAGTGATTGGGAAACACAGAGAGAAAAGGAGGCTACTTTGAGACTTAATGTAAGCTCTTTTTCAGGAACTGTGAAGCATGCAATGCCATCATAATGTAAAATGCATTAAACTGTCAAAGTGAAGATCCTGTCTTCAATCATGTAAAGTCCCTCAAGATTTCCATGGTAAATTTTGCATTAAGAAATCTCCTGACCCTCTCCACTACCCCCACACCCACCCCCAACCCCACCAAAAAAAGAATTGCCTTAAAAAGAACAAGAAGCTGGAGTATTTTAATAAAATGGGTGCCACATGAATGTACACCAAATAAAACTGCTAAATCTTTTCTTCCCCTCCCTTTCTTTTTAAGAGATATAAGGAAAGATATAAAAAGACAGACTCCCACATGTGCCCCAACCAAGATCCACCTGGCAACCCCTTTCTAGAGCCAATACAAGAATCAACTGAGCTACCATCAGCCCCTGCCCTCACCCAGGGCTAACTCTCGAACCAATCAAACCACTGGCTGCAGGAGGAGAAGAAGAAGAAGAGAAGAGGGAGAGAGAGGAGGAGAGAAGCAGACAGTTGCTTCTCATGTGTGCCCTAACTGGGGGTCAACCCAGGACATCTGCAGGCTGGGCTGATGCTCTGTTCACTGAGCCAACCGGCCAGAACCTCAAAAATTTTTCTTAAGTTAAAAAGACTTAAACCCAAAATTCCATGAGTAGTTCTATTAAGAAATTCTGTAAGTAGTTTAATTAGATACTATTTTGCTTTATAATACCAAAAAAATAAAAATAAAAATGCAGTGACTAGGTATTTATAATCATTTACTAGGATTTTCTTATTTTAAGCCTAGTGTTGAAGCTGTTAGATTAAATTGATCATTTAAGAAAGCTATGCAAATGTCCTTAGAAATAGATATATATCTCTATTAGATATTTTTATATTTGATATTTTTTCCTTTTGAAGATATAGTACACTGATAATCACTGTTTAGAAAGTTCTAATTTTAGATCCCATGGCATTTTAAAATAGAGATTTTTCTTTTATTAATAAAAGACTTACTGATAAAAAACAGATGTGCTGGCTTTATAGACACAATGAAAACAACAACTAAGTAATGTCTGCTTTTCTCCTTTTCTTCCCTTCCTTTTTTATTGTAGTTTTTTATAGTCCAGCAGCATAATTATAAAAACTTGAGTCTTAAAAATTAAACTGAAATCTCAAGGCTTTGGTGAATGTGAACTCCCACACCCTCTCTACATGCTACATTCTCCTGCCTCTGGTTTCTAGTTATCTTAACGGGTGTCTATTGTCTACGGATGATAACAGAAAAATCACTCATAATTGCTGAGCCACAGAGAACTGTATTAAAGAATCCAAACAGATCCTTTGTCAACTATAGAAGATCTCAAGAATACTGTGTTCAATGACTGTTTTTTAAACTTTGTAGATTTTGCATTCATGCTCAGTTCACAATGTCTGTATTTTGTCTCATGCCTACAAATTATGCCCATCCTATATTAATAAAAGCTCATTTTAAAAGCTGAAAATCTAGTGTGCAGAGCCTAAAGTCTGAAAAGACTAAACTAAAATTATCCATGGGTTTAATGAGAAGTGAAACTATCCAGTCCTAAACATTTTCATAGATTTTTTATTAGAAGCAAGAGGTAATTAATCAGGAATTTTTATTATTGCCTGAATTTCTGGTGATATAACCTGTGTTTGTAGAAAAATGTATTGCATCAACTGCTGAAGTCTACAGGCCTAATTATTTAGGGTATTGTTGAACAAAACAAGAATAACTACAAAGACAGCAGCCATACTAATGAGCACAACAAACACATTCATAGTTTTCATACCAAATTAATTGTCTGCAGTCTGTAAATGAAAACATATTGTGTTAGAGAGATTTTCAAGCATTTTAAAAACAATAAAAGTTTGTTTATGTGAAATCTTAGAACCTCAATAATTAAAACAATTTTAAAAGTCTAGATGTATTCACTAAAGTGGACCCCAGTGCAAACAGCTCAACTTCACTCGCTAAAGATTTCTTCTGAAGCACATCTAGAAAAGTCAAGAAATCAGCAGTTAGAAGACCTGAATTCTAATATGAAGACTCTGAAGATCTGAAATCTACTCCTACCACTGCCACCAAGAAACTGGGTGACATTGATTAGGCCACTCAATTGCTGTGAGCACATTCTTCCAGAAAAGAGGTTGGATGAGCTCCAGCAACTACTCCAACACCAATACTCAGTGAAGAGGATGTTTGGGGGCATGGTTCTCTTATGTTAACATCTTTTAGCAGCATTCAAATCTGTATAAGATTTCAGCAATTGAATTTGTGCACAAAAAGTTAGTTGTTTTGTTATATTTCCTTTATCTCTTCTACACTGACTGATTTAGGATTTAACAGTGCAAAAAGTTTGTTGTTACATACACTGCCTTTAAAAACACCATAACTGTGTTTAAATGATGTGCAATGGAGTCACTAATCTTTCTGGACCTCAGTTTTATTTGTGGTTTCCAGACAATTTCAGAGTTTACTTCTAAAAGTCAGACTGATTTTTTGACATATTCTTGAAGTTCAGGTTTTTGTTCCTGTTTCTTATTTCAAAGTCACATATAATGTTTAAGAAACTCACACTAATAGAATTGTACTCTTTTTAGTGTATACCCACAAAACTGATGACTCTTATAACTCAGTTGCTATTAGACCAGATAGTGACCCACTCCAGTCTATTAAATATATATACTTAATATATATATATGCTCATGTATGTATACTTACTATACATAATTCATATGGTGAGAAACTTGCGTGGTACTAAAATACTCTGGCCTTGTTTGAGAAGCTCATATGTAAAGGTAGAAAGTCTTTCTCTAAGTATATTAATTTTAAATAGCAGTATGAGTTAAAAAAATATCTATGCCATCAGGATGAAAATTACACTGATATTTATATTCCAAATATGTCTACAAATACTTCACAAGCAAACGATGACTAAGTTTCCTACACCAGAAGAACACAGCAAAGCCATTGAAAGAAGTGACATTGTCTCCCAAGCTCCCTACCCCAACCTGAATGATGCTTTCCTTAAACTTAAAGGAAGCGGAGTAAAAATTTCCTGACAGGAGTGTGAGCTGTCCTAACAAACCAAAAAATAGGCATTTCCCACCTTCTCTGGAATATTTGTGTAGCCTTCAGTGTAATGGACTCATCTTCTCTTGCATTTATTAAATAGGAGATTCCAGGGTCTACCCTGGACCTGAAGAATGAACAAAGCAAGGGGCAGGGAGAAATCTCTTCTGAATCTGCCATGCATAATTCAGGAGTCTGTGCAGGTTGGTTTTGCTCCATGGAATACTTTCTTGCTTAACATAGACCCAAACACTACTGTTTTTGAGAATTAATATTTGTTTGGGGAATAAGCACATTTATGCATACATATGTGTGTTCATTCTATTCAATAGCTGCCAACTGGATAATCAAAAGATATTATTTTCCATTTTCTTTTGGCATGGATGTTAGCTCCAGACTGGGAGCTTCTAAATCCACTCTATATGTGTCTACTGAACCAAGAATGCAAAGCACACTTTAGATTCTCCTGCCAATCCTGTACCAGTCCTGGCCATGAGATCTTACTGAAGCCTGAAATCTCAAAGGCTAGGGAAGTGGAGTGCTGGAAACTACTGGGTTCTGCTACCAAATGAAAGGGAAAGGTGATATTGAGCCTAACAAAAGCAAAGATACATCCTGTACAGTTTGTTTTTTGTTTGTTTGTTAAGGAAAGAGACATTTTTTTCTTACTGGAAGGGGATAATAAGGTCAAGGAGCAGGATAGGAACTGGGACATTTGCTGAGACAACACTCAAAAAGCATTTAAATGCCTGGTTTTTTTCTTTCGATGATAAGAACTCTTACTTGAGGCACAAAATTAAAATTTTTCTCTTCTTACAATGTAGTTTCCCCAACACATTAGACAAGTTGTATATGCCTAGCCAGTGTACATTTGGAAGAGTGGAAAACCAAGGAGCAGGGCAGGAAAAGAAACTATAGAATGGCTTTGAGCACCCTTCTGGAAGCTTTTGAGAAGTCTATTGTCTAAGGCAGTAATCAGAGCAAAGTAAATGAAGGATGACAGTGCAATTGGAACCAACAAGGTAGGACTGGCCTTGAAAGCAGATTTAGCAGATGACTCAAGAGCTAAGGTGCAACTAACTCTCATTCTCCCAAACATTTGTGAGGAAAGCCACTCTTATAGAGAGAAACTGGCATAGGCGGTGGCTGGAACTCCAACGCTGGGCAGGTTTGGGGTGGGATCCTTGAGGTAGAGGGCTTTGTATCTCCCATCACCTATCAAACAGAATTTTTGTCCCAGATTGTTATCACATATTCTAAGATAATTTTTGTACAAATGGACCACAAAGTAGAATACATCCTTTGGAAACGGAGGGAAGGAATTTCAAGTTTATTAGTGAAATCTTAAAATTTTTTTGTTATAGATTTCTTGGAGGCTGACTAAATGATTTCATCCAGATACATAAGAAAACAAGAATAACAACAATTTTCTTTATTTTATTAGGGCAGGCTTTATAAACTAAACACATATATTAGTCTTGAAAAATCACCAATTGCTATAATTTTAACTAGCATGCAGACTACACCTAAATTGGAGAGATATAATTACAAAACCTATAAAAGCTTTGGGGTTTTTTTTCTCTAGTTTGCATGAAATAGTAAGAATAAGATAGGTCTCCACTTTTTTACCTTTTCTTTCAGCATCAGAAGATAATGATGAATTATACCCTGATGGCCGCTAGCTGGAATCAAACAAGCATGTCACGCACAAACTCCCAGACATTCCCCTCTGTGCCTATTTGAGGATCAGCTCTTATAACATGTGAAATTTCAAACATTTGTTTGAAATTGTCTTTGTAGTTTGAGTTCAGCTAAATTTTTAGTAAGTTATTTAAAATGAATTACATGGTCTAAATGGATCTTGAATTCTTTAAAGAAAAATGCACCAGATTAATACAAACACAGCACAAGGCTAGGAGAAAACTCTACTTGGTTACGTGAGAAGATTGATCCTGCAGGAAGAATGGAAAAGCAGATGAGTCATGGGCTTCGGCAGCAGGAAAAAACAGAGAGGGCTCTAGAAGGAGGCTGATGGTGACATCAGAACCAGTTCTCTGTCTGCTACACAGAAGTCACATCTGTCCTGCATACCTAAGTGTTTGAAGGGTGGAAATGAGGATGCAACCTTGTGGGGCAAAGGTGTTAGGCTTGCTCGCTGGTTTACTGGCTGCAAGCACTTTGCCTGATTGGTACGTGAGCACGTGACAGTACCACATGTGTATGGCCTAATAAGGCTGTGGGTGCTTGTGCTCAAGGGGACTGTGGATGGTGGATGGCCTGCCTGCCACTGTGAGGGGCCATGCTTGCTGTTTGTGTACCAGGAAAGAGGTTCTACCCAATGCTTTCCAGCTTCCCAGTTTCTCTATCATCTGCCAGAATCCAACGTGGACCTGACTGGCCTCAGCTACCGGCATAACAAACCTATCTCTAATCCACAAGATAAATGAAACCAGGCCCTAAAGAAGCTTTGGGCTTCTTTAAAAAAAAAAAAAAAAAAAAGACAGAGAGAGAGAGTTAACAAACTGTCAACTTTTTTTTTTAGCGGGAAAGAGAGATACAGACAGAAACAAAGAGAGGACAGACAGAAAAGAAGGGAGAAAGATGAGAAGCACCAATTCTTCGTGGCAACACCTTAGTTGTTCACTAATTGTTTTCTCATATGTGCCTTAACTGGGGGGCTCCAGCACAGCGAGTGACCCCTTGCTCAAGACAGCAACCATGGGGTCATGTCTATGATCCCAAGCTCAAGCAGGTGAGCCCACACTCAAGCCAGAAACCCTGGGGTTTCGAACCTGGGTCCTCAGCATCCCAGGCCAACATCCTATCCACTGTGCCACTGCCTGGTCAAGCTCAACTTTTTTTTATATTGAGAAAGCTTAGGGTAAAGGAACATCTAGTGGGGATGTTTTGTTTTGTTTTGTTTTGTTTGGATTATCATGCGTTCATAAAAATAAATGAGCTCTAGCACCTGAAATTGCCTAATTCTGCAAGCTCGTCCTGTTCTTGAACACAGAGCTGACCTATATTTCCTGGCCTCCCATGAGTTAGGTACTGCCATCTTCTGAGTTCTGGTCAGTAAAATGTGAGCAGATACAATGTATGCTGCTTCCCAGCCTGGTCCACAGAACTCCCCACATGCTCCCCGCTCTTGTCTCTTCCACCAGCTGGACGCAGTTGACAATGAGATACTTTAGGTTCTTGCTTTTCAGATCTGGTCCATGAGTCAGAAGCATTAGCATCACCTGCCACTTACTAGATACGCAAAATCCCAGACCTCCTGAAACAGAATCTGCATTTTAACAAGCTCCCCAGGTGATTCAAATATACACTCAAGTTTGAGACCCAGTGGTCTAGATCAGAGGATGGTATAGCTGCAAAATAAAAAGTGCATGAATCCCTGAATTGTCATGTAGAGGAAAGCAATGAACATCTGCCTTGGATTCGTGAAAAGCTAGGTAACAAACTGTAAGAATAATTATAGTTTTTGCTTCTATTTATTAACACAAATGAGCTTACTCTAACAAAATGCAACAAAGGATGTCTATTCTGAAATCATCTTGAGCCTTCACTGTCATTCAGGAATTTAATAAGATATCAACAAAACCCTTAGAAGCAACTTGAACTAACCAAGAGGCTATTTTATCACATGATAAATGTCTGCATGGCTCCAAACTGAGGGAGCGTTGGGCTTTTTATTATACTAGCCTATAAGTTGTATAAAATAAAGATGGGAAGTGTCAACCTCTGTCTATTTCCAGATCAAGCTTTCCTTCCTTCCATCATTCCATGTTATCAAGTCCTTTTTAAAAGGACTGGTGTTGGATTCAGCAACCCTTATGGCTTTGAGCATCTATCACTCGAAGAATGAAATCATTCTTCATGGCATATTATGAGCCTTTTTTGTCAGATAGTTAACTAAACTGGCACCAGTTAACTATGATCTAAACTTTATATTGACAGATCTGGCAATAGACTGACATTCCTTGTACTAATTTTGGCTGTCCAATCTGAAAAATAAATATGTTTGAAATTTGATTTATCTTAAACTGACAGCAGTCTTCATCAGGGTGCCAGCCACTGGCAGAGGAAAGGAAAGGACCCAGTTTACAATCCTAGCTGAATGTGCTTTCAGGGCAGCAATCAAGAATTTGGAGCCACTGTTCCTCAAAGTCATAATTTCATTTAACAACCAAGCTGGAAGGAAAACAAATGTTTCTTACTAAGCCTCGCCATCAGCAATCTATTTTCCTCCCATACCACATTTGTCTTACTTTGTAAAGCCCAGGATTACCATCCCCAAGTCTTAAAACAATCCCTGATACACACCAACTACTCCAGCAGCTGAGTAGAGTCCCTGAAATGCAATTATAGGGGAAGATCTAATAAACTGAAGATTAGCAACAGAAATGCAAGCACTGTTAACTATTTCTCTTTGGGGCTGATATGAAAGCCAGAAACTAACCAGCTGAAGGAATAATGACACAGAAGAGGCTGACAAAATTGGAAAGATCCATCAGCATAATCATGGTGTGTAAGTGACAGTGTCTGGGTAGCAGCAGAACCATTTGATTATTAGAACCTAAATTGTTACATCTCTCTTTTCCAAATGAAAATGAGATGCAAAAATACATTTAAACATTAACAAGAGGCTGTCTGAAACGTTATCAATATTTCCTAGGCCAATTATGCTTTATTAACAACCCAGAGCTCATGTCTTTAAGTATGTCAACATAATGTGCAAATACATTAATATGTAGCTATTCACAGTCATCTTTTATTTTTGGTACAATTTTATAAGAGGTATGTGCTGTGTGTATAAATTCTAATGAAAAGCGAGATAAAATAGCTCTTGATTTTGTGTTTAAATCCTTGCATTGGTATTTGTGACAGCAAACGAGATGGAGCAGAGAAGGAGGAGTATATCCTCCCTAGAAGCTAAAATTATTTCCTAGAGCCATCAAGCCAGAGTGAATCAAGTTCTCCTGGGGAAATATACTTCATTCAAATGGGCTGAATTGGACACCATGGTGCCATTAAGTGCATACCAAGTGATCATTTGCCAAAGAGTTAACCTTTGATGTTAAAAAAGAGGGGGGAGGGGGAGCTCCAGTCTCTTTATCTCTGTGAACATTTTTGGCAGCTGAAATGTAAATGCAGAAATGAAAGCACATAAAGGAAAAAACTAAACTTCCGTCCATGACAAGTCCCAAGTTGCTGAGCTACTGGACCTTTGTTCTTTCACACACTCTGCCCTTGGTCCGCCTTCCTCATGGGTGACCATGCCTCCCACCACTGCTGCCCATCCCATGGACATCGATGAGGCTCTACTGTGATTTCTTCTAGACCTCTCCACCCCAACAGCAGCAATCTACTCTTTGCTTCCTTCTTTACCTTCCCTTCTCCATTAAACAAAATTTTCATGTGGCCTATTTTTTTCCCTCCTCATCATATTGGTTAAAATTTGCCAAAGGCCTGCATTCCGTTAGTGCTCTGAAGCCAGACAGCATTTGTACAACAGAGGCCTTCTGTGTTTTAACCTTACAGAAAGTGGCTGACTCATAGAAGTTAGATATTGGGACAAAGCCTGGGGCAAGTTAAAGGGGAAACCAGGGGTGTAATTTTAAGTAGACAGGCTTCTTAGCTTGTTTCAAATACTAAAGCTTGATAAAGATGGTTGCTTTTTCTGCTCGTGTATAAGCCTGACTTTATCACCAAGAAAGTCTTCATGATTTGTGAATAAAGACAAAACAAAACAAGATAAGGGAAGACAAAAGAAAGGAAGGGAAAGGAACAAGTACAGCTATAAACCAGGCACATAATAAGTGCTGTTATAGATTTCCCTAATCTCAAATCTTTATTTTGTGCACCTCCTCCCCATTTTATAGGTGATGCTCCTGAGGATTAGAAGCATTAAGTAATTAGCCAAGGTCACAAAGTAGCACAGCTAAAATGAAAACCACCTGTTGGGTCCCAAGTTCAGTCAGTTCCCTTGTGCCTGCCTTGGGCACAGCATACTCTGCCCCGTCAATCTGTCAGATAAATAGAAGGGATCGTTTCTTTATTTATCTTAAAGGGAATCTTTCTGAGACCTCATGCTTGGACATAAAACTTTCCTAAGAGTTACCTTTTCTGATGCATCTAAAGTCTATAATTAATTTCCCACTGTCAAATGTAGAGCTCCTACATATTAAAAGTATGCTTTGACCAGTCATCTGTGGTCCTCTTGAATCATGTCAGTATTTCAAACTTCATCCCATTTAGAAAAACAAGGATTCTTTGTCTGCAATATGTTCAAGATGAAGTTTATAAACTGGTGAAATTCTCTCAAGAAAAAACAAGAGAAATAAACTGGGAAAGCGCTTTGGGTGAAGCTGCGGGTCATGAGCAGCATGACAGGCAAGAATTCACATTGAACTTGGCCTCCTCTGACATTAATGCAAATCCTCGCTCTGGCCCCAGAGGGCAGAGAAGCTAGAACTGGGCATGTGACATGATGGATGCTGGCAGCTATGCGCTGGCGTGGAGGGCGGGGGATAGGAAAGCAGAAGGGGGCAGTGAATGTAGCCTGTGGGCTCCCTCATTCTCTTCACCCCTAAGTCCCCCTTTCTGTGCCATGGACAAATCTAGGACTACATAAGGAAGAGAGAGTGGTTTTGTTTCGTTTTTGTTTTTATCTGTCACATTCAACTAGACTGCACATTTAAGGCAGTAGACAGACTCAAGAGAAACACCTCTGAGCAACCAGGAGAGAAAAGGAGGCAGCGCCAAACAATGGAAGGACAGCAGGGCTGAGCACGGGTCTTGCCATCTGGGTGTAGTTGTGCGCATATGTGAAATGAAGGACATGAACACCATCATTTCTCAAGTCTTGTCCGGGTCCAAAATTTTTTTTCACCCTCACCCACATCCCCCTAATTTCAAGTTAATATCCATCTCCCACGCCCTTGTGGAAACAGCTGGAGGCATTTCCTTTGCCAACGATCTTCACTGTTGACTCTCTCTGGCTTCACAACCTCAGCCAAGCCCAGGGAAGCCTCGGTTTGTGAGGGATTGAAATGAGCGTCTTCTGAGAAACAAGTGCTGTGCTAAGCACTTCAGCACACACCATCTCTTTTAATCCTCCTAGAAACTACATCATAATTATTATTGTCTCCACTCTAGAAATGAGAAGATTGAGGCTCAGGCATATTAACCGAGCAGCCCAAGGCCACCAGCAAGCCTGAGTTGAGTTGAATCTAGATGTTCTGACCCCAAGACAAAAGCTTGGAGCCTGTGAACTTCCATTTCTGCTTCTACAAATCCCCCCAAAATACACATGCAACACACCTACACACAGCAGATAAGGTCTATCCAAAAGCATAAGGCTGAAGAAGTGTGTTAGGGGAAGGCACTGACAGCCAGCCGGCTCCAAGTACCGCTGAAGAGAGGGGACTTACAAGAACATGAGAGCTGGCTGCCAAAATGGCAAAGCCAAGTTCAAGTGCCAGCCCCAGCTTCTGCTGAGGAGGAAACAGCCACAGTTATGTCAAGGGAGCCATGCCCAGCTTTGCATTTGAAACATACTAAGCTCCCGGGCCCTCTATGGAGCATAGGATCTGGATACAGCTTCACATGTAGCCCAGGGACTTTGTTCACATTCTCTAGTAGTGTTTTGAGCTGACACAGGAGACAAGATGTAGTGGAAAGGACAGGACTAACTGAGCATCTGGTTGGACATTTGTCGGGAATATAGTAAAGTGCATTCTAATATCAAATTAATTCAATTATATTTCATGACCTTTGACATTTCTTCATTGCTACAGTTCCATGAGAAGCAGTATATCTTCATATTCTTATATAACTTTGCGCATTGGAGAAGGAAATGATGAGAACAATAGCGCAGTACCATACAATCACAGTGATAACAAACATTTATTGAGCTCTCACTATGTGTCAAGCACTCCTGTCTCCGATTATCAGATGCTGTACCCCAGCACACTGGACAAAAACAATGGCAAGAGGTAGAACAAGGACAGCAATGAATTAATATACAAAGTAGGAATTTAATTTGAGTGCAGTCCAAGGAAAGTTGTCATTCATTCTGGCAGATGGCACAGATTTGTGTTGCCCTTCAACAATGCAAAGAAAACATTAGACAAAGGAAGTTTTGAGGCCTCCCCATCACAGCCAGTGTCCTTTTTAGTGCCCACACCCACAGGCCTGCAGGAGAACACACAGTGGAATTGTGTTACAAAGGATGTCTCT
The DNA here is from genome assembly GCF_036850765.1 of Saccopteryx bilineata. Taxonomy (NCBI): domain Eukaryota; kingdom Metazoa; phylum Chordata; class Mammalia; order Chiroptera; family Emballonuridae; genus Saccopteryx; species Saccopteryx bilineata. The sequence continues at coordinate 86,885,882 of NC_089494.1, read as the reverse complement.
GACAGTGATCCTGGCATGAGGGGTAGGTGTGACTATTTTTAACTCTTAGAGCATATAGTGACAATCAGAGCAGTAATTCTATTTATAAAAATTCTAGCATATATGTACTTTCTCCCTTCATTGTTTGCATCCCATTGAGTGTGATGCTATCTTATCACTCGCCCTTCTTGGACTCCTCTCCAAGGGCTCTCCAACCAAACCACAAGTTCCTCAACTAAGCCACAAGTTCCTCAAGGGAAAAGCCCTGGTTCATTTCTGTGCTCCTCAATAGCTATTGGCTCACTGATGAGTACACAGGAAGTGCTCAGCAAATTCCTATGGAGTGGAAGTCAGTCCTGGTGTGGGGTCAGCAACCACTTCCCCCCACTGTCTGTGTCAAAGCATCCTTTGTTGGAACGGCAGCTGCAAGACATAATGTCCACCTTGGCCATCCATCTCTTGACAAGTGTCCTCTGGCCCTAATGAGTGCCTACTCAATGCAGCCCTGATGCTCTGTTTCAACATGCCCTTGCAGTTGTTCTCAAGCTTATCTTTTTCTTGACCCCCTGAGCCATTCTCAGATACTATGTTCTGGAATAGAATCAGGAATCTACCATTTTAATAAGCCATACCAGGTGATTTCTGAGGCAGGTGGTCCATGATTCATTCACCCTTTGAGAAATACAGAAATCTGTCTCAAAGGAATGATAGGATGGACCTAAGTCTAATGATTAATTATTATCACTATTCCTAAGAGCCAGAATCCTGAAAGTCCTCTACTTCTGGGTAGAGGAGGTAGTTTTTCAAGACTCAAGTGATTCAACTAAAGTAATTTTTTAGAAAAAAATGCCATTAAAACACCTAAGTTTAGTCGGAACACTGTCCGTGTGCTTAAAAATCACACTGAGCGGGAGTGAAGCCACAGAATCAATGGAATAGCAATCACTGTAGGAGGAGAGTGAGAACAGAAGACAGGTTTCAGGCCACAATGAAGGGATGTCAACATTCTTGACAGCGCAAGAGGCCAATAAGTTGTTCACATGTTTTGCTTTGCTGAAGCTCCTGGCCCTTCCGGGGCCACATCATCATTAACTTAAAGCAGGAACAGTCCTTGTTACCAGCACTTACATGTAATGTGGGGATGATTCTCAAACAAAATAACTTAAATGGTTTTCTGCACATTTCCCCTTTCCTTCGGTTATCTTTATTCCTATTTTATTGTAAGCTTTCCACTGATCCACTTACCAACTCTTTCTTCATACTCTTTCTTTTCTTCCCATCATATGAACCAACTTTCGGAAGAATATATGTACATTTCAGGTTAAGTAATTTGTACATCTTAAAACATTACCTCTCCCACAACTATTTAGATCAAATATGAATAAATTAAAGTTATCTATTCTGAGTAATGCAATTAAAAACATCAAGCAGCCATGAGAATTAAAACTTTGTGAGATATAATTTTGCAAGCAATGGGAATTTCTAGTACTTCTTTGCACAGATATGAGACTAACCTTGATAAGCAAATTGCATGAGGCATTTGAAACTATCAGGCTGAGGTGTTTGTTCATTTGTTTTTTAGAGAGAGTAAAGAGGAAGGGAGAGAGAAAGAAGGAAGAGAGAGATGAAAAGCACCAACTCATAGTTGCTTCACTTTGATTATTCATTAATTGCTTCTCATGCGTGCCTTGACCAGGGGACTCAAGCCGAGCCAGTGACCTCTTGCTCAAGCCAGCAACCTTGGTATCATGTCAATGATCCTGAGCTCAAGCTGGGACATCGGGGTTTTGAACTGGGGACCTTCCGGTTCCAGGTTAACACTCCATGCACTGTGCTACCACTAGTCAGGCTAAGTCATCAAGCTGAGTTTTAAGCTGACCTAAGAAGTCAGGCACAGAGAAACCGTGGACAAGGTTGGTTTACATAATTTATTACAAGAGTATCCACTCTCCTTGTCTCTCATAGTACCCCATAGTACCCAAGTCTACATTTATCTAGCATTTCTCACACCTTTTGTATTGATCTTTTATGTTTCAGTTTCTCTCCCATTCCCCACCAGATTGTAAACAACTCACAAAAACAAAGTCTGAGCAAGATAGCCTAATAAGACATCCCTCGATTGTATATCCCCACTTCAGCAATAATAATCTGGCCTCTATCCACAGATAAAAGTACTTTTGTGGGAACTGGGGATATAGCTCCACAACTCGGGAGATTGTGAAACCCCAGTGCAGTCTTAAAACAAAGAAAGCTGTTTTGAAATGTCGGCCTGCACCCACTAGGCTGACTGTAAGGCCAATGGCCGCCACCATGACCATGCAGGTTCTCACTGAATTTGGGCAAATGATAATGAAACAGTGGATGGAGCTGGAGGATGGTGGGCCATTCTGTTAATTGGCATCTCACCAAGACAGGCAAGCCACAAGAAAACCAAGGAAAAAGCAGAAACCTGCTTTAAGCCATGGAGGGCAAGGGATCAGGGAGTAAAAAAGAAACCCTACCAGACCTCTCAGTGGCAGGGAAGAATCCCCCCCCCCCTTGAGAGGAAATATTTGCATCATTACAATAGTGCTGTCATATGCTCCTGCACTATTTACACAAAGGGCTTGCAGCCAGTAAAACTATGAGCAAGCCTAACACAGCCACTTTCCCCATATTAACTTACTGACCATGGTCCTGATTATAGATCTGGAAACAGTTCCATAACCCTAAGGCAGTGGTTCTCAAATGTGCCCCAGGGTGCCCCAGAAGATTTCCAGGTGCACCCTATAGTATTCCAGAAAAATATGTTCCTGATGGGGACCAAAAAACCAACAGGGTTTTTGGAGTTTAGATTTTTGAGGGACAGAGGTGTGGGGAATTGGCTGTAAGCTGACAGTCTGCCCAACCCCCCACCTCACTTACCTAATTAGGTTGCAAAAGGCTATTAAGCTGTGGTGCTGGATTGTTTACACTACCCCCATGTTCCCTGGAAAGACTGGAGGCAAGTTTCTTCTATCCTTTGTTTGGTGTAAAGTTAAGATGGTATGTATGGTAGGGGTTTTCTGCATTCAACACAATTAGAGTAAAAAGAGAGGAATTCTTCAATGTATTGAGGAAATGAGAGTTTGCCTTTCAAATATATGCCCAAACATTGAAGAAATTGCTAGGACAGATCAGGCTCATGTTTCTCATAAACACAAGAATGAAAAAACTTAACACATTTGTGCCGGGACCTGCCAAATTTACTAAAACTTACTAAGAATGTATCTATATATATAAAAATATTACTTTTTGTCATTTTTTAATTTTTAACATCCTTTTTACAAATTCTAAAAAGCATAACTCAAAAAATGTAACATAAAAATGTTTTTAAATGTCAGAATAAATTTAATATTGTTGTATTTATTTCATTTAATTACCATAAAAGCTTGGACTTTATATTTTTCTTTAATATTTGACAATTATTATAACATATTTCTCAGAAATTTGTATATAGTGTGCCTAAAATTATTTGTAGGATTTTAAATGCACCCCAAATTCAAAAAGTTTGAGAACCACTGTCCTAAGGTCACAACAACAGGCCCATTTGACTCTGGCTCTATCCCCAGCACCATTTGCGAAGGAAAACAGAAAGAGTCTTGTCCACCTGTGTGTAGGGCAACATCCATACGGAACTCATAAACTGTGAAGTAGCCAATGAACCATCTCCAGTCCCTCCTTTTCATGGTCCAGGAGTCCCTTCAGAACACTGATTTTAGGCAACTATGCACACATGAGAGAGCCTTTGTGGAAGTCCTGGAGTCCACTGGAGATGTTCTAGTGTACCACAGGAACAAAAATAACCAAAGATTTGGCCCATTGAGGAGGGCACGAGGAATGGGTTGGCTTTACCCATGGTACCTGTGCTAAAGGTAACATAGCCCAGTGCCAAAGGGGCCCTTCTCAGATGTTATTTTACCCCCTCCCTGGGGAAGTCATGTATGAATGAGCACCCAGGTTCCCCAGCTGTGGAGACATTTCCAAAGATCCTTACTTTTCTCTTTCTTCATCCAGAACGCTGAGTCATAAACTACACAACTGGAAATCAGTGGGCAGATGGGAGAACAATAGCCAGGATTCAAAACAAAATATATCAACAGGATGTAGATCCACTTAACTGCATCTTGAACTCTTATACATATCAAGAGGCCCACCCATGGGCACCCCCAGTGGATCCCCTACCTGTCCCACAGGCAACCTCTACACTCTGTACACACCCCCACTCTGTGGCCAGTTCCCTATGTCAGTTCTCAACTGCAGTGAGTTTGAGTTTTCACACACAGCTAGTAAGTTGGCTCAACTCTGCAGGTCTGAGAGAAACCATAAACTTGAGAATTAAGCACTGCCTAGGGAAAACAAAAGGAAAAATGTCAGCACTTGATCTGACTTTGCATGGTAAAAAGAAAGCATACAAGAATTTTTGAAGTGTGAAGTACACATGCCCATATATAAAGTCTCCGAAAAAGCCTAAGAATCTCTACTACCAGGGCTGACAAAAGGAATTTCTTGAAGTCAGTCAGTGACTACTACTTTAGATTCAAAGACAGACATGCAAAACTTTAAGGAACATGTAAAATCAAGTAAATATGACATTACAAAGGGACAGAATAATTTCACAATAACCAACTCCAAAGACATGGAGATCTGCTATTTGAATTCTGATAAAGAATCTGTGAAGTAGAAGACAGGAAGTTTCAAATTATCCAATAATAAGAGAACAACAACAACAAAAGAATAAAAATGAGTAAAGAAAGCCTATGTGAATTATGGGATACTATTAAAAGAAACAATCTGAAAATTATTGGTGTGCTATATGGTCAGTAGTCTCGGCATTGTGGCCATTTACGTTCAGGTTCTCACAGAATTCGGACAGACAGTAAAGAAACAGTGGAGCCAAAAAATTGTGGGCCATTCCTTTTATTAAAGTCTCACAGTGGCCAACAAGCAAACACACAGGGCTCCGAAAGCCACTGACACGTTCTCTGGTTCCACAACCAGAAGAATCTTCTCCGGTTTCTCCTAGAATCAAAGGCCCCACCAGTCTTAGCGGAGCTTGCAAAGCCCCTCATCTCTGTTTCCCCATCTGCACACCTTTGCTTTCCCTGCCAACATGGCTTCTTCTTCAGCACTCTGCATTCTCTCCTCTCTCACTCTGCAAACATGGATTCTTTTCTGCTTCTTCTCCTTCTTCTCTCTCTTTTCAAAACTTTCTGACACGAAAACCTCTCCTCCAGCAAACATTAGCAAAACAATGGCCCTTCCCAAGCAGAAAAATAATTTGCAATTTCACAGACCACATATACCTGGTGCTGCCCAGCCCCCAATGCAAACTATAAGCAAGCCCTGGGGTTGAGGACCACTGCTATAGATGTCTATCATATCAAATTGTTCTAGTGTTTCATTTAAGGCCAATATTTCTTCATTGATTTTCTGTTTGGATAAACAACCTAGAGCCGTCAGCGGTATATTGAGGTATGATTGTATTTTTGTCAGTTTTTGTTTTTAGGTCAGTCAGTAGCTGTCTTATATAATTTGGTGCTCCTTGGTTTGGTGCATATATATTAAGAAGTGTTACGTCTTCTTGATTCGATGTCCCCCTTATCATTATGAAATGACCGTTTTTGTCTCTGATTACCTTTGCTGTCTTGTAGTCGGCATTGTTAGATATGAGTATTGCTACACCTGCCTTTTTTTGGATGTTATTTACTTGGAGTATTGTTTTCCAACCTTTCACTTTGAATATGTTTTTATCCTTATAGCTTAGATGTATTTCTTTTTTTTTTTTTTTTTTTTTTGTTATTCATTTTAGAAAGGAGAGGGAGAGAGAGAGAGAGAGAGAGAGAGAGAAAGAGAGAGAGAGGAGAGACAGAGAGCGAGGGGAGGAGCTGGAAGCATCAACTCCCATATGTGCCTTGACCAGGCAAGCCCAGGGTTTCGAACCGGCGACCTCAGCATTCCAGGTCGACGTTTTATCCACTGCGCCACCACAGGTCAGGCTAGATGTGTTTCTTGTAGGCAGCATACAGTTCGATTTTTTAAATCCATTCTGCTACTCTATGTCTTTTTATTGGTGAGTTCAATTCATTTATGTTTAGTGTAATTATTGACATTTGAGGGTTTCCTATTGCCATTTTATCTATTGCTTTCCGATAGTTTTGTATCTTGTTTGATTATTATCTTTTATTTTTCTATCATTTGTTTTTGTTTGGCTGTAATCCATACTTCTTTTCTCTGTTACTTCTTTTTTCAAGCCATGCACTTCTGTGTTGGTTTTTCCAGGGATGGTTACCATTAAGTAATGGATAGCATACATATTATGTTCATTGTAGTACATTATCTCATGAGTGCTTCCGAAATCCATTCTCCTTTGCTACTGTAATCTTTGTCCTCTCCCCTTTTTTATTTCTTTGTCCCGGATTAACCTTGTTTTGATTACGATCTTGATGGAGATTTTACTTGTAGTTTTGTATTGTTTTGTTCTTTGTGTCTGGTAAAAAAAAAACCTTTAGTATTTCCTGAAGTGGGGGTTTTCTGGTGATAAATTCCCTCATCTTTTCTGTATCTGTAAATGTTTTTATTTCTCCTTCATATTTGAAGGATAACTTTGATGGGTATAGTATTCTTGGCTAGAAGTTCCTCTCTTTCAGAGCTTTAAATATTGGGGTCAACTCTCTTCTACCTTGTAGAGTTTCTGCTGAGAAATCTGTTGATAATCTAATGGGCTTTCTTTTATATATTGTATTCTTCTTTTTCCTGGCTGCCTTGATACTTTTTTCTTTGTCATTGGTTTGCGCCAGTTTTATTATGATGTGCCTTGGAGTAGGTTTGTTAAGGTTAAGATAATTCAGTGTTCTGTTTGCTTCTTGAATTCGAGGCTTTAGTTCTTTCCACAGGCTTGGGATGTTCTCATATATTATTTATTTGAATATGTTCTCCATTCCATTTTTTCTCTCTTCTCCTTCTTATATACTTCTTATTCTTATTTTGCTCTTTCTGATGAAGTCAGACAATTCTCATAGGGCTATCTCATTTTTTTAATTCGTGAGTCTCTCTCCTCTTCTCTCTGTAATACCTCCAGTTGCCTGTCTTCTATGTCACTAATTCTCTCCTCTATCTGGCCTGTTCTATTGACTAAGCTTGTTACCTCGTTTTGCAGTTCATGAATTGAATTTTTCATCTCTTTTTGATTAGTTTTCATAGTTTCAATTTTCTTGGTGAAGTATTCTTTCTGTTTATTGAACTATTTTTTGAGCTTCCTAAATTGCCTTTCTGTGCTTTCTTGTATATCCCTGAGTATTTTTAGGACTTCAATTTTAAATTCTCTGTCATTTAACTCCAAAGTTTCTAAGCTATTGAAATTTTTTTCTATAGATTTTTTTTCTCATCATTCTGAGCTACAGCACAGTTTTTTGTATCCATAATATTCAATTTCTCTTTTTTTAATGGCATTTGAGAGTGATATTGTTAATAACACTAATAAGAGTTGATAAAAACATTTTTTTTGAGAAAATGCAGTGAAAAACTGAAAATTTTATTGTGCTAAGTGGAACAAAAATACATAGAATGGAGGGCCTGGGTTGGGGGGGGGGAGTGACAAAGAGGCAAAAAAAGAGGCAAGAACCCACAAAATGCCACAAGAAAAAAGTTTGGATCAAGAATACAACAATTTGTTTGTAAATGATGGTCGAATGAGAGATATAGTGTAAAAGAAAAGAGAAAGAGAGAAAAAATACAGTGAAACATGAAAATTCTATTGTATTAAGGGGCACAAAAACTATAAAATAGGGAGCCAGAGTTGGGGGAAATGCCAAAGTGATAAAAAGTGAGATAATAAAGCACACAAAATGTCACAAAGAAAAAATTTGAATCCAGAATAAAATAATTTGTTTGTGGGTTAGATTCAAATGAGAGAAAAAGTGAAAGAGAAAAGAAGAAACAAAAAGAGAGAGAAAAAGAATTGAGTTAAGTTTTTTGGAATGTAACACTCATAGAAAAAAAAGAATGGAAAATGTTACACCTATGGGTAATAACATTAAAAATGTAAAGAAAAGAATAAAATGGAAAGAGGATAAAATGACCAAGGCAGAAACAAAACAAAAAATAAATAAATAAATAAAAAGTACAAGGAAAAAAATGGGAAAAGTTATAAAGACTTTGGATTTTTTCTGGTTTTTAGAAGTTATCTTTTTCTTTTTTTTTTCTTCTCTCTCTTTTTGGCTGGAGGTGCTGTATCCCAGGTTCTGCCCCTGTGGCACTCTTAGGCAGAGAATTGCTATTGTGTCACTATGGTGATGACATAAACTAAGCCTCAGTCCCATTGGTAGGCAGGGCTTATTAACGTTTGTGGGCTCCGACAATGGGAAAGTCCATTTTCCCAGAGCATCCCTCTAAATCTCTCCTTCCTGAACCAGCAGCCTGGGACCTAACTGTGAAGTTGCCCCAGCCACTGCCTGGAGAGCAAGAGGCTCTAAGAGCTGCCAAATCCCCCCTCTATCCCCACTCAACACAGGGTTCTGTGTAAGGCTTTGCCAGCCAGAGCCACCAGCATAATCAGGCAGGGCTCGGAGCCGATTGACTTTTAGGTCTTTCTATGAGCCTCCGGGCATGTCTAGTATGCCTAAGCACTCCACAGGTCTGCTTTCCAGAGGCTGTCTACAAGCTGCCTGTGTGCCCTTTCACCCACCACTTCCACAGTTCTCTTCCCCAGGGGTGTGCTTTGTTAGCCTGTATGGCTGGCGGAGGTGCCACACCCAGACAGGTCCGGGTGTAGGGAAGCTGGTTTTTGTGCACTTCCCACTTGCTAGTGTTTGGGAAGCCAGGATTATTCAGAAACTCTGGTCACAGCCCACACAGAGGGTCACTACTGACAGTCTCCAACCCAGCCCCTCCATCTGGGAACACAGGCACTCATGCCCAAAGTGCCAGGTGGATCCACTCGCACACTGCCCACGCTCACCAACCAGGATACCGGCAGTAAACAAGGCAACTATTTGCCCACCTCTGCCAGGGTCTGCCGCTGGTGTTACATCCACATGGGCTGAGCCGTGGGCACACTCTCTCCTTGGCTTGAATGTCTCTGCCCTAGCCCAGCTTTTTCCACGCCCCCAGCCCTCACTTTCTCTCAGTTTCAAGAGAGCAGCCCTTGCTCAGGTCAGTGAGGAAAGTGGAATACTCCATTCCCCGTCTTATTTCCTTCAGAGTGGATTATATATTCAGCCACCTTTTCACCTAATCTTACCTTTGATGTATATGTATTTCAGATGCTCCTGAGATTGTTTCTCTGTCTCTAGTTGTTGAATTTGTTGAAGTTTTAGGGAGAGGTATCCAGAATACTCCTCATGGCACCATTTCTCTGATGTCACTCCTATCATTATATTATTAATAGCATTATTATTTTGTCATGACTATGAAATTAACTTTATTTTAAAGCCTGTACTCCAACAGATTATTCTTCACATAAGGTTAAATTATTAACTTGGATAGAGAATAAAAAATATAAAGTGTTAAGAGGTAAATGTAGATAACATTTTCTCCTCTATGCCTGATATAGAAACTTACTAGCTCTATTTGGAACTAGAGTGAGGAAAAGCATTACCTGAGCTCTTAATCCACTAAATAGTAGATAGATGTATTGGCTTGCTGACATTTGAACAACTTTATTAAGGTATAATATAGCCCGATCAGGCAGTGGCACAGTGAATAGAGCATTGGACTGAGATGCAGAGGACCCAGGTTTAAAACCCCAAGGTCACCAGCTTGAGTGTGAGCTCATTCATCTTGAATGTGAGTTTACCAGCTTGAGCGCAGGGTCACCAGCTTGAGCATGGGGTCATAGACATGACCCCATGGTTGCTGGTTTGAGCCCAAAGGTCACTGGTTTGAAGCCCAAAGGTTGATGGCTTGAGCTCAAGGTCGCTGGCTCGAGCAAGGGGTCACTTGCTCTACTGTAGCCCCCCTGTCAAGGCACATATGAGAAAGCAATCAATGAACAACTAAGGAGACAAAGGAGCCGCACAAAGAATTGATGCTTGTCATCTCTCTCCCTTCCTGTCTGTCTGTTTCTATCTGTTCCTCTCTCTGTCTCTCTTTCTCTGTCACTAAAAAGGTATAATTCACACAACAGTAATCTATTTTAAGTATACAATTTAATGATTTTTGATAAATATACAGAGATATGCAAATATTACCAAAATCCAGTCAGAATTATAATCTAAGTCAAATGCAATTACACTCTAAATATAGTGAGCGTATCTGGATTTCATATTGTTATTTCATATTAATTGTATTTTTGTGACCTAGGAAATGGTTTTTAAATACTGTGGACACAGTAGTTATTGGGCCATTAACCCAAAGTGATATATACTTTGAGCTTCTCTGTATGATCTGGAATGTTTTAAAAATATAGAAGCCCAAGGCTTTAAAAATATAGAAGCCCAAGGCTTCCTCCAAACTTACTGAATCAGAAGCTCTGAAGTTAAGAACTGTACTTTTCAAAAGCCTTCCAGAAATTCTTAGGCATTGAGAGAAAGGAAAAATGAGAACCACTAACACAACAGATGTTGTGTAACACATTTTGGGAATGTTTACTTGAAGGCATTAGGCAGAACATTAAGACTGGTGACTTAAGAGAGATTCTGGTGCTGGAAAATTAAAAGAATTCCTAACTACTGAGCCACATAACATAACCTCATAAATTGCCTGTGGTGTACATGGCTTCTGGGGAATTCTTTAAAAAGTTGTGGTCGCTAATTGGTAATTGATTTTGCAAAAACATTACGGGACAAAATACTTCTTAATTGTGACGGGAATTATTGTAAAATGCCTTGAAGGGCTCTCTGCTCCATCTCACAGTGCTGCCAATGTCTCTGCTCCAGTTATTTGGAACATGCGAACTTGCAGGCAACATCAATTTTGATGTCTGCATTTGCTTGTATTGGATCTAAGAACTTTGTAATGCAACCATATCTAAGCATTCAGCAGTGAAATTGATTACCTCCAGCACATAATTAGGCAGAAAAGAAGAATGTAAATTAGCAAGGATGGACTGAAGCAAAAGTTCAGACAAGGTGGATGAACAAGACCAGTTGAATTTCTACTTTTCAACTTGCCATTCCTCATTCCACCTCTGGCATCAATATTACTAATGGGGCAGTTCTGTGAATGCAAATTGACCATTTCTATTCAAGCTTGCTCAAACTAGAATTAACAGCCTCTGCCTGGACTGCTCTTCTCCCCAACTCTTTCTTGTGGCTGCAACCTTAACTGAAAAGAAATTTATCTTTCCTCTGTCCTCAGACACACTCTTCCATATTTCCTTTTCTTCAAGCATAGAGCAGAGTGTATTTACCAAAGTGGACACAAAAATATTTCCCATACTACCTACTCTTCTACAATATGACTTTGCCACTCACCTCTCAAGAGATGGAGTCTATTTCTCAACCTTCTCTTAAACTTAAATAGCTGCTGAGATTGATTTAACCAATAGAATGCATAAAAAATGACACTGTACCACTGCCAGGATTGCCATGAACTATTCTAACTGCCTTTTCTTTAGGATGTTTGGAAGCCAGACACTACATCAAAAGTATGACTAGCATTTTGTAAGAAAACCAAGCTACCTGGAGAGGCCCTGGAGGATGAGACATCAAGAAGCAAGAGAAAGAGACCAAGGCCACTACAACTCCAGAAGTGTGAGTGCAGAAACCATCTTGAAAGTAGATCCTCCATATTGACTGTCCCAGGTAATGACATGTGGGTCAGAGATGCCAGCCCAACCAAACCCATTCTGACCCACACAATCAAAATTGAAACAAAACAGTTGTTTTAAGACACTAAGTTTTGGGGTGAATACAGAGTGAGAAAAGCAGAATATGTTACCCCAGAAAATGCCTATTTGGAATAATGATAATTTGGAGCTGATTATTTTTGAGAAAGAGCAGACACTAAAGAAGTTTTGAAAACAGAATAAGAGTAACCCTTTTGTAAGGGGAAGTTAGATTGCTATAAAGGAAAAACAGTGATTCCTTGTCTTTCTTGGGGGTTAGGTTCCAGAACCCCCATGATAGGTGAAAATCCACAAAGTAGCAACCTTATATTAATTTTATTATTTATATATATTTTAAGGCTTTATAAACCCTCCTAAACTCTTATAAACCTTTCCCACACTGCTATTAACCTTCTCACATTCTTATAAACACTTCCTATGCTCCTAAATGCTTTCTACACTCTTAAACCCACATAATTTTAACAACATAAAAAATTCTATATGGATACTCACCAGTGAATATACTACAACTTGAATGATAAAGATGATAAATTAGCTGTGCAGTACTGATGATGATGAAGGTGATGACAGTGAGATGAATGTACTGCACAACCAAGAAGAGCATTACAATATTTTATTTTGATTTAATATTCTTTTAATATGTTTTAATTTATATTTTTATATTTTTATGTTTTAAATTTTTTTAATAAATTTTTATTAATGTTAATGGGATGACATTAATAATTCAGGGTACATATATTCAAAGAAAACATGTCTAGGTTATCTTCTCATTAAATTATGTTGCATACCCCTCGCCCACAGTCAGATTGTCCTCTGTCACCCTCTATCTGGTTTTCTCTGTGCCCCTCTCCCTCCCCCTAAATCTCTCCCTCCCTCCCTCCTGCGTCCTCCCTCCCCCCACCCCTGGTAACCACCACACTCTTGTCTATGTCTCTTAGTCTTGTTTTTATGTTCCACCAATGTATGGAATCATGTAGTTCTTGTTTTTTTCTGATTTACTTATTTCACTCCGTATAATGTTATCAAGATCCCACCATTTTGCTGTAAATGATCTAATGTCATCATTTCTTATGGCTGAGTAGTATTCCATAGTGTATATGTGCCACATCTTCTTTATCCAATCTTCTATTGAAGGGATTTTTGGTTGTTTCCATGTCTTGGCCACTATGAACAATGCTGCTATGAAAATGGGGCTACATGTGTCTTTACGTATCAATGATTCTGAGGTTTTGGGGTATATACCCAGTAGAGGGATTGCTGGGTCATAAGGTAGTTCTATTTGCAGTTTTTTGAGGAACCACCATACTTTCCTCCATAGTGGTTGTACTACTTTACATTCCCACCAACAGTGTATGAGGGTTCCTTTTTCTCCACAGCCTCTCCAACATTTCCTATTACCCGTCTTGTTGATAATAGCTAATCTAACAGGGGTGAGGTGGTATCTCATTGTAGTCTTGATCTGCATTTCTCTAATAACTAATGAAGCTGAGCATCTTTTCATATATCTGTTGGCCATTTGTATCTCTTCCTGGGAGAAGTGTCTGTTCATGTCCTCTTCCCATTTTTTTATTGAATTGTTTGTTTGTTTGTTGTTGAGTTTTTTGAGTTCTTTGTAAATTTTGAATATTAGGCCCTTATCTGAGCTATCGTTCGAAAATATCAGTTCCCATTTAGTTGGCTGTCTGTTTATTTTGATATCAGTTTCTCTTGCTGAGCAAAAACTTTTAACTCTGATGTAGTCCCATTCATTTATCTTTGCCTTCACTTCTCTTGCCATTGGAGTCAAGTTCATAAAATGTTCTTTAAAACCCAGGTCCATGAGTTTAGTACCTATGTCTTCTTCTATGTACTTTATTGTTTCAGATCTTATATTTAGGTCTTTGATCATTTTGAATTAATTTTAGTACACGGGGACAGGCTGTAGTCGAGTTTCATTCTTTTGCATGTGGCTTTCCAGTTTTCCCAACACCATTTGTTGAAGAGGCTTTCTTTTCTCCATTGTGTGTTGTTGGCCCCTTTATCAAAGATTATTTGACCATATATATGTGGTTTTATTTCTGGGCTTTCTATTCTGTTCCATTGCTATGAGTGTCTATTTTTCTGCCAATACCATGCAGTTTTGATTATTGTGGCCCTATAATATAGTTTAAAGTCAGGTATTGTAATGCCCCCAGCTTCATTCTTTTTCCTTAGGATTGCTTTGGCTATTTGGGGTTTTTTATAGTTCCATATAAATCTGATGATTTTTTGTTCCATTTCTTTAAAAAATCTCATAGGAATTTTGATGGGAATTGCATTAAATTTATATATTACTTTGGGTAATATGGCCATTTTAATTATATTTATTCTTCCTATCCAAGAACAAGAAATATTTTTCCATCTCATTGTGTCTTCTTCTATTTCTCTTAGCAATGCCTTGTAGTTTTCTTTATATAGGTCCTTTATATTCTTTGTTATGTTTATTCCTAGGTATTTTATTTTTTTTGTTGCAATCGTGAAGGGGATTATTTTTTTGAGTTCGTTTTCTAATATTTCATTGTTGGCATATACAAAGGCTATGGACTTCTGTATGTTAATTTTGTATCCTGTGACCTTACTGTTTTGGTTTATTGTTTCTAGTAATCTTTTTGTGGAGTCCTTTGGGTTTTCAATGTATAGGATCATATCATCAGCAAAAAGTGATACCTTTACTTCTTCTTTTCCGATATGGATGCCTTTTATTTCTTTGTCTTGTCTGATTGCTCTGGCTAGAACTTCTAGCACCACGTTAAATAAGAGTGGAGAGAGTGGACACCCCTGTCGTGTTCCTGATTTAAGGAGGAAAGTCCTCAGTTTTACACCATTTAATATGATGTTGGCTGATGGTTTATCATATATGGCCTTTATCATGTTGAGATATTTTCCTTCTATACCCATTTTGTTGAGAGTCTTAAACATAAAATTGTGTTGTATTTTATCGAAAGCCTTTTCTGCATCTATTGATAAGATCATGTGGTTTTTGTTCTTTGTTTTGTTGATATGGTGTATTACGTTAACTGTTTTACATATGTTGAACCATCCTTGAGATTCTGGGATGAATCCCACTTGATCATGATGTATTATTTTTTTAATATGTTGTTGTATTCGATTTGCCAGTATTTTGTTCAGTATTTTAGCATCTGTATTCATTAGAGATATTGGTCTGTAGTTTTCTTTCTTTGTGCCATCTTTGCCAGGTTTTGGTATGAGGGTTATGTTGGCCTCATAAAATGTGTTTGGAAGTATTGCTTCTTCTTCAATTTTTTGGAAGACTTTGAGTAGAATAGGAACCAAGACTTCTTTGAATGTTTGATAGAATTCACTAGTATAACCATCTGGGCCTGGACTTTTATTTTTGGGGAGGTTTTTAATAGTTTTTTCTATTTCCTCCCTGCTGATTGGTCTGTTTAGGCTTTCTGCTTCTTCATGACTCAGTCTAGGAAGGTTGTATTGTTCTAGGAATTTATCCATTTCTTCTAGATTATTGTATTTGGTGGCATATAGTTTTTCATAGTATTCTACAATAATTCTTTGTATATCTATGATGTCTGTGGTGATCTCTCCTTTTTCATTTTGGATTTTATTTATTTGAGTCCTGTGTCTTTTTTCCTTGGTGAGTCTTGCCAAGGGTTTGTCAATTTTGTTGATCTTTTCAAAGAACCAGCTTCTTGTTTTATTGATTTTTTCTATAGTTTTTCTGTTCTCTATTTCGTTTATTTCTGCTCTGATTTTTATTATCTCCTTTCTTCAGCTGGTTTTGGGTTGTCTTTGTTCTTCTTTTTCTAGTTCCTTAAGGTGTGAAGTTAAGTGGTTTACTTCGACTCTCTCTTGCTTGTTCATATAGGCCTGAAGTGATATGAACTTTCCTCTTATTACTGCTTTTGCTGCATCCCAGAGATTCTGATATGTCGTATTTTCATTTTCATTTGTCTGTATATATCTTTTGATCTCTGCGCTTATTTCTTCTTTGACCCATTCATTTTTTAGAAGTATGTTGTTTAGTTTCCACAATTTTGTGGGTTTTTCCCCCTGTTTTTTACAGTTGAATTCTAGTTTCAAGGCTTTATGATCAGAGAATATGCTTGGCACAATTTCAATTTTTTAAAATTTGCTGATATTGTCTTTGTGGCCCAACATATGGTCAATTCTTGAGAATGTTCCATGTACACTAGAGAAAAATGTATACTCTGTCGCTTTGGGATGAAGTGTCCTATAGATGTCTATCATATCCAGTTGTTCTAGTATTTCATTTAAGGCCACTATATCTTTATTGATTCTCTGTTTGGATGACCGATCTAGAGCCGTCAGCGGTGTATTGAGGTCTCCAAGTATGATTGTATTTTTGTCAGTTTTTGTTTTAAGGTCAATAAGTAGCTGTCTTATATATTTTGGTGCTCCTTGGTTTGGTGCATATATTTTAAGGATTGTTATGTCTTCTTGATTCAGTGTCCCCTTAATCATTATGAAATGGCCATTTTTGTCTCTGAGTACTTTTTCTGTCTTGTAGTCAGCATTATTAGATATGAGTATTGCTACACCTGCTTTTTTTTGGGTGTTGTTTGCTTGGAGTATTGTTTTCCAGCCTTTCACTTTGAATTTGTTTTTATCCTTGTTGCTTAGATGAGTTTCTTGTAGGCAGCATATAGTTGGATTTTCTTTTTTAATCCATTCTGCTACTCTGTGTCTTTTTATTGGTAAGTTTAATCCATTTACTTTTAGTGTAATTATTGACACTTGTGGGTTCCCTATTGCCATTTTATAAATTGCTTTCTGTTAGTTTGTATCTTGTTTGATTCTTCTCTTTTGTTTTTCTATCTTTTGTTTTTGTTTGTTTGTATTCCATACTTCTTTCCTCTGTTGCTACCTTTTTTAAGTCAAGTGTTTTTGTGGTGGTTTTTTCAAGGGTGGTTACCATTAAGTAATGAAAAGGGTACCTACCATATTCATTGTAGTTCCCTTTCTTGTGAGTATTTCTGCGCTTCATCGTCCTTTGCTACTGTTAATCTTCATCCTTTCTCCCCTTTTTTTTTCTTTTGTTGTCACAGTTTAAGTTTGGTTTTATTGTTTTCTTGGTGGAGCTGTTACTTGTGGTGTTGTTTTCTTTTGTTCTTTGAATCTGGTTGGAAAACCCCCTTTAGTATTTCCTGGAGTGGGGGCTTTCTGTTGATAAATTCTCTCATCTTTTCTGTATTTGTGAATATTTTTATATCTCCTTCGTACTTGAAGGATAGCTTGATGGGTATAGTATTCTTGGCTGAAAGTTCCTCTCTTTCAGGGCTTTAAATATTGGGGTCCACTCTCTTCTAGCTTGTAGAGTTTCTGCTGAGAAATCTGATGATAATCTAATAGGCCTTCCTTTATATGTTGTATTCTTCTTTTCCCTGGCTGCCTTGAGAATTTTTTTTGTCATTGGTTTGTTTCATCTTCATTATGATGTGCCTTGGAGTGGGTTTGTTGGGGTTAAGAAAACTTGGTGTTCTTTTTACTTCTTGAATTTGAGGCTTTAATTCTTTCCACAGGCTTGGGAAGTTCTCATCTATTATTTGTTTGAGTATATTCTGCATTCCATTTTCTTTCTCTTCTCCCTCTGATATACCTATTATTCTTATGTTATTCTTTTTCTGATGGAGTCAGACAATTCCTGTAGGGCTTTTTCATTTTTTATTATTTTTGAGTCTCTTTCTTCTTCTCTCTGTTGTGCCTCAAGTTGCTTGTCTTCTATTTCACTGATCCTGTCTTCTATCTGGGCTGTTCTATTAGCTAAGCTTGTTACCTCATTTTTCAGCTCTTGAATTGAGTTTTTCATTTCTGTTTGATTTGTTTTTATAGTTTCAATTTCCTTGGTAATATATTCTTTGTGATCGTTGAGTTGTTTTCTGATTTCCCTAAATTGCCTTTCTGTGTTTTCTTGTATATCTCTGAGTATTTTTAAGATTTCTATTTTAAATTCTCTGTCATTTGGCTCCAAGGCTTCCAATATGTTAAATATTTTCTCCATAGATTTTTGCACATCTATTTGTGTTACTTCTCTGTCTTTTGTATCCATAATGTTTGATTTCCTTTTTCTTATTGGCATCTGAAGGTGGTCTTGATGGTAGTGTTAATTGGAATTAATAAAAAAGAAAAAGAAAAAAAGGAAGAAAAAAGGAAAACACTCCACAATAAAAGTAATAATTTATTATTTCCCCCTTTTTCCTTTCTTTTCTTCCCCTCCTCTCACCTCCTTAGGGAAATATTGTGATGACCTGTGAATTATATTATGCTAAATGGAACAAAAACTGCCTATAATGGAGGGCCTGATTTGGGGTGAAGAGTTCAAGGGGCAAAAAAGGGAGTAGGGACCTACTAAATACAAAAAAAGGGGGGGGGGAAATCTTAGACAAGCATAAAATGATTTGCTTGTAAGTGATGGTCGACTAAGAGATATAATGAGAGGGATGAGAGGGAAACAGAAAAAAGGAGAGAAAAAACAATAATTAAAAAAAATAAAAATAATAAGTAAAAATCTGTTGTATTAAGTGCAGCAAAGACTAAATACAATGGAGACTTTGGGTTGGGAGGAATGCTAATGAGTTAAAAAGCAATGTAAAAAGTGCCCAAAATGCCATAAAAACAAACAAATAGTGGAAAACCAAGAACAAAAGCAGAAGAAGAAAAAAAAAAGAACAACAACAAAAAAAAAAACCCACAAAAACTTGAGTCCCAAATTAAATAATTTGTTTGTGATTGAGGCTTAAATGGGAGGAAAAGTAAAAGGAGAATAGAAGAAATGAATAGAAAGGAAAAAATAAAAGTAAGAGAGAAACGAAGAAAGAAAAAAAGGAAAGGAAAAAAAAACAAAAGGGGAGAGAGTGAGAGTTAAGGGTTTTGGAGTGTAACCCTAAAGGAGAGTTAGGATGAAGAAAAGAAATAAAATGTAACACTCATGGGTAGTGTAGTTCAAGAAAAGGGTAGCATAAGATGGACAGAGAGTAAAAGGACCGAGGTCGAAGAAATAGAAATAATAATAAAGGCAAGAAGATAGAAGAAAGAAATAACAACAACAAAGAATTAGTGGAACAAGTTATAAAGTCTGTGGATTTTTCTTGATTTTGAGAGGTTAACTTCTTCCTTTTTTCTTTTCTCCCCCTCTTCCTGGTCGGTGACTCTGTACCCCAGGTTCTGCCCCTGTGTCACTCTTAGGTAGGAATTTGCAGTTGATGGTATTCTATGGCAATGTCATATAATTGGCTTTAGTCTCGCTGGTAGTCAAGGCTTGTTGGCATTTGCAAAGTCCAACAATGAGAGAGTTTGCTTTCCTGGAGTCTCTTTCCTAGTCTCCCCTTCCTGAATTAGCAGCCTGGTGATCCAGCTATGAGGCTGCCACTGCTTCTGTCTGGGGAGTAAGAGGCTCAAAGAGGTGGGAAATCCCCACTCTATCCTCACTCAGTGAAAGGCTCTGGGTAAGGCTCTGGCAGTCAGAGCCTCCAGCGTAATCAGGTGGGGCTGGGAGTCAATTGTTGTCAAGGTGACTGTTCAGCGCCTATCATTCAGTTGGACCACTCAACCCAGGCTTTCCACACTTGGTAGCCTGTTTTGGCTGGGAAGAAGAAGCACTATTCGCTGTTTGCTTTATGGATCTTAATATCTGCCAAGTCCCTCTTGTTAGGTATATCCCTGAATATGGAGGCTCTGTCAATCAGAAGTTGCCCCCGCCCCTTTAGTGAAAGGCATTGAAAAATATCCCGCCTCTTGTCTTGGATCGCTGAACTGGGAGAAATCTTATCAATTAGAGCCCCGTGGGTGCGTAGATTTCATGGGTTAAGCTAATTTCAGTGATTGGATCCGCAGCTGTGCTCCAGAAAGTATTTCAGGCTGTCTGCGCGCCCCTCCCCCCAGCGCTTGATTGTTAGCTTGAATGGCTGGGTGAGGTGCCCCGCCCACAGAGAGAATCTCCTGACTAGGAAAGATAGCCTTGGCGCCCCTCCCAGAACTCGGCTCCAGTGGCCGGGGACCGCTGCACGGGGGGCGCGCGCGCGCGGTTTCTCCGCACGCCAGTGGCCGGGACCACGGCACGGGGCGCGCGCGTGGTTTCTCAGGGTATGCTGGGGTGGCCGCCAGCGCCCAGGCTGCCGTCCCGAGTGTGGGCGGGCAGCTGCACGTTTGGGTTGACTCACCACAGGTGTACTCTCTCCTCAGCAACAGTCCTTTTGCTTTCAGTGTGTGTGTGGAACTCCGGAATGCTCAGAGGATAAATTTTTCTGTTTCTAGTTGATAAATTTGTTGAGATTTTGGGGAGATCTGTCGGACGCGCTGCTCACGGTACCATTTCCGTGACGTCACTTCCGGAAAAATCTATGTTTTCAATTTTTAAGCTAGAAAATGCTCATTTTGCTGCAAAAATAAGTAGAATAATAAATATATAGAAATACCTATATACTGCAAAATCCCACAATATAGTGAAAAATCCACAATATAAAATTAGATATATAAAATGTTCCACAATACAGTGGAACTGTAAAAAGTGAACCATGATATGGTGAAGGATGACTGTATCCACTTGTGTTGCCTTCTTTGTACCAGAAAGAGAAGCTAACTTTAAATCACAGGAGAATTTTATCAATAGAAAAGACACCCACTTAAACCTTGCTTGTTGTGTTTTTCTTGGTTTCCCTCCTAATGGGCCTCTCTCCAAGATGATGTTTAAGTTGGTGGCTTGGGCCACCTCAGGGAGTTACTTACTCTGTATCCTTGGTATCTCTCATGCATATGTGAGGTATACATGTTAATAAATGTCTGTTTGCTTTTCTTACTTTTTTTCCTCTTCTTTTCCAAGTGAGAGGAGCAGAGATAGAGAGACAGACTTCCACATGTGCCTCAACTGGGATTTACCAGGTAACCCCCATCTGGGGCTGATGCTCTGCCCATCTGGGGCCATGCTCACAACCAAGTTATTTTTACTGTGAGGCGCAGGCTCCATGAAGCCATCCTCAATGCCCCAGCTGATGCACTCTAATCAATCAAGCCATGGCTGCAGTAGCGGAAAATAGAGAAAGAGAGAGAGAAGGGGAAGGGAGAGGGGTGGAGAAGCAGATGGCCACTTCTCCTGGGTGAACTGACTGGAAATTGAACCTGGACCACCCACACGCTAAGCCAATGCTTTATCACTGAGACTATCGGCCAGGGCTGTTTGTTTTTCTTTTATTAATCTGTCTTTTACTACAGGGGACCTTAGCCAAGAACTCTGAAGGAATAAAAGGAAAATTATTTTCCTTCCCTATAACAGTAATAGTGAGAACAAAAGACTTAACTCTATTTTAAATTATTTAACTTATATATTTATTGTCAATCTTCTCCCTCACACACACTAGAATGTGAGTTTCTTTTTCTTTTTTTTAATTTTTATTAATTTTAATGGGTGACATCAATAAATCATGGTACATATGTTCAAAAAAAACATGTCCACGTTATCTTGTCATTTAATTATGTTGCATACCCATCACCCAAAGTCAGATTGTCCTCCGTCACCTTCCATCTAGTTTTCTTTGTGCCCCTTCCCCTCCTCCTCTGTAACCACCACACGAATGTGAGTTTCAAGCCTTGGTCTTTTCTGTCTTACTTATCACTGCCTGACCAGTGCCTGGAATAAAGTAGGTGTTCAATAAATACTTGTTCAATTACTATGAATGCATATCCTCCCCAGAGGCTCAGAAGGCAGGTGACAACATCCTTTGTCTGGTACTCTGCTTGTGCTAGTTCTTCTTTCATTTCTAATCTAGAGACATTCATCTTTGTGTGGAAAAACAGTTCATGCAAAGTCCAGAAAACAGATTGACAATGGAGCATCACCCACTGATCAAGTGCATATTTCAAAAGCGGGCCAAGAGAAGCCTTCTGTCTGGGGCCACCGGGATTTAGTTTTCAGTGAAGCTCCTGAACTCCCACAGCATAAAGAATATTGCCTCTCGAGAAATCACCACAGACACTGTAGATATACAAAGAATTATTGTAGAATACTATAAAAAAACTTTATGCCACTAAATTCAACAACCTAGAAGAAATGGATACATTCCTAGAACAATACAACCTTCCTAGACTGAGTCAAGAAGAAGCAGAAAGCCTAAACAGACCTATCAGTACAGAAGAAATAGAAAAAAACATTAAAAACCTCCCCAAAAATAAAAGTCCAGGCCCAGACTGCTATACCAGCGAATTTTATCAAACATTCAAAGAAGACTTGGTTCCTATTCTACTCAAAGTCTTCCAAAAAATTAAAGAAGAAGCAATACTTCCAAACACATTTTATGAGGCCAACATAACCCTCATACCAAAACCAGGCAAGGATGGCACAAAAAAAGAAAACTACAGACCAATATCTCTAATGAATACAGATGCTAAAATACTAAACAAAATACTAGCAAATCGAATACAACAACATATTAAAAAAAATAATACATCACGATCAAGTGGGATTCATCCCAGAATCTCAAGGATGGTTCAACATACGTAAAACGGTTATTGTAATACACTATATCAACAAAACGAAGAACAAAACCGCATGATCTTTTCAATAGACTCAGAAAAGGCATTCAATAAAATACAACACAATTTTATGTTTAAGAATCTCAACAAAATGGGTACAGAAGGAAAATATCTCAACATGATAAAGGCCATATATGATAAACCATCAGCTAACATCATATTAAATGGCACAAAACTGAAGGCTTTCCCCCTTAAATCAGGAACAAGACAGGGTTGTCCACTCTCTCCACTCTTATTTAATGTGGTACTAGAAGTTCTAGCCAGAGCAATCAGACAAGGCAAAGAAATAAAAGGCATCCATAACGGAAAAGAAGAAGTAAAGGTATCACTTTTTGCAGATGATATGATCCTATACATCGAAAACCCCAAAGAATCCACAAAAAGATTACTAGAAACAATAAGCCAATACAGTAAAGTCGCAGGATACAAAATTAACATACAGAAGTCCATAGCCTTTCTATATTCCAACAATGAAACATTTGAGAACGAACTCAAAAGAATAATCCCCTTCATGATTGCAACAAAAAAAATTAAATACCTAGGAATAAACATAACAAAGAATGTAAAGGACTTATATAATGAAAACTATAAACCATTGTTAAGGGAAATAGAAAAAGATATAATGAGATGGAAGAATATACCTTGTTCTTGGTTAGGAAGAATAAATATAATCAAGATGGCCATATTACCCAAAGCAATATACAAATTTAATGCAATTCCCATCAAAATTCCAATGACATTTTTTAAAGAAATGAAGCAAAAAATCATTAGTTTTATATAGAATTATAAAAAATCCCGAATAGCCAAAGCAATCCTAAAGAAAAAGAATAAAGTTGGGGGCATTACAATACCTGACTTCAAACTCTATTATAGGGCCACGACAATCAAAACAGCATGGTATTGGCAGAAAAATAGACACTCAGACCAATGGAACAGAATAGAAAACCCAGAAACAAAACCATATTATATAGTCAAATAATTTTTGATAAAGGGGCCAACAACACACAATGGAGAAAAGAAAGCCTCTTCAATAAATGGTGCTGGGAAAACTGGAAAGTCACATGCAAAAGAATGAAACTGGACTACAGTTTGTCCCCCTGTACTAAAATTAACTCAAAATGGATCAAAGATCTAAACATAAGACCTGAAACAATTAAGTACATAGAAGAAGACATAGGTACTAAACTCATGGACCTTGGTTTTAAAGAGCATTTTATGAATTTGACTCCACAGGCAAGAGAAGTGAAGGCAAAAATTAATGAATTGGACTACATCAGACTAAGAAGTTTTTGCTCAGCAAGAGAAACTGATAACAAAGTAAACAGACAGCCAACTAAATGGGAAATGATATTTTCAAACAACAGCTCAGATAAGGGCCTAATATCCAAAATATACAAAGAACTCATAAAACTCAACAACAAACAAACAAACAATCCAATAAAAAAATGGGAAGAGGACATGAACAGACACTTCTCCCAGGAAGAAATACAAATGGCCAACAAATGTATGAAAAGATGCTCATCTTCATTAGTTATTAGAGAAATGCAAATCAAAACTATAATGAGATACCACCTCACACCTGTTAGATTAGCTATTATTAACAAGACAGGTAATAGCAAATGTTGGAGAGGCTGTGGAGAAAAAGGAACCCTCACCCATTGTTGGTGGGAATGTAAAGTAGTACAACCATTATGGAAGAAAGTATGGTGGTTCCTCAAAAAACTGAAAATAGAACTACCTTATGACCCAGCAATCCCTCTACTGGGTATATACCCCAAAAACTCAGAATCATTGATACGTAAAAACACATGCAGCCCCATGTTTATTGCAGCATTGTTCACAGTGGCCAGGACATGGAAACAACCAAAAAGCCCATCAATAGATGACTGGATAAAGAAGATGTGGCACATATACACTATGGAATACTACTCAGCCATAAGAAATGATGACATCGGATCATTTACAGCAAAATGGTGGGATCTTGATAACATTATACGAAGTGAAATAAGTAAATCAGAAAAAACCAGGAACTGCATTATTCCATACGTAGGTGGGACATAAAAGTGAAACTAAGAGACATTGTTAAGAGTGTGGTGGTTACCGGGGGGAGGGAGGAGAGGGAGAGGGAAAGGGAGAGGGGGAGGGGCACAAAGAAAACTAGATAGAAGGTGACAGAGGACAATCTGACTTTGGGTGATGGGTATGCAACATAATTGAATGACAAGATAACCTGGACATGTTATCTTTGAATATTGATTTATTGATGTCGCCCCATTAAAAAAAATAAAATAAAATAAAATAAAAAAACAAGGGAAAAAAAACAAAACAAAAAAACCCCAGAAAGCCAGGGAACTGAAAAAAAAAAAATTAGTGAACTATTGTTAAACTCATGAATAAATGTGAATAAACTTGTGAATAATTCTCAAATAATATTTCTGAGTGAAGGAAATCAGACCAAAATAAAGGTTAGTGTATTATAAACATAAAAAAAAAAGAATATTGCCTCTCTGGTCACTGCAATGATGGCTGAGGGTGAGCGGGCCTTACAAAGTGAGTGACCTTAATGTGCTAACTGGGGAGGAAGCGTGGTTGTCAATGACAAGGAAAGATCTGTATCTGAAATACCAGCAAGAGCTTGGGTTAATGTTTTTATTGTTGTTTGGTTGTTGTTGTTTACAAGATTCTCAAAGCCCTTCCCTTCCTGATTGAGGATTGTATTATGTTTTCAGCATAGTATGATTTCCTCTATTGAAAGGCTGATATTGCGTTCTGTTCATCTCTTCCTTTATATACAATAAAAACCTTGAGAATTCCAGTGGTTTTGTGTCTTCTAGCAAATTGTTACAAGTCATCCTACATGTTTGCAAACCTACAATTGGAACTTTTCTACAAAGCATATTTATGTACTAGGTAAATTATTTTCTAAAATAATTTCTATGCTCTTATAAGGAGTCAGTAGTAATAGACACATAGTTTTTCAACTCCCATTGTTTGTTCACAAAGCAGCTAAGAACATTAAGTGGTAAACTTACCATATTCTCAAGTTTGAGAAGCTTGTTTTCCCCAACACAGGGTGGCAAGCAATTACAGACTTGAGATATGCTGTTCCATGCTCGTACAGATGTCGTGAGTAGATGGTACTTATTTTGTATACAACCATTAGCCCTAGAACAAAGAAATTGATAGTGGCCACAAGAATGTTTGTAAGCTTTTGTTTGCCCTTCTCTGTTTTACATGAGGCTTTCTTCCTTCTTTCCCTTTCCCTTGCTGAGCATTGTATATGCATTTAGCATTTGGTGTGCTGTCAAGGATTTCTCATTTTCCTTATACAAATGTAATGCTCTGTAAAATTTGCAGTATTCTAATAGAAAATTTACTCTTTAAATTGTGCAAGATACCCATTAATGGAAATTCACATTGTTACCATGTTAAAATTCTCTATCACAATATTTTGTAACAATATTCATGGGTTTATTGAGCTGCATGTCTCAGTTTTAAAACACACCACTTTCAATACAGAGTGCAAACCATCATACATATTAAATGAGTCAAATTGCACCCTCTGCCAATGGCAGCATGATAACAGCCTTCCTATTGCGTCTGCCATGTGCAACACCAGCCACCTAAACATTCCTCCCTAGTTTCCAGCTGGGGAAGCAAAGGAAGATTCTTGAGGTTGTGCTCATGTCGAATGAATTTATTAAAGAATAAAATGCCTGAGCTGTTTCTGATTGCAGAAAGATGAATGGGTCATTCACGAGAAATTCTGATATTCACTCTGATCAGAGTTTTGAAAATTACTCTTTTCCTTCCCTAAAGCTGTATCACAACATCGTTATTATTAAAATCACAATGAAATTACAGGAACAAAGAAAGGCTCAAGGACCATTGGAATCAGTAGTGGGTCCATTTTTTGTAATAATCTCTGCAGCCAACTATACAGGATCTACAAGCCTGTTTCCCTTGAGAGCAGAATTTGACATCTACATTTCTATGAAACAGGGGACCAATTTTCAGCTTGCATCTAGAAGTTGTAGAAGTTCTACCAAAATAGAAAAAAATTAAATTGCCTCTCTCCCTACCACAAAGGGGTTAAATAAGAGAGGTAACCATCCTGCTGAACAGTGGGCTCTGTGCAAAGATGCAGAGAGCTGCAGAGCTGCAGGGAACTAAAAGACCTTCTGGGAGACTTAAGAGCAGCAGGGGTTTTACAAGCAGCACTGCACAGCAGAGGCTCCTGATTCAAGAACACGACATCGACAGTTTAAACGTGAAAGAGGAGAGCATTAATCCCTCACAGATCCTTAGATGCTAAAAATTTAAGAAACCCAAACTAATTCAGAACAAAAATTATCCCCTTAATTACACTTGATTACATGATTTTTACCAATTTCTACTAATGGGACATTGGAAATTAATATCATACTCCCACTTGTTATCATTCAAAGTGTATATATTCTAATAACATAATTCTCATTCTATTAAGTAGTTTCATTCATTGTCAGCCAACCCTTTTGATTATCTTCATGAAGTCATGAGTTTTTAAAATACCAGATAGCTGATGCTCAAGGTGAGAAGGCTATATAAATATTATCTCTTAGAGATTGCTATCCTTACTAGTAATTATATCTACCAAAAATTTGCTTCTCACTTGCAATACGGAATGGTTTATGAGTCATAGGTACCAGTTTAGTTTGCACAAATCTATAAAAGATTGAAGATCAAAGACTGCAAGTTATTGTCTACTCTCCTGTCAATGCACAGTTGAAACATTACCCATCTACCCATCAGATGCACAAAGAGATAGATGCCATCTAGTATTTGACAGCTTAAAATGCATCCCAATCATATTCCTCTGAGTCTAGTCCCATGTTGGGATTACCCACACATAGGTATATCAAAAGGTGCTTTGATGTATTACATGCAAAGAATATTTAACACATTATGGTGCTGGTTTTTCCATAAACTAGCTGGATTATGTTGGTCAAGACCCCCATGTGTCTTGAATTAGTTGTTCTCCACTGCCTCTTATAAGTAACAGTTTCTTTCAGTTCTGGCTGATGCAAAGCCACTCACAGAAATCTCAACTTTATATGTTGAAATCTTGATATAGTGCAGACCCAAACACCAGGGAACCAAATCACACTTTCTGGGGCTGACCTGTGATATATGTTACATTCACTCTGTAAAGCAGAGTGTTTTCTGTGTTGTACAGTGCAGACATAAACTTCAGACACAAGTACACATTAGATCATTCTAGGCAATAATTTATCATCGGTACAGTAAGGAAGAAAAGAAGTAAAAACAGGGGACCATAATTCTTGGTGATTTTTTAATTGATTTTTATTTATTGTGTTTACACAGATTCTAGTGTTGCCCCAAATGCATCCCTCCCCGTATTCCCCTCAACTTCTCCTTTAACCCCCTCCCCACAGCCCACAGCACCCTCCCCCCTTCCCTTCAGGATTATCCCATCCTATTATCCCCTTTCTGTCTGTCCTCTTTTCCTCTGGTCCCTTTGATCCCTCCTCTGTCTCAATTCCGTTCCTCAGTTCACACTACTCATTGGATTCCTCAAATGAGTGAGGTCATATGATATTTTTCTTTCTCTGCCTGGCTTATTTCACTTAATAATAGTTTCCAGATCCATCCATGTTGTCACAAAAGGTAAGATTTCTTTCTTTTTCATGGCCCTATAGTATTCCATTGTATGTACCATGGCTTTTTAATCCACTCGTTCACTGACAGACACTTGGGCTGTTTCCAGATCTTGGCTATTGTAAACAATGCTGCCATAAACATGGGGTGCATTTCTTTTTTTGAATTAGTGATATGGTGTTCTTGGGATATATTCCTAAAAGTGGATGGCTAGGCCAAAAGGCAGTTCCATTTTTAATTTTTTGAGGAATCTCTATACAGTTCTTCACAATGGCTGCACCAGTCTTCATCCTTACCGCAGTGCAGGAGGGTTCCCTTTTCTCCACATCCTCGCCAGCACTTATTATGTGTTCTTTTGTTAATGAGCACCATTCTGACAGGTGTGAGGTGGTATCTAATTGTAATTTTAATATGCATTTCTCTAATGATTAATGATGTTGAGCATTTTTTCATCTGCCTATTGGCCATCTGTATGTCCTTCTTGAAGAAGTGTATATTCATTTCTTTTGCCTTTTTTTCATTGGATTGTTTACTTTCTTGGTATTGAGTTTTACAAGTTCTTTATATATTTTGATTATTAAGCCCTTATCAGAAGTATTGTTGAATATGATTTCCCATTGTGTGGTTTGTCTTTTTATTCTGTTCATATTGTGTTTAGCTGTGCAAAAACTTTTTAGTTTGATATAGTCCCATTTGTTTATCCTGTCTTTTATTTCTCTTGCCCGTGAAGATAAATCAGCAAATATTTTGCTGTGAGAGATGTTGGAGAGCTTACTGCCTAAGTTTTCTTCTAAGATGCTTATGGTTTCATGACTTACATTTAAGTCGTTTACCCATTTTGAGTTTATTTTTGTGAATGGTGTAAGTTGGTGGTCTAGTTTCAGTTTTTTGCAGGTAGCTGTCCAATTTTCCCAACACCATTTGTTGAAGAGACTGTCTTTACTCCATTGTATACTCTTACCTCCTTTGTCAAATATCAATTGTCCATAAAGGTGTGGGTTTATTTCTGGGTCCTCTGTTCTGTTTCATTGATCTATATACCTGTTCTTATGCCAGTACCAAGCTGTTTTGAGTATAATAGCCTTGTAGTATAACTTGATATCAAAAGTGTAATACCACCCAATTTATTCTTCTTTTTCAAGATTGCTGAGGCTATTTGTATTCTTTTTTGTTCCATATAAATTTTTTTAATATTTGTTCTATATCTTTGATTTGTTCTATGCCATTGGTATTTAAATAGGAATTGCATTGAATTTATGAATTGCTTTGGGTAATATAGACATTTTAATGATGTTTATTCATTCTATCCATGAACACGCTATATGATTCAACTTGTTTGTATCTTCCTTTATTTCTTTTATCAATATTTTATAATTTTCCGAGTATAGGTCTTTAACTTCCTTGATTAAATATACTCCCAGATACTTTATTTTTCTTTGTTGCAATAGTGAAGGGGATTGTTTCCATAATTTCTCTTTCTGACTGTTCTTTGTTGGTGTATAAAAATGCCTCTGATTTCTAAGTATTAATTTTATATTCTGCCACCTTGCTGAATTCATTTATCAGGTCCAGTAGTTTTTTGACTGAGACTTTAGGGTTTTTTATATACAGTATCATATCATATGTAAATAATGATAATTTTACTTCTTCTTTTCCAATTTGGATGCCTTTTATTTCTTTTTCTTGTCTGATTGCTGTGGCTAGGACTTCCAGAACTATGTTGAATAAGAGTGGTGAAAGGGGGCACCCCTGCCTTGTTCCTGATCTTAAGGGGATTGCTTTTAATTTTTGCCCATTGAGTATGATGGTGGCTGTTGGTTTGTCATAGATGGCCTTTATCATGTTGAGGTATGTTTCCTGTATTCCCACTTTGCTGAGAGTTCTGATCATAAATGGGTGCTGGATTTTATCAAATGTTTTTTTCTGTGTCTATTGATATTATGTGGTTTTTCTCCTTGTTTATATAATGAATCACATTGATTGATATGCAAATATTGTACCAGCCTTGCCTCCCCAGAATAAATTCCACTTGGTCATAACACTGGGGAACAAATTTTTTCACTTTCTGTTGCATGAGGTTTTAGAACTGTTTTTATCTATTTCTGCATCACTGATTCCAAATCTATAATCTGTTTTTTGGTGCATGTTCTAGTTTTTATGCAATTTTAATTTTTTTTACAGTTAATGGCATGCATTGGTTTTTAAATTGAAGTTAAAGAGCAATGATTTTTGGATTGAACATAACTACAAGGCAATTAATGTTATACAAACATCACTTTTACATAATTGTAGTTGTTTTAAATGTAAAATTTATTATATGATAAAAAAAAACACCCTCTTATTTTGTTTTAAGATTGAATCATGGCTTCTTCGAGTAGGCATAAATGTAAAAATAGTCCTGACACCTTCTGTTATATATGTGGCTGTTACATACTTTAATGTCAAAGGTGCAATATTTTATCATTTGTAACACGTGCATATATTGCCTACTTTCAAGTTCCCCTTGGCGATCAAGACAAGAATTGGGCTCCTCATATTATGTGTCATAACTGTGAGGAAATGCTTCATGA
This sequence comes from Saccopteryx bilineata, assembly GCF_036850765.1. NCBI lineage: Eukaryota > Metazoa > Chordata > Mammalia > Chiroptera > Emballonuridae > Saccopteryx > Saccopteryx bilineata. The sequence goes on along the minus strand of NC_089494.1, from coordinate 86,855,330 downwards.
CTGGACAAAAGGAAAATACAAAGGAATGCCTTCAGGTATTTCCATGGTTTGGTGTGAACCTAAGGACCACAGCAGTGACTGTTATTTCTGTCTGATCCATACAAAAGGCATTGGCAAGAAAAAATGGCATATGATCGCACAGCCTCATATTCTTTCAGCAATATAACTTATCCCACACTCTAAGACATTCCCGGTTCCAGTTTTCAATGGTTTTATTTCTTCTCAGGATGAAGAAAGTGAACGTGGTGATCAAGTGTATTTTGATAAGATGCATGAGGAAATGGTCATAGAATCTGAAGGGTCTTCTTCTGATGCCAAGCAGTCATTAACTTCTCTGCAGTTTAGCCAACCCGAATTGAATGACTTAGTAAGAATGACAGAAAAATTTTCCTTGACTTTCTGAAGAATGAGGAGCATAACTGGGTCATTTGTGTGGACCTTAAAATGATAAATTTCCTGCCAGGACAACAGAGAGGTTTCACGAAGTATCCTTGCTTTCTGTGTCTGTGGGACAGCCTAGCCTGGGATAAACACTGGACACAGAAGGAGTGGCCAAAACGTGAAGCTCTGGAAGTAGGGATGCAAAATATTGTGAATGAACCTGTAGTTAATCGAGACAGGATCATTTTTCCCCAACTTCAGATCAAATTTGGCTTAATGAAGCAGTTTGTTCAGGCTTTCAATAGAGAAAGTGAATGCTTTCAACATATTATTTCTGCTTTTCCTGTCTTGTCTTTTGAGAAGATAAAAGCAGGTGTATTCAATGGACCTCAAATGCGAACCCTCATACATGACAAAGAATTTGCCAGGAAGAAGAATAAGGAGGAGAAAACAGCATGGCAGTCTTTTGTGGCAGTTACAAAGAACTTCCTCGGCAACAAAAAGCAGAAAACTATGAACTTCTGGTTCAAAGTGACATTGGATGCAACATGAGCATAAGATTCACTTCCGAACAGTCACCTTGATAAGTTTCCCAAAAATCTTGGAACTGTTAATGATGAGCAGACTATTGCTGGAACATCAAACAAGCTTGTCCTCAACAAGTACAGAAACGCAAGAGCTACAAATGCAAAGTTTTGCCTGAAAAGAATTTAAATAAATTTTGTGCAAATTTTATGATTAAAGTAAGTGTTTTAATATGTTCTATTTTGAAATTGTAGACAAATTCTGATGCAATTATATCTTTTAGTGTATTAGTGTATTTACTGCATTATATAAATTATTATATTTTCACAAAGATGATGCCCAAGAAGACATTCTATTTCATTATGTTAAACTAAATGTTGAAAATTTTACAATAATATGAAAATCTAAAATCTTGAATTGCAGAAAAAGGTAGCTTACAGAAAAAAACTAATGTCAGATTTGAGATCAGCACACTTGAATTAGGTAAGAACAAGTGTTTATGTGGATGCAACAAAAATTTTGTTCCCAGTGTAATGTATGATTTTTTTCATGTATTTAGCTGGATCCGGTTTGCTAATATTTTGTTAAGAATTTTAGATTCTAAATCCATCAGGGATATTGGCTTATAATTTGTGTGTGTGTGTGTGTGTGTGTGTGTGTGTGTGTGTGTGTGTGTTGTCTTTGCCTGGTTTTGAAATAAGAATTATGCGGTAGAGCGTCGGCCTAGCGTGCGGAGGACCCGGGTTCGATTCCCGGCCAGGGCACACAGGAGAAGCGCCCATTTGCTTCTCCACCCCTCCGCCGCGCTTTCCTCTCTGTCTCTCTCGTCCCCTCCCGCAGCCAAGGCTCCATTGGAGCAAAGATGGCCCGGGCGCTGGGGATGGCTCTGTGGCCTCTGCCCCAGGCGCTAGAGTGGCTCTGGTCGCAACATGGCGACGCCCAGGATGGGCAGAGCATCGCCCCCTGGTGGGCAGAGCGTCGCCCCTGGTGGGCGTGCCAGGTGGATCCCGGTCGGGCGCATGCGGGAGTCTGTCTGACTGTCTCTCCCTGTTTCCAGCTTCAGAAAAATGAAAAAAAAAAAAAAAAAAAAAAAAAAAAAAAAAAAAAGAATTATGGTCACCTCATAAAAGAAGCTTGGAAGTCTTTCCTCCTCTTGAATTTTTTAAAATAGCTTGAGAAGAATAGGAGTTAGTTCTTTTTTGAATATTTGGTAAAATTCGCCTGTGAAGCCATTTGGCTCAGGACTTTTGTTTGTTGGGAGTTTTTTGATAACTGTTTCAATCTCATTTGTTGTAATCGATCTGTTTAGGTTTCCTGATTCTTCCAGATTGATTTTTTAAAAGATTATGTTTCAAGGAATTTGTCCATTTCATCTAGGTTGTCTAATTTTTTGGCATACAGTTCTTCATAGTATTTTCTTACAATCCTTTGCATTTCTGTTGTGTCAGTTGTTATTTCTCTACTCTCATTTCTAATTTTATTTATTTGAATCCAATCTCTTTTTTTCATGATGAGTCTGGTTAAAGGTTCATTGATCTTGTTTATCTTTTGAAAAAACCAGCTCTTGGTTTCACAGATCTTCTGTATTATATTTTTAGCCTCTATGTCATTTATTTCTGCTCTGATCTTTATTATTTCCTTCTTTCTACTTCCTCTGAGCTTTACTTGCTGTTATTTTTCTAGTTTTTTTAGATGCAGGGTTAAGTTGTTTATTTGAGCTTTCTCTAGCTTCTTATGGTATGCCTGTATTGCTATGAACTTCCCTCTCAGGACTGCTTTTGCTGTGTCCCATAAATTTTGAGTTGTTGTATGCTCATTTTCATTCATTTCTAGGAATATTTTTATTTCTTCTTTGATCTCATTGTTAACCCGTTCATTATTTAATAACATGCTATTGAGTTTCCAAGTTTTTGAGTATTTTTTAGTTTTTCTATTGTAGTTGATTTCTAGTTTCATGCCATTGTGATATGAGAAGATGCTTGATATGATTTCAATCTTCTTAAATTTGTTCATACCCGTTTTGTGCCCTAACATGTGGTGTATCTTACAGAATATACTATGAGCACTTGAAAAGAATGTATATTCTGCTGCTTTAGGGTGAAAGGTCCTGAAGATATCTACTAAATCCAGTTGATCTAGTATGTCTTTTAAGTGTTCTGTTTCTTTGTTAATTTTCTTTCTTGAGGATCTATCTAGTGATGTTAGTGGGATATTGAAATCCCCTACTATTGTAGTATTGCTGTTGATCTCACTCTTTATGTCCATCAAAGTCTGCTTTATATATTTAGGTGCTCCTATATTAGGTGCACAGATATTTATAATGGTTACATCTTTCTGTTGGATTGCTCCCTTTATTATTAAGTAGTTTCCTTCTTTATCCCTTACTATAACCTATGTTTTAAAGTCCACTTTGTCAGATATAAGTATTGCTATGCCAGCTCTTTTTTCATTTCCATTTGCATGAAATATTTTTTTCCAACCTTTTACTTTCAGTCTATGTGTATTTTTTGTTTTGAGGGGTGTCTCTTGTAGACGGCATATGTATGGGTCCTGCTTTCTTATCCATGCAGCTTCCCATGTCTTTTGATTGGATAATTAAACCATTTACATTTAAGGTTACCATTGATATGTAGTTGTTTATTGCCATTTTATTCTTTAAATCTACATTCCTCTTTTACTAGATTTTCCCTCTTTGTTTCATTTACAACAGGCCACTTAACATTTTTTGTGGCATTGGTTTGGTTGTAATGAATTCCTTGAGTTTTGTTTTTTGTGTTTTGTTTTGTTTTTTTGTCTGGGAAACTTTTTGTTTCCCCTTCAATTTTAAATGATAGCCTTGCTAGATAAAGAAGTCTTGGTTGTAGGCTTTTGCTCTACATTACATTAAATATTTCTTGCTATTCCTTTCTGGACTCAAGTGTTTCTGTTGAGCAGTTGGATGTCATCCTTATGGGGGCTCCTTTGTAGGTGATTGACTTTTTTACTCTTGCAGCTTTAATATTTTTTCTTTATCTCTTAGCTTTGGTATTTTAAGTATGATGTGTCTTGATGTAGGTTTCTTTGGGTTTTCTCTGTGCTTCTTAAACTTGTGTGACTTTTTCCTGCATCAATTTAGGGAAGTTTTCAGCTATGATTTCTTCAAACAGGTTCTCTATCCCTTGTTTTTTCTCTTCTTCAGAAACAAATATGATGCGAATGTTGTTTCTCTCTATGTTGTCACAGAGCTCTCTTAGAGTTTCCTCAGACTTTTTGAGCCTCTTTTCTTTTTGTAGCTCTGCTTCCGTGCTTTCGTTTATCTTGTCTTCTAAATCACTGATTCAATTTTTTGCTTCAACCAACCTGCTTTTGATTTCTTCGAGTGTAGTCTTCATTTATGATATTGTATTTGTCATTTATGACTGGTTCTTCTTTATTATTTCAATGTCCTTTTTGATGCTTGTTATCTCTTTATTTAGGTGCTCACTGTCTTCATCCAGTGTTGCTCTAAGATCTTTGAGCATTCTAATAATCATTATTTTAAACTCTGCATCTGGCAGTTTGGTTATTTCCATCTCACTCAGTTCTTTTTCTGGGGATTTTTCTTGTTGATTCATTTGGATTGCATTTCTCTGTCCTCCCATTTTGTTTGTGTATACACTCTTCATTTGAATGTGTTGTTTGTGAAGCTAGCTAAGTCTAGGGTTGGTATTTTCTGCCTCCAATTTTTGGTTGTGTTATTTCTAGGTCTTCTTAGGTTGGCATCAGCTGTTCTTTGTAAATCGCTTTGGGCTACTTACCTGCTATCACTATTCTTTTTGCCATTTGTGTTGGTGTTTTCTATGTCTTAGCTGGGTCAGGTGTGAGGACCCCTTCCTTAATCTTACACTCTAATAATGGTTGTTAGGTTTTGAACTGGTGCTTTCCAAATCTGGCCACTGAATGTGCCTGCCCTGGACTTCCCTGTCCAGAGCCTGGTGCAGATCAGTGGGGGTCACTGCCTATGACTGGCTCTTATCAACCTTTTCAGAGCTACATGCAATTCAGATCTTGTGGCTGCCTCTGCTGGGCCCAGGTGCTGTTGTAAATATCAGCTGCATTCCTAGGCTTGCTTTTATCTACTTTTGGCCTGGTGGAAGTTCCTTTAAAAGTTCAAGTTCCCCTGAGATTCGCTTTTTGTTGCCTCTTATTGCTAGCTACTTGTTGGCTGCTTCCAAGGCCACTCCAATCTCTGAGGGCAAGCCTGTGCTGCGAGCAGGTTTGTGCATGGGCTTGGACCTCCACAGCGTCTGCCATGCCTTCTGCCTCCTTGGGTGGTTCCATGCATGCCCTCCTGGACCATTTCTATGGCTGCCTCAGCCTCTGCTGCTGCCAAGGGTGGGTCCTCATCGCTGGAGGATTTGCGTTCTGGCTCATACCTCCTCAGCAGCCACAGTGACTCCCACCTCAGCAAGCAGACCCACTGTGCCCACTTGGACGACCTCCGAGGTGGCCCAGGTTCCACTGCCACTGAAAGCACACCTGCGCCATGAGCAGATTTGCACGCCGGCAAGGACCTCAGCAGCAGTTGCCACAGCTTCTGCCCTCAATGGCGGGTTTGCATGCACCCACACAGACCCCCTCCGCCATTGCTCAGGCCTCTGTCCCCACCAAGGGTGGGCACATGCCACAGGCAGGGCTCCATGGTTTCCGCCTCCACAGGCCAGCTTGCACTCACTCGGACTGTCCTGGCCTCTGCAGCCGCACCCTGCCTCCTCTGGCCTGCACGCCCCCAGTGAGCACTCAGCAGCACGGGGTGGTGGTGTAGCTTAGAACTGCACTCACTATTTGTGTCCCTAAAGTGCTACCTGCCTCTAAGTGTCTCTTTGTTCTAACTGGGGCAGGAAAGCCTCCAGTGGGCAGAGTAATATCTTCCCTTTGTTAGTGATGCTGTTCTAGGAAAAATGTTCACTTTAGATTTGGAGAGTGACTCAGCCCAGGGGTTTGGGTGTCCATCCCTTAAAGTGTCTCCCCCTGTACCTCCAAAACCACTCTCTCTCCTGGCAACTCTAGTCCTCCTACGCTCCCTGCTCCTGGAGCTCCAGGAAAGTGACTGTGAGCGAGGCTCTCTGTGCAGTCCCTTTAATACAGAGCCTGGGTCCAGGAGTTCTGTCTCCTTCTCTCAAAGAGTATCTAGGCTCTTTTCTCAGCCAAATATAGTTCTTAAGCCCCTTCCAGGCTCCAGGGCTCTAGGCTGGGATGCCAATTTGGGGGCTGAGGCTACCCTCCCTGTTGTGAGAGTCTGTCCGGGCTGCCACTCCCTCCTGGGAGCATGGCAGCCCTTTCCACGTCTCCGCCTTTTCTACCAGTCTCAATGTGGCTTCTTTGGTGGTCCTTGGCTATAAAATCCTCTTAGTTTAGTCCAAAGTTGCTCTTTCAAGATGAGTGTTCTCTGAATTAAGTTGTAATCCACCTTGGTTCTGGGAAGTGAGAGTTGGAGCATCCACCTACTCTATGGTCATTTTGTCTCCCCTAACTCTTGGTGATTTTTAAAAGACTTCTATCAATTCACTGTTAAATGCATACAAGCTGCTAAACTTTTGTCCAATAGTTGGGGAAAATGTTAAGCAATCCTATATACTAGAAGTTTCTGCATAATTTCCTTTTAAGTAGACCACATGACAACTACAATCTTTCCAGAAGAAAACTGTATGGAAAATATAGCAAATGTGACAACTGTTAAATCTTGTTTCTCACCCCTTGATTCTTTAGATCATGTTCAGTTCTTTTCAGATAAATTTAGTAATCTAGAAGTTGTCAGACCTGGATCCAGTGATTTGTGAAGACAGAGTATCATACCAGAAAATCTTTCTTAAAAACTTGCCATGGATCTTACCTGACTGGTGGATAGATTTCCAACTTGCTACTCCATATAAGATTTGGATAAACAGGGAATGGGACCTTTGGAAGTATGAACACAGATTCATCCCGTGTGTGCTAACCCTACAGAATGCAATTACTCCTTTGCATTAACAATGTGGAAAGTCTATCCACCCACAGAGGACACATGTGCTCTGTGTGCCTTTGCTCCCTTTCAGTGCTTCCTGGACTGGAAATCATTCCTAATAACTTGAAACAACTCGAGACAAGCTCTTTAGCCTGACCACAAGCCAAGCTTATCTTGATGTAGGTTGAGCTTCTCTGTCTGCCAGAGCCATCCCACATGTCAATTAAGGAAAGATACTTATTATGGGATTTTTTCATCTTTATCTATCTTGAGTGGAGGCCAATCCCTTCAGGTAACTGAGGCAGGTTCTATCATCTCTGAAGAGTTAAGAGCTGCTAGGCAGTTACCTCTCTCCACTGTCTCACTCTGAATTTTTCTGGTATTAATCATCAGCTTTTCTCCAAGATCATGCTTCAGATCCAATTCTTCCATGTCATTCCATCCTTAATGTCATCCTGGACCAATTATGTCTCTTCAAGAATGAGTGACATTTTCATCTCTTTGAAATGATTTAGGTACCCAATGGACTTTATGGCAGAGGGGCCAATGTTCCTGATAGGATGCCTTCTTTCTTCCATTTTCTATGACTCCCTGATGGCCAGGGTCTGTGTGCTTTAACACATGCGTGGACCTTTTGTGAAAAGCCAGCCATAGACTGTACACTATACAATAAATGTCTTTGTGCCCTGAAAACCAATTATTAAATCACTCTTCATGGTATTTTTTTCAAGCTGAATAGTCCAACTACTATACTTTGAACTCACCTTTCCCCATCTGTTATATATTTTTTTGCTTTATTTTAGGTCTCCTTATATCCTGCCATTTTACAGTAGGGATTCTTCAGGTACACTTGGATACAAACTGAAAATGAGATTGATTTGTCACTTGCAAATATTTCCTTCCTGCATCTCCTATGCATTTCATACCAACAGTGTCATCCTTCATTAAACATAGCAGAAATTTGCAGACACAAGAAAAGCAGATAGTGCATTATGACATTTCAATTCTTTCTTGCTGCACTTGGTCATTGTCCTTCACGTTTTCTGTCTCACTATATGTTTGAAATAGCTACACTCGATCTCATGGCATTCTCAGCAATATGAACAGGAAGTGTGTGGCCTTTGACCTGATACTTAGGATATTGTCAAGGACAGAGAGTAGCAGAGAAAACTCTTTTATTGGTTGTTTGTGATTTTAACCATCTAAAGGGTGATTTTTATTAGAAAGGCTAAGGGAATAATACTGTAATCATTCATAATTATAGAGCATTTTCAAGGGCTTTCACCTATATGACCCATTTGTGCAGGTTAAGCAAGGCAATATATTGTTATTCACTTTTTTCACAAATACAGAAACTAAGACTTAGAGCAATGAATGATTTGCCTTTTGTCACACTACTAGCAGAAATGTAAGTCACATTAAAATCAAGATTTTCTCCCTGACTTATGGTGGTACAGTGAATAAAGCGTCAACCTCGAATGCTGAGGTTGCCTTCAAAAAACCCAGCCTTGCCTGGCCAAGGTACAAATGGGAGTTGATGCTTCCTGCTCCTTTCCCCCTTCTCTCTCTCTCTCCTCACTAAAATAAATTAATTAATTTAATAAAATATTTTTAATTTTTCTGATTGTCTAGAAATTTTTTTACACCACAGTTGGGTTTCTACAAGCCCATTCAGGGACCTATTACAAGAGAAGGAGGAGGCCAAGTGTCCAGTCCTTTGTGCCCAGCCCCTGGTTTCATCAAAGCAGGTGTACATGTATCTATTTTATCAGATGGGCTTCTGTTCAACCTTTAGTTGAGAAGATTTCTGCTTGGAACATGAGGGTAGTAAGGGCCATGAAGGACACATGAGTGTAAAGAAGAAAAAATAAGTAAAGACACGCGTGACTTAGGGGTCACCATGTGTGCAGCCAGACCCATGGCGTTGTGCTCAGCAGCAGCCTCCACCTCCTCAGAGAAAAATAAAGGTGCAGCAGACCTTCTTTCTTCTCTTAATGAATGTGAAATCCAATCAGAAAAACATGAGACAGCTACATACAAAATGCACAAGGACATATATGACACGATGATACTAACACATACATGCATGACAACAGCAGTTCAGGAGCTCTCGTGCTGGCGTGGTGTTGCAGCAGCCGTGGGAGACCCCTGCACCTTGCTCACTCTGCCACAGTCCTTCCCTGAGCCCTTCTCCTTGTCCAAGGCCCCAAGTTCCCACAGATCTTTAGTTTTTCTTTGAAAGAAAGAAAGAAAAAAGAGAAAAACCACTTTCATAAACAAAGCCACAATAGCGTATGTGCCATTCTTCATAAAAGATATGGCTTAGGCCCTGGCAGGTTGGCTCAGTGGTAGAGTGTCGGCCTGGCATGCAGAAGTCCCAGGTTCGATTCCCGGCCAGGGCACACAGGAGAAGCGCCCATCTGCTTCTCCACCCCTCCCCCTCTCCTTCCTCTCTGTCTCTCTTCCCCTCCTGCAGCCAAGGCTCCATTGGAGCAAAGATGGCCCGGGCGCTGGGGATGGCTCCTTGGCCTCTGCCCCAGGCGCTAGAGTGGCTCTGGTCACAACAGAGCGACGCCCCGGAGGGGTAGAGCATCGCCCCCTGGTGGGCAGAGCGTCACCCCCTGGTGGGTGTGCCAGGTGGATCCAGGTCGGGCGCATGCAGGAGTCTGTCTGACTGTCTCTCCCCATTTCCAGCTTCAGAAAAATACAAAAAAAAAAAAAAAAAGATGTAGCTTAAAAAAAGAACTCTGCCAAGGGAAAGGTCAAGGTTGAAGAGAAAGAACTAAACTGGTAATGGTCCAATGTCAGTCTTTAGTGAAGGAGCCAGTTTAGAACAGGTGACCTCCTCATGCAATTTCATGTCTGTCTACACATGGGCACATGGGATTCCCTGACACACCACTACCACGCCTGGGAGCCCAGGCAGATCTGCCGTGACACAAACGGACCTTAAACATTGGAGCCATTTATATGTATGAACTTTCTCCATGGCCCTGAGAGAGGAGCTGGCATTGTGTTTTTGTAAAATTTGCAAAAGTGAGACTTTTTTATAGGCACAATTATTTAAGCTATCAGATATTTCCATTCTGACTTCACTATGCTTCCCTTATGTCAGGTGGCATTAGAGTGGCTGGGGGCATAATTGGGATCCAGGTAACAAGAAGCTGAGCTGAGAAACATGTGCTGTGAGTTAGTGGAATATATTTATGTTGTTCACAGTTGTTTATATAGTAAGGTATCCCTAGCTATCCTATTATAAGAATGGTTTCCAGAAATACTTGTATTGCCCTGTGAGCCATACTATGATGGACCAGTCCAGCAGTCATATTGAGATATGCTTGTCTCATCTAGCACCCAGCACTGAAGTATGTGGAAAATAGAGAAAAAAAAAAGTTTTGAATTATATGGAACCTAAGCTAGTCTGAAGAAAATTTTTCCAATCATCAAATCATTCATATTCTAAATAGAAGACCCATTTACCATCCTTATCAAAACAGAAACTGTCTTTTGGGGGGAGAAGACGCAATAATGCAGAGTAAATAACTATAAATGAACCATATTTTTTTCTAGTAATTATACAAAATTAAGTTTATCAGAAGTCCCATGTTTGAAAGTCACAAGTCTGAGAGCAACACTACATAGCAGTACCTCAAGGAAGTTCATTATTAAACATCCCAACTACAAAACTATCAAACAAATTTTAATCAATCATTTAAAATAAAACACTGAATTATCTTAATTTTCTCTCCATAGAAAATATCACAAAATCATTTCACATGAAAAAGCAATCAAAACTAATCAGCCAAAGTAGAATCTCAGATATCTCTCATAACAATATTTTTGGCAATATATCTCCTCAGGCAAGTGTAAAAAATAAATAAATGGGACTGTATCAAACTAAAAAGCTTTTGCCTAGCAAAAGACACCATTAACAAAATAAAAAGACAACCCATACAATGGGAAAACAAATTAGCCAATACATCTGATAGGGGTTAATAACCAAAATTTGTAAAGAACTTATAAAACTCAACACCAGGAAGACAAATAATACAATTTAAAAATGAGCAAAAGACACTTCTTCAATGAGGACATACAGATGGCCAATAGGCATATTAAAAAATTCTCAGTCACTAATCATCAAAGAAATGAATATTAAAACCACACCTCACACCTGTTAGAATGGTGCTCATTAACAAATGAACAAACAAGTGTTGGAGAGGGTGTGGAGAAAAGGGAACCCTCCTGTACTGCTGGTGGGAATGCAGACTTGTGCAGCCATTGTGGAAAACAGTGTGGAGTTTCCTCAAAAAGTTAAAAATGGAACTGTCTCATGACCCAGCAATCCCACTTCTAGGAATATATCCTAAGAATCTCAAAACACTAATTCAAAAGAAGATATGCATTATCAAAAAACAAAAACCAAACCATGTTTATTTCAACATTATTTACAATAGCCAAGATCTGGAAACAACCCAAGTGCCCATCAGTGGACAACTGGATAAAAAAGCTATGGTACATATTACTACACAGCCATAAAAAAGAAAGAAATCTTACCTTTTCCCATGGCATGGTTGGACCTGCAGATTATTATGCTAAGTGAAATAAGCCAGGCAGAGAAAGACAAGTACCATATGATCTCACTAATATGTAGACTCTAATGAATACAATAAACTGAGGAACAAAATAAAAACAGAGGCAAGGTCACAGGGAACAGATGGACAGCGGGGAAGGGGGAAGGAAGGAAGAAGAGGGGACTGAATCAAAGAAGGTGAAAGAATTAAACAAATAATATATATACATGACACATATATACAGATAACAGAGTAGCAATAGTCAGAGGAAAAGGGGGATGGAGGTAAAGGTAGAGGGTACACGATGAGGGGGGTAGATGGTATTATATTGAGTGGAACACTTGAAACCATATCAACACAATAAATTAAAATAAAGAAAAAAACTTATCAGCCAAAATTGTAAAAAAAGAAAAAAAGGCTACTGAAAAAGATGTGGCACGCAGGTATAATTTAAAATATTGTATCATAAATTGTTTTGAATATAATATTTTAGTATATATTAGTTTTTTTAATTTATAATTTTTTAATTTCTCTTCTCATTCCAAATAAATACCATTTTTGGTTCTCATTATATATTTTTTAAATCTACTATTTTTCTTCTAAAGAATTCCAAAATTGTGTAAGCTTTGACCTACACATTTTGGATTTTCTCATTCTGGAAGTGACACTTGAGGTGAATTATGCTGGGAAGATTTTGTACCTTACAACTAACTATTCAATATAAACTTCTTAAAATCAGTAAAGATTAAATATTTTTATTTCCTTCCATATCCAAACTTCCTACTTGCAAACTCTCCTTCAACCTCACAATTGAAACTGAAAGATTCAAAAAAACTGAAAGATTATTCATAATTTATGCTATTGTCTTCTTGTTCTAGAAAGAGATCAATCGTGGTTATTTTTATTTTTACCACTGCCCTTTTTTCAGCCCACAGACGATTTAGAAAGCACAATCATTATTGCAAAAAACAACTCAGAATCATTGCCAAATGAAAATGATTTATTCTTTACCATAAAAGAAAAAAACAATACACTATTAACAATAAAATCTCTGTAAGCATAAAAGTCATGAATCCATTTCTCAAAAATCTATTTTGCAAGACCATTCACATGCTTTTCTTTTAAAGAAATAGTATTCATGTATTTTTAAGTTTTCACATGCATATCATTTACTAACTTTACATCAAATATAATATAATGTATCTACAACATAGTATCTAAGTATGAAAGTCAGTATTTTAATATAATTGCCCATTTATATTAAAAGCCTCTTATAAAAATCTTATCCCCTTCTGAAATATCTTTTTCCCAATGAGAATAATAGTCATAATTACAGAGTAGTAACACATGACAGATAATGTTCCAATTCTAGAAAATTAGCTCTTTCTTAGCCTTGCAATGAAACCCTTTTTATCTGACTTTAGTATCGGTGTCAGATAAAATGAGGGTATTATTTGGCTTTTCAGGGTAAAGAGACACCTAGTAAAAAATTCACTAAGACAAAATTGTTATATTAGCTAACACTGACAGAACTCAAAGAAAAACAAGATAACTAAACCAAAAGAAACGGTTTAGTTCAACTGAAGCAGTTTTTTAAAATTATATATGATACTTTAAGTCATTCCTCTAAATTCAAATCAAGTTTTATATCACAGCATGTTAATTTTTCTTCTGTTAAATCTGGATGCATAGTGAGCCATTTACAATTTTTTTTTGATATTGTGTAAGTCTAGTACTATATCCAGTCTGTTTATCGCATGGTTTAAAATTCAGTCTCCAACTCCTTTAACCAGGTTATCTCGAATGTTTAAATAGTCAATAATAATATATAGTGAAATGAACACAGTCTTCCACTGCACAACCTCTTGTTAGGCCTGAATTTGTGCTTAAAGTGGGAAGTAGGAAATGTGAGTTAAACAAGGACGTTTTTTGAAGACTTATTTTTTTTTAGTAGATACCCATATTCACTTTAATGCTCACAATAACCTTGAGAAGTAATTATTATTTTCTCCATTTTATAAATTAGGAAACTGAGTCTAAGAGAAGGGGAAGAAAACAGATAGAAAATTCCTATTTGTTAAGACTGCTAGCAACTTTGCTCATCATTGCATTTATTTCTTGAAAAACATGCCTGCCAGATCTTCAGCGTGCAGAATAGGAAACTCGGTCTCAGAAAGGTGATATCACAGCTAATCACTGGCAACTGGGTTTTGAATCAAGGTTGCCTTGACTACAAGCTTTGTGTTCCTGTTCACTACTCATGTTTTTAAAAAAATTTTTGGTAAGATCACTTAATATGAAATCTGCTTTCTTTTTTTTATATAAAATAAATACATTTTTATTAATGTTAATGGGGTGACATCAATAAATCAGGGTACATATATTAAAAAATATATATGTCCAGGTTATCTTGTCATTCAATTATGTTGCATACCCATCACCCAAGGTCAGATTGTCCTCCGCCACCCTCTATCTAGTTTTCTTTGTGCCCCTCCCCCTCTCCCTTCCCCTCTCCCTCCTTCCCTCCCACGTCTCTTCCTCCCCCCCCCCCCCCGTAACCACCACACTCTTGTCCATGTTTCTTTGTCTCGGTTTTATGTCCCACCAATGTATGGAATCATGTAGTTCTTGGTTTTTTCTGATTTACTTATTTCACTCCATATAATGTTATCAAGATCCCACCATTTTGTTGTAAATGATTCGATGTCATCATTTCTTATGGCTGAGTAGTACTCCATAGTGTATATGTGCCACATCTTCTTTATCCAGTCTTCTATTGAAAGGCTTTTTGGTAGTTTCCATGTCTTGGCCACTGTAAACAATGCTGCAGTGAAAATGGGACTACATGTGTCTTTACGTATCAACGTTTCTGAGTTTTTGGGATATATACCCAGTAGAGGGATTGCTGGGTCATAAGGTAGTTCTATTTGCAGTTTTTTGAGGAACCACCATACTTTCTTCCATAATGGTTGTACTACTTTACATTCCCACCAACAGTGAATGAGGGTTCCTTTTTCTCCACAGCCTCTCCAACATTTACTATTACCAGTCTTGTTGATAATAGCTAATCTAACAAGTGTGAGGTGGTATCACATTGTAGTTTTGATTTGCATTTCTCTAATAACTAATGAAGATGAGCATCTTTTCATATATCTGTTGGCCATTTATATTTCTTCCTGGGAGAAGTGTCTGTTCATCTCCTCTTCCCATTTTTTTATTGGATTGTTTGTTTGTTTGTTGTTGAGTTTTATGAGTTCTTTGTATATTTTGGATATTAGGCTCTGATCTGAGCTGTTGTTTGGAAAAATCATTTCCCATTTAGTTGGCTGTCTGTTTATTTTGTTGTCAGTTTCTCTTGCTGAGCAAAAACTTCTTAGTCTGATGTAGTCCCATTCATTTATCTTTGCCTTCACTTCTCTTGCCTTTGGAGTCAAATTCATAAAATGCTCTTTAAAACCAAGGTCCATGAGTTTAGTACCTATGTCTTCTTCTATGTACTTTATTGTTTCAGGTCTTATATTTAGGTCTTGATCTATTTTGAATTAATTTTAGTATTTACAAGGGGACAAGTTGTAGTCGAGTTTCATTCTTTTGCATGAGGCTTTCAGTTTTCCCAGCACCATTTGTTGAAGAGGCTTTCTTTTCTCCATTGTGTGTTGTTGGCCCCTTTATCAAAAATTATTTGACCATATACATGTGGTTTTATTTCTGGACTTTCTATTCTGTTCCACTGCTCTGAGTGTCTATTTTTCTGCCAATACCATGCTGTTTTGATTGTCATGGCCCTATAATATAGTTTGAAGTCAGGTATTGTAATGCCCCTAGCTTCATTCGTTTTCCTTAGGATTGCTTTGGCTATTCGGGTTTTTTTATAGTTCCATATAAATCTGATAATTTTTTGTTCCATTTCTTTAAAAATTGTCATCGGAATTTTGATGGGAATTGCATTAAATTTATAAATTAATTTGGGTAATATGGCCATTTTGATTATATTTATTCTTCCTATCCAAGAACAAGGAATATTTTTTCATCTCATTGTATCTTTTTCGATTTCCTTTAACAATGATTTGCAGTTTTTGTTATATAGGTCCTTTACATTCTTTGTTATGTTTATTCCTAGGTATTTTATTATTTTTGTTGCAATCGTGAAGAGGATTATTCTTCTGACTTCGTTTTTTAATATTTCAATTTTGGCATATAGAAAGGCTATAGACTTTTGTATGTTAATTTTGTATCCTGTGACCTTACTGTATTGGTTTATTTTTTCTAGTAATCTTTTTGTGGAGTCTTTGTTGGAGTTTTGTGATGTATAGGATCATATCATCTGCAAAAAGTGATACCTTTACCTCTTCTTTTCTGATATGGATGCCTTTTATTTCTTTGTCTTGTCTGATTGCTCTGGCCAGAACTTCTAGCACCACGTTAAATAAGAGTGGAGAAAGTGGACAACCTGTCTTGTTCCTGATTTAAGGTGGAAAGTCCTCAGTTTTATGCCATTTAATATGATGTTGGCTGATGGTTTATCATATATGGCCTTTATCATGTTGAGATATTTTCCTTCTATACACATTTTGTTGAGTGTCTTAAACATAAAGTTGTGTTGTATTTTATTGAATGCTTTTTCTGCATCTATTGATAAGATCCTGTGGTTTTTGTTCTTTGTTTTGTTGATATGGTGTATTACGTTAACCATTTTATGTATGTTGAACCATCCTTGAGATTCTGGGATGAATCCCACTTGATCATGATGTATTATTTTTTTAATATGTTGTTGTATTCGATTTGCCAGTATTTTGTTTAGTATTTTAGCATCTGTATTCATTAGAGATATTGATCTGTAGTTTTATTTTTTTGTGCCGTCCTTATCAGGTTTCGGTAGGAGGGTTATGTTGGCCTCATAAAATGTGCTTGGAAGTATTGCTTCTTCTTCAATTTTTTGGAAGTCTTTGAGTAGAATAGGAACCAAGTCTTTTTTGAATGTTTGATAGAATTTGCTAGTATAACTGTCTGGGCCTGGACTTTTATTTTTGGGGAGGTTTTTAATTGTTTTTTCTATTTCCTCCCTGCTAATTGGTCTGTTTAGGCTTTCTGCTTCTTCATGACTCAGTCTAGGAAGGTTGTATTGTTCTAGGAATTTATCCATTTCTTCTAGATTGTTGAATTTGGTGGCATATAGTTTTTCATAGTATTCTACAATAATTCTTTGTATATCTATGATGTCTGTGGTAATTTCTGCTCTTTCATTTTGGATTTTGTTTATATGAGTTCTTTCTCTTTTTTCCTTGGTGAGTCTTGCCAAGGATTTGTCAATTTTGTTGATCTTTTCAAAGAACCAGCTCCTTGTTTTATTAATTTTTTCTATAGTTTTTCTGTTCTCAATATCATTTATTTCTGCTCTGATTTTTATTATCTCCTTTCTTCGGCTGGTTTTGGGTTGTCTTTGTTCTTCTTTTTCCAGTTCCTTAAGGTGTGAAGTTAAGTGGTTTACTTGCACTCTCTCTTGTTTGTACATATAAGCCTGAAGTGATATAAACTTCCCTCTTATCACTGCTTTTGCTGCATCCCAGAGATTCTGATATGTCATATTATCATTTTCATTTGTCTGTATATATCTTTTGATCTCTGTGCTTATTTCTTCTTTGACCCATTTATTTTTTTAAAGTATGTTGTTTAGTTCCCACATTTTTGGGGGGTTTTTCCCCTTTTTTGCAGTTGAATTCTAGTTTCAAGGCTTTATGATCAGAAAAAATGCGTGGTACAATTCTGATTTTCTGAATTTGCTGATGTTATTTTTGTGGCCCAACATATGGTCAATTCTTGAGAATGTTCCATGTACACTAGAGAAAAATGTATACTCTGTCGCTTTGGGATGAAGTGCCCTGTAGATATCTATCATATCCAGGTACTCTAGTGTTTCATTTAAGGCCAATATATCTTTATTGATTCTCTGTTTGGATGACTGATCTAGAGCCGTCAGCGGTATTTTGAGGTCTCCAAGTATGATTATATTTTTGTCAGTTTTTGTTTTTAGGTCAATAGTAGCTATCTTATATATTTTGGTGCTCCTTGGTTTGGTGCATATATATTAAGGATTGTTATGTCTTCTTGATTCAGTGTCCCCTTAATCATTATGAAATGACCATTTTTGTCTCTGAGTACTTTTTTTTGTCTTGTATTCAGCATTACTAGATATGAATATTGCTACACCTGCTTTTTTTTGGATGTTATTTGCTTGGAGTATTGTTTTCTAGCCTTTCACTTTGAATTTGTTTTTATCCTTGTTGCTTAGATGTGTTTCTTGTAGGCAGCATACAGTTGGATTTTCTTTTTTAATCCATTCTGCTACTCTGTGTCTTTTTATTGGTGAGTTTAATCCATTTATATTTAGTGCAATTATTGACACTTGTGGGTTCCCTATTGCCATTTTATAAATTGCTTTCTGTTAGTTTTGTATCTTGTTTAATTCTTCTCTTTTGTTTTTTTATCATTTTTTGTTTGTTTGTTTGTATTCCATACTTCTTTCCTCTGTCGCTAACTTTTTTAAGTCATGTGCTTCTGTGGTGGCTTTTCCAAGGGTGGTTACCATTAAGTAATGAAAAGGGTACCGACCATATTCATTATAGTATGCTTTCTTTTGAGTGTTTCTGCACTTCATTGTCTTTTACTACTGTTAATCTCTGTCCTCTCCCCTTTTTTTTTGCTTTTGTTATCACAGTTTAAATTTGGTTTTATTGTGTTTTTGGTGGAGCTTTTACTTGTGGTTTTGTTTCATTTTGTTCTTTGAATCTGGTTGGAAAACCCCCTTTAGTATTTCCTGGAGTGGGGGTTTTCTGATGATAAATTCCCTCATCTTTTCTGTATTTGTGAATGTTTTTATTTCTCCTTTGTATTTGAAGGATAGCTTTGATGGGTATAGTATTCTTGGCTGAAAGTTTCTCTCTTTCAGGGCTTTAAAAATTGGGGTCCACTCTCTTCTAGCTTGTAGAGTTTCTGCTGAGAAATCTGATGATAATCTAATAGGCCTTCCTTTATATGTTGTATTCTTCTTTTCCCTGGCTGCCTTGAGAATTTTTCTTTGTCATTGGTTTGTGCCATTTTCATTATCATGTGCCTTGGAGTAGGTTTGTTGTGGTTAAGAAAACTCAGTGTTCTGTTTGCTTCTTGAATTTGAGGCTTTAGTTCTTTTCAGAGGCTTGGGAAGTTCTCATCTATTATTTGTTTGAATATATTCTCCATTCCATTTTCTCTCTTCTCCCTGTGATATACCTATTATTCTTATGTTATTCTTTTTGATGGAGTCAGACAATTCCTGTAGGGCTTTCTCATTTTTTTAAATTTTTGAGTCTCTCTCTTCTTCTCTCTGTTGTGCCTCAAGTTGCTTGTCTTCTATTTCACTAATCCTACCTTCTATCTGGCCTGTTCTAGTAGCTAAGCTTGTTACCTTGTTTTTCTGTTCATGAATTGAAGTTTTCATCTCTGTTTGATTTGTTTTTATAGTTTCAATTTCCTTGGTAATATATTCTTTGTGTTCATTGTTTTCTAAGCTCCCTAAATTGCCTTTCTGTGTTTTTTTGTATATCTCTGAGTATTTTTAGGATTTCTATTTTAAAATTCTTTGTCATTTAGCTCCAAGCTTTCCAATATATTATATTTTTTCTCCATAGATTTTTCCACATCTATCTGAGCTACTTCTCTATCTTTTGTATCCATGATATTCAATTTCCTTTTTCTTAATGGCATCTGATGGTGGTCTTGTTGATAGCACTAATGAGAATTGATAAAGAATAAAAAGTAAAAAAAAAGTAAAAGAAAAATGGAAAAAATTTTTGAAAAAAAAAACAATGATAATTTAGTATCCCCTCCCTTTTTTTTCTTCTCTTCCCCTCCTCTCCCCTCCTCCTTAGGAAAATATCATGATGAACTGTGAATTATATTATGCTAAATGGAACAAAAACTGCCTATAACTGAGGGCCTGAGTTGGGGGGAAGTGTTCAAATGGCAAAAAAGGAAGTAGGGACCCACAAAATGCAAAAAAGGAAAAAATTTGGGTCAAGTATAAAATGATTTGCTTGTAAGTGATGGTCGACTAAGAGACATAATGAGAGGGATAAGAGGGAAACAGGATAAAGGAAAAAAAATAACTATTGTATTAACTGGAGCAAAAACTAAATAGAATGGAGATCCTGGGTTGGGAGGAATGCTAATGAGTTAAAAATCGAAGTAAAAAGCACCCAAAATGCCACAAAAAAAAAGAAAACTTGAGTTCCAAATTAAATAATTTGTTCATGATTGAGGATTGACTGAGAGGAAAAGTAAAAGGAGAAAAAAAGAAACTAATTGAGAGGGAGAAGTAAGGGAAAGAGGAAAAAGAAAAGAAGAAAAAGGAAATAAAACAAAAAGAGAGAGAGAGTTAAGGGTTTTGGAGTGTAACTCTCATGGAGAGTAAGGAAGAAAAAAAGAAATGAAATGTAACACTTATGGGTAGTGTAGTTCAAGAAGAGGAAAGAATAAGACGGGCAGAGAATAAAAAGACCAAGGTGAAGGCAATAGAAATAATAATAATAATGAAGGCAAGAAGGCCCTGGCTGGTTGGCTCAGTGGTAGAGCATCGGCCCTGCATGCAGAAGTCCCAGGTTCGATTCCTGGCCAGGGCACACAGGAGAGGCACCCATCTGCTTCTCCACTCCTCCCCCTCTCCTTCCTCTCTCTCTCTTTCCCTCTCGCAGCTGAGGCTCCATTGGAACAAAGATCACCCGGGTGCTGGGGATGGCTCCATGGCCTCTGCCTCAGGTGCTAGACTGGCTCTGGTCACAACGGAGCGACACCCCTTGGTGGGCATGCTGGGTGGATCCCAGTTGGGTGCATGTGGGAGTCTGTCTGACTGCCTCCCCATTTCCAGCTTCAGAAAAATACAAAAATAATAATAATAATAAAGGCAAGAAGATGAAAGAAACAAAAAAATAGTGGAACAAATTATAAAGTCTGTGGATTTTTCTTGATTTTGAGAGGTTAACTTCTTCCTTTTTCTTTCCTTTCCCTCTTACTGGTCAGTGACTCTGTACCCCAGGCTCTGCCCCTGTGGCATACTTAGGTAGAGATTTGCAGTTGATGAGACTCTATGGCAATGTCATATATTAGGCTTCAGTCTCATTGGTAGTCAAGGCTTTTTAGCATTTGCAGGCTCCGACAATGAGAGAGTTAGTTTTCCCAGAACCTCTCTCCTAGTCTCTCCTTCCTGAATTACCAGCCTGATGATCCAGCTCTGAGGCTGCCGCTGCCTCTGCCTGGGGAGTAAGAGGCTCAAAGAGGTGGCAAATCCCCACTCTATCCCCACTCAATGCAGGGCTCTGGATAAGGCTCTGGCAGTCAGAGCCGCCAGCGTAATCAGATGTGGCTGGGAGCCAATTGCTCTCAAGGTGACTCTCTATGAGCCTCCAGACCTGTTCAGCACACCTAGTACTTTGTGGGACCACTCTCCCAGGCTTTTTGCACTTTGTAACCTGTTTTGGCTGGGAAGAAGATGCCCTAGTCACTGCCTGCAGTACAGGAGGTCTTAACATCTGCCAAGTCCCTCTTTTTAGTGTATATCCCTGAGTATGAAAGCTCTGCCAATCAGAAGTTGCCCCCACACCTTTAGCAAGAGGCACTAAAATATATCATGCCTCTTATCTTAGATCGCTGAACTGAGAGAGATCTTTTCAATTAGAGCTGCATAGGTCAGTTGGGAGGTGAGCAGACTGTGGGTGCAGCTTATTTCAGCAATTGGATCCCCCAATCTGCTCCAGAAAGGACTGCAAGCTGCCTGTGTGCCCCTCCCCCTATGCTTGATTTTTAGCTTGAATGGCTGGGTAAGGCTCCCCCCCCCAGAGAAGCTCGGGCATAGGGAAATTCGATTTGGCGCACTCCCCACCCGCCACCGACAGCTGCTGCTCTTTGCGCGCAGGTGTTTGCTCATGTGGGCTGATTCACCACAGGCACACTCTTTCCTCGGCTTGAACGAATGTCTGTGCCACAGCCTGAGCGGACCTTTAGCCCCCCCAACTCTTCCTCCACATCCTTACCCCTCCCGACTCTCAGTTCCAAGTGAAAGCAGCCTTTGCTCAGGTTACTGAGGAAGGCAGAGTGTTCCTTTGTCCGACTTATTTCCTTTGGGTTGATTATATATTTAGTCAATTTTTCGCTCAATCCTACCTTTGCCTTCAGTGTGTGTAACTCCCAGACACTCCAAGGATAGATTTTTTCTGTCTCTGGTTGATGAACTTGTTGAAATTTTGGGGAGATTTTTCGGTCGCGCTCCTCACAGCGCCATTTCTCTGACATCAGAAATCTGCTTTCTTAACAAATTTTTAAATGCACAGTACAGTACTGTTAACTCTAGGCACAATAAGGTACAACAGTTTTCTAAAATATTTTATTTTGCAAACTAAAACATACTCATCAAACAGCAATTCTCTATATCACTCTGCCACTGCACTTGACACCTACCATTCTACACAGTTTCTGTAAGTTTGATTATTTTGGGTACTTCATATAAGAGGAATCATGCAGTCTTTGTCCTTCTGTGGCTGGCTTATTTTACTTAACATACTGTCCATCCATGTTATCCCAAATGGCAGGTTTTCCTTATTTTTTTTATGCTGAATAATATTTCACTATAAGCATATACCACATTTTATTTATTCATCTGTTTATGAAAATGTAGGTTATTTTTATATCTTGACTAATGTGAATATGCTGCAATAAATATAGAAGTACAAATATCTTTTCAAGATTCTGATTTCAATTATTTTGGATATATATACCTAGAAAATTTTCAACTATATATTTTTAAGTTTTTGAGGAAATATCATATCATTTTCCATAGCGCCTGCACAATTTTACATTCCCATCAACAGTATACAAGATTCCAATTTTTTCTACATCTTCCCCACTACTTGTTTTCTTTTGTGGTTTTGATATTAATCATCCTAACAACTGTGAGATGATATTGTGGTTTTAATTTACATTTCCCTGATTATTAGGGATATTGAGTATCTTTTCTTGTACCTGTTGGTGATATATATATCTCTTTGGAGCCATGTCTATTCAATTCCTTTGCTCATTTTTTAAATGGGTTGTTTGAAATTTTTTGCTATTGAGTTATAGGAATTCCTTATATATATTGGATAATCACCCTTTATATGATAGGTAATTTGAGAATAATTTCTCCTATCCCATGGGTTCCTTTTTTCTCTGTAGACTCTTTCTTGTGCTATGCACAGCTTTTTAGTTTGATGTAGTCCAACATGATTATTTTTTTGTTGCCCTTGCTTTTGGTGTCATATCCAGGAAATGGTTGCTAAGACCAATATCCTGAAGCTTTTCTACTATGTTTTCTTCTAGGAGATTTACAGTTTCAGGTCTTAGTTTAAATATTTAATTCATTTTTAAGTTGATTTTTGTGTATGGTGAACAGTAAAAGTCTAATTTCACTCTTTTGAATGTAGGTATCCAGTTTTTCCAACACCATTTGTTGAAGAGACAATATATTCTTTCCCCACTGTATAGTCTTTGGACTCTTGTCAAAGACTAGTTGACTATATATACATGTGTTAATTTCTAGGTTTTCTATTCAACATATTTTCATGATAAAAACTTTCAATAAATTAGGTATAGAAGGAATTTTTATAGGTATCAATGCCAAATATGAAAAGTCCACAGCTAACACCATGCTCAAGTATGAAGACTAAAAGATTTCCTCTAAGATCAAGAACAAAGCAAATATGCCCACTCTTGCCATTTCTATTCAACATAGTACTGAAATGCTAGCCAGAGAGACTAGCCAAGAAAAAAATAATAGAAGATATGCAAACAGGAAAGAAAGTAAGAAAGAAAGAAAGAAGTAAATTAGTCTTCATTTATGGATGACATGATCTTATATACAGAAAACCATAATGATGCAACAATAAAACTGTTAAAACTAATAAATTTAACATACTTACAGGATAAAAATTCAACATACAAAAGTCAGTTGCATGTTTATACACTAACATTGACCTATCTGAAGGAAAAGTAAAAAACAACTTTATTTATAACAGCATCAAAAAGAATAAAAAATACATAGAAATAAATTTAACCAATGAAGTGAAAGACTTGTAAGCTTGTACAAAACATTGATGAAAAAAAAAATGAAGAAGACAGAAACAAATTGAATGGCATCTCACATTTATGAATTAGAAGATTTAATATTGTTAAAATATCCATACTACCCAAAACTATCTATAAATTCAATGCAATCTGTATCAAAATCTGAATGACATTTTTCATAGAGTTAGAAAAGGTGATCTTAAAATTCATATGGAAGCACAAAAGACCTTGAGTAACTAAATCTTGAGAAAGAACAAGGCTGGAGTCACCACACTCCTGATGCCAAAATATATTACAAAGCTATAATAATAAAAGTAATATGCTACTATAGCATAATAACTGTTTCTTAAAAAAAACTTTTTGTCTCAGGTCTCGTCAAGTCATATAAATGGACCAATGAAAGTGAGGGAATGGCCTGACCTGTGGTGGCGCAGTGGATAAAGCGTCGACCTGGAAATGCTGAGGTCGCCGGTTCAAAACCCTGGGCTTGCCTGGTCAAGGCACATATGGGAGTTGATGCTTCCAGCTCCTCCCTCCCTTCTCTCTCTCTATCTCTCCCTCTCCTCTCTAAAATGAATAAAAAAAAAAAGAAAAGAAAGTGAGGGAATGACTTAACCTTCAAAGATATTTTAATGTTTCTCCCAAAAAAGCTCCAGTTACAGTTGTGAGGACACATTGCCCAGAACATTTTCATCAGCTTAAAGTAGGTGTCTATCATTTAGAAGAAGACTTACAATATGAAATCTGTTTATAAGAATTGTTAATATTTAAAGATATTGCTACCATAAATCTTAAAAAAGTGTTTTTAAACACATAAACTTGGATAAAATAGAAGATGAGTGTGTATTAACTAAAAAATGTCTAATTATCAGTTTCATAAATGAACTAAGTCAGCCATACTAGACGTTACATCATTTCTAAATCAAGAAACTTTTCCAGGGAATAGTTTTGCTTTAAAAACCAAAATATTTAATGTCTTCTTTCCAAGATCAATAAGACTCATTGGCAGCCCACACATCAGACACTTGCCCAGCCCACATTACAGACCAGATCTCTAAGCTGCCCAACAAACAGCCTTGGCCTGGTACACAGCTGCTACCCTAGGCAGAAGAACTGGATTAAACCCCACCATCAATAGTTTATTAAAAAAATAGATAACTGAGTGTCTGAAAATTAGTCAAAAGGACCTACAGGTATCTTTTTGGCCCAAAGAATAAAAACATAAACTAAGGCAGAAGAATAATTGAGATATGAGCAATTTAGGAAAAGAATTGTTACACCCAACTTAAGACAAATGCAAAGCAAAAATCGTTGAATATTCTACTTATCAAAACATGGGAATTTATCAAAACTAATCTCTTTTGGCATGACTTAAGAGGTCAACATTATTACTTCCAGGCAGAGGCGCATTAAGGTCGGCTGAGGCCCCAGGTGCAGAAGAATATATTGGGCCCCTTAATAAAAGAGAGAGAGACAAAGAAAATAAAAATACATGTTAACCATATTTTAAAATAAAATAAAAATATTAATACTATTAATGTTAAAATTGCACAAATAAAACCAAACTTGGTGTCATTAGAAAAGAAGTGTAAAGTTTGGGTTTTGCAGGGCCCTTCAGAAACTGGGCCCCAGGGCATGCGCCTGGTGCGCCCACCATTAAATCCACCTCTGCTCCCAGATGAATCTGCATTATGGGAATACACTAAGCATTTTGCCATATATTATTATCTTGTTGATAGTGGGTAAATTTCTGAAATATTAATGTAATATAAGTGAATCAGAAAGTTGAGAGCCTTTTCTTAAAATGGAGATATAAAATTCTACATTTTTTGCCTGTTTGATTACAATATCTTACTTCAGCACCTGCCACAGCATCTGTTCTCTGACAATAAGAAAATACCCAAGTTTGTTCTTTGTATTTTTCCTGTTAGTTTCTGTTGCTCCCTAAGCCATAAAACCAGAAATAAATCAGTTCAAAAGATAAGCCTGAAGTTCAGAAAAAAGAGAAGAGAAAGGAACCAATGAGATAATGAAGAAAAGAGATACAAAAGGCAAAGCCAGCAATCAAAAGCTGAATCCGAGAAGAAACGAGGGTCTGGGGAAACTTTGATCTCTAAATAACCAATTCAGTCTGTCACTGATATGTCCTCCGTTAGGTTGTTGTTGGAAATTGCCACCATCTGACAGATACCTGGTGGATGGTAAAATTCCGCAATGTGCTCCACCTCATGGGAAAGTCAGAACCAATCTTCCCTTTTTACCTCTATCACACAGTGGTCTTTTCCCAGGGTCCCCTTAGCGGATTCTATATCTGGTTTTAAGGGAAAACTGCTGCAGATATAATACATAACCACCCTCATCACATAAGAAATATGTTCTTTTCAGAGAGCTGTTACATTCTATTACAATCTTTTTTTCTCCCCTAAGAATTATATCAAAAATGTCAGTCTCTTTGACAAAGGCAGGCCATGTGGATTGCTTTTTACCTGTCTTCTGACTCAAATTAATCTCTACTCCTTAAAATGGTTTGCATTTTACATGACCTCCTCAAGTCATGGTAGAAAACAGCAAAAAGTCTAAACTAATATCTGACTGATTTACTAAAATTGCCACTCTATTTCCTTTGACATAGCAAAATTATAGGATTTCTCTTACACATAACCACACTCTATGGCCCTCTTAGATGAATAAATTATGGCATGCAAGGAAAGTGGAAGGGGGGATTTTGTAATAATCAGAGGAAGTGAAATTTGGAACATTTAAGTGTTACAGTCAATATTAGCAAATTTTTCTTGTAAGGCCTGTCCTAAAGAGTCTATATACTTCTCCAAAAAATTTTTAAGAGTTTTTTAGTTTTCTTCATCTATTAGATTATGTTACATGATGATCTGTCTATTATGGAGGCTGATTTTTTTATCAATAGATACAAAATGCCACTGAATAACTAAAATCAGTGACATACTCTAGAACTCATAGCACCTCCACACTAATAACCCTGAGATTCTAGGATTGTACTCTACTGAACCCTGAGATCCATGTCTCAACATGTCATTAAACCTTGAGTGTTTTTCAGCCTTCCTACGTTCCCCAAGTTAGTAGGCTTATCATTCTTATACATCCAAAAACATAAGTTTAATCTTGCTCTAAGACAACTGACTTCGCCCTGTTGCAAGACTGTAAAACAACATCTTAACCCACTGCCTGAATGCAATTATTCAGTGCAAGTCCACATGGATATAGACGTCCATTCAAACTCCTCTCACCTCTCTGAGGAAACTAATAAAGACCCCATCCTCCTGAGATGTGTCAAGTTTGCATTTGCTTAGAAGTTCTAGGACTCTGAGTCTTTTTATTGTATCCTTAATGAATGCAGGCCTTATTTAAGAGATTTAGAGAAAGTAATATTATCCAATAGTGCTAACCAGGGGGAAGTGTTATGTTCATATTGAAAGGAACATACTGAGGCCCAGCCTGTCATGCAAATTCTCCCCACCCTTGACATATTATAGATTTAAGAAAGAGCTTTGGAGTGACAGTGTTGAGTTGTCTCTTCAACTCCTAGAGAAGCCAGCTCAATGGACTTCTCACTGCCATGCATCTGAACCAAGGGGAAATGACTGGCTCTGTAGGGAACTCGCTGTGCCATTGATGGAAATATCTGTGTAAGGAAAACACACTCCTGAGTGTTTCTTTTTAACTCTTCATATAGAATATTTCACTTCTGGTTGTCCAGTGTATGTGAGATTTTTCCCACTGCAAGCAGTTCTCCATAATACCAGCTAGGTGTCTTATAATTTAACTCAATTCTGAGACTAACTAATGATAGCATCAGATCTCACAGGTTAAGGGCCCTGTCCCACAAAATTGCCCCCATCCAATATGGGATGCCAATCTCCAGCCACAGATTGACACCTGTACTTCTAACCAACCAGCTATAATGCAGGACTCCCATGACCCAACACCCTTGGGTTTGATTATTTTCTAGAAACTCAGGGAAATGCATTTTCCAGTTTGTTATAAGAGGATATGATAAAGGATGCACATGAACACAGAAGAGATGCAGAGGACAGGTGTGGAGGATGTGGTACTGAGCTTCCAGGCCTCACCATGCTTCCCGCTCAGTACCTCCATGTGTTCAGCAACCCGAAAGCTCTCTGAATCCCACACTTTGAGATTTAATGGAGGTGGGCATGATTTATCATTGACTCAATCTCTAGCCCTTCTCCCCTTTTCAGAGGACAGATGGGGGGACACAGTAAGGGCAGAGGCAAATTAAGGTTGGGTGAGGCCTTGGGCACAGAAGAAATATTGGGCCCCTTACATTAGAAAAAAGTGTGAAGTTGAGACTTTGTGGGGCCCTTCAGAAGTCAGGGCCCAGGGCACACGCCTAGTGCGCCCGCCATTAAATCAGCCTCTGGGTAAGGATGAGGGAAAACTGAAAGTTCTAAGCCTCTAATTGTGGCTTGGTCTTTCTGGTGACCAACTCCTATCCAGGAGCTATACAAAAGCCCACCCAGAGTGACCTCATTAGGACAAAAGACAAAAGATGTTCTATTCACCAAGGATATTTCAAGTAATTTAGAAGCTCTGTGTCAGGAACCTGGGTCAAAGAAAAAATATCAGAACAAAAGCTTCTAGTGCTCTTATCACTTAGGAAAGTACAAATTATATCTGCCAGGAACTGGGGGCAGATATATATTTTTTCTATTATTTTACACTATCCATCTGTCACTTCTTCTCTGGGAGGTCTTGTTTTCAGTTTTTTCACAGTCCAGGAATACTGAAATTGTTCCCAAAAGATATAAGGATCAGAACCTTCTGTGTTTCCATTTCATTGCTTAATAATTCAGTGTAATTCTTTTCATCATTCCCATCAATGAGCATTCTTAACTCCCTCCCCCCATGACTTTCTAATACTCCCTCTGAAACCCCTACACTGCTTGTTTAATTGCTAAACACCAAAGTGTTTAACTGCATTACTGTAACTAAAATAAAACAGTAAATTAATCAAAGTTGTTACCTCACATACTGTTGTCTTGACTCTAAGTAGCAATTATGCCATTCGGCCTTAAGACGTTCATGTCAACTCTGGTACAAACCAAAAAAGATATTACCTCGGGTTCTAATCTTTGTAAATAAGTGAAGCCTGCATTAAAGGAGACGATAATAAAGGATAGTGCTTGCCATCTTAATACTTTGCTGTGAGTGGCAACCATGGTGAGTCTTGTATATTTGACTCATAAAAATGTTTGACTTCTTACCAAAAGAAGATTATATTTGTAGTCTTTACTATCAAAACTAATTTTACCAACCAAAACAAGAGGCGATTTCTGAGAACCCTTCTCTCTTCCAAGTATTGTTTATTTTTCTTCTTCCATTATTTTTTCAATCTTCATTCTTTCTAACTCAATTATTGATGTAAAAATGAACATTTTTTTAAACACAGAAGTTGTTTTATCTGTTTGAAGGGGGGTATTGGAGGGATTTATCATAAAAATGCCAGGAACTAGATTTTAACTTAACATATCTCCTTACAGTCTTGTTGCACCTGGTACATTTCCAGCCCTAGAAATTCCTCTGTCAGATTAAGTGACACTTATGACTGGATAAGACTTCAGTGCACTCCCACCCAATGCTAATCTACCACCAGAAATGAAAGCAACCACTTTCAAAGCCGGAGCCAACACTGAGTCTAACAGGAAATGCCTGAGAATGCTTAGTCTGTCAGGCGGTGATGCTGAAGCTCATTAGGGAGGCTCTGGTTCCAGATTTGCCATAGCAACCTCTAGAGATACATATCTACTATGTTAGTGACATGCTGACATCACAGTTTGCCTTTTGAAAGAGGAACAAGCAGAGGCAAGTCTCCCTGGTTATCACTGCAAGGTTAAAATGATGCCTTGGAAGCGGGGTGTGCAGGGAGCTGCTTTTAGAGTTTAAATTGCTGCCTGAGATAGGAGCAGGAAATGTGTTTCTGTTTTGCATCTTTTTTTCCAGAAGAAATGTGATCTGCTGTAGCAGGTAAAGGCCTACTGGCATTTAACAATAAAAAATCTAGTTTGTTGTTTAGCTTCCAACCAATATTTTACCCTTTTTGAAAATGAGCTGCAGAATGCTGTTTGTAATTATACCACAGAGTTTAGGTCTTTTTCATCTTAAATTTGCCTTTTATTAAACCTTGAAATAGCAATGGATTATTATTTTAGTGGGGTACTGTGGTGATGGATTATTACTTTAGTGGGATTCAGCAGTGATTGATGAGTGGATGGGAAAATCAAGTTCTTCCAAAACTGTTGAATTCCACTTCGGTGTCCCCTGAAAACGGAGTAGACACATAGGGGACGAAGCATAGTGAGATGCATGGTGATGCGTGAGAGTCTTCCTGTCTATCCCACTCTTTGAATGGGGATGGAAGGACGTGGATAAGATCAAGCATGTCAGAGATATGGCCGAGAGGCATGAAAGATTGAGACTATCATTGTCAGGGTCTGATGGGAACGATTTCTTGTTAAACTCACTAACCTTGGAATCTTCCAGGTGTGCTTCCAGCTCTGGGGAAAGGAAAGAGAAATTGCACAGGTCCTGTAAAGGTTGGGGTTTGGGGGCCTATCAAAATCGGGACCAAATTTCTTTCTACCTTATCATAATGAGACAGAAACTGCAGGACTCTAGGAGACACAAACTTATTAAAAAATGTTTTCCTCTCACTTTATTTCTTTAAATGCAGTATAAAATCACATCTAGACATTATCTTCTCCTGACTTCTCTTCTCCCACGAGCTTTTACTCTCTTTCTTTGTTCTGTCTGTTTCCAATATCTTCAACTCTCTTTTCTCCATTCTCTATTAAATCCAATCCAAAGAGGATTTTGTCTCCTTCTTTCAATCAAATCGACTGCCAGGATGCTTAAATCCTTGGAGAAGAAACTTAGGCTTACTCAAGCTGGGGGTCACTGAAAAATATGAGATTTGAAAGATAGGTTAGAAAAATAGAAGTTTAAGACTACAGATGGTCAAAGAAAAAGCTAATGCCCAGGTAACAGAGAAATGCAGTGGGAAGTCCTGAATGTCACAGACATAAAAATAATTATGATGATAAAAATATAAAACAGCTCTGGTCAGTTGGCTCAGTGATACAGTGTTGGCCTGGCAGGCAGGAGTCCAGGGTTCAATTTCTGGCCAGGGCACACAGGAGAAGCGCCCATCTGCTTCTCCACCCCTCCCCCTCTCCTTCCTCTGTGTCTCTCTCTTCCCCTCCCGCAGCCAAGGCTCCATTGGAGCAAAGTTGGCCCGGGCACTGAGGATGGCTCTGTGGCCTCTGCCTCAGGTGCTAGAATGGCTCTGGTTGCAACAGAGCGATGCCCCGGATGGGCAGAGCATCACCCCCTGGTGGGCGTGCCAGGTGGATCCTGGTTGGGCGTATGCAGGAGTCTGACTGACTGCCCCCTGTTTCCAACTTCAGAAAAATATAAATAAATAAATAAATAAATAAATAAATAAATAAATAAAACAAAGAAGACTGGATTTGATAATATTAAGTTTGTAAGAAAGTTCAGAGCACATGAAGAAATTAATAAAGATTGTCTTTTCATCCCTCCTATCTTTGTCTGGCTTTGAGAACCTTTTCTATAATATGCCTTGGGAGATCTTTATTTTCAGTTTGTAGGATGCTTTGGATGAGGATTTGAAGATTTGTTATCAAAAATCAAACATGCATAGAACACCACTAAGCAATAAAAAAGAACAAAATATTGCCAACTCAACAACTTGAATAGGTCTCAAAAACATACTAAGTGAAAGAAGTTCATCTCAAAGGTTTACTTACCATGTGATTTTCTTTATATAGCAGTCTCTAAGTGACAAAGTTATAGTGACAGAGAAAAAATTAGTAGTTTCAGGAGTTAGATTTGAAGGAAGGGTGCAATTCTCATGGGAAAGCACAAGTTTTCTTTGTGGTGATGGAATGGTACTGTGTCCTGACGATGGTGTTGGTTTCTAGGACCTACACATACGGTCCAACTTTATAGGAACTACACACACAGACACACTCACACAAGAATCCATTTAAAAACTAGTGAGATATGAATAAGGCTTTTAATTGAATAATATTGTAACAACACCAACTTCCTGACTTTGACTATGTACGGTAGTTATGGAAGATGTTATCATTAGGGGAAGCGGACTGAAGAGTACACTGGAAACCTTCTGTATTATCTTTATAATCTTTAGTGAGTCCTAAGCTATTTCAAATTAAAAGGCTATTTTACAAAATCAGACATAACTTTCACAAAAAAAAGAAAAGCGATTAGAAGGCTGATCAGAATTATCCAATTAAATAGGTATATAGAAAAGAATGCATAGACTTCTTTATAAATAAAATGGTCACAATTTTATTAACAGTTCTTAAGTTTTTATCATCATTTTTTAATCTTCAAGTCTAAAATCTTATCATTAAAATTTTATTTTTTTACAGATAAGCAAAAAACAAACAAAAAATATATAACAATTATACAGAACCAAAGTCCATTTGACCATGGGTTTTTATTTTTAAGATGCATAGTAGCCTAAACTAATAATAAACATATAATTTAATAAAGGGTATGTCAGCATCTGAAATATAGTATTTATATCTGTTCAAAATGACCAATTAAGAAAGTTATTTAACCTGTGACAATACATAAATCAACTTCATTTCTGAGAAGTAACAGCAGTATGAAGAATTAAGTGCACATTTATTATTTTTGCTACTCATTCATAAGTATTTATGAGGTTCCTATGTTATAATCAGTACAATGTGTGACACTGGAAATACAGAATGAATAAACATGATTCGTGACTTCAGAGCACTCACATGGGGCACTGAGAGTAAAAAAACACAATGATACATGCATCTACTGATTTCCTCCACCTAACTCATTTTACAGAAACTTTCTTTCTTCCAAGGCTGTGAAGGCAGACATATGAGTTTGTTATCGTTACATGGCAACAAAACTAAAGCTTGTTATCAAGCAGTTTCTTCCTGACCATAGATAGATAATAGGAATTAATAGTTCTCAATGTGGAGTGGAAGCAAAGGCAAGATAACAGGTGACTGATTACAATAATAAAATAATTAAATTTCATTAGGATAATTACCGACATAGCAACTTCAGCAGTTTTCTTATAAGACACTTACCACAGTCTCTCCCTCTCTTACCACATTGTGCCACAAAATCTATTACCTAGAAAGGAAATTAACCCAGTCTTACTCTTTTCTCTGGTGTGGTAGACAATGCTTATATTCTCAGCAGAATTAATCCTGCTTTCAGTTTCTTCTTTACTTGTGTCATATTCACATTTCCTTGACTTGCTCCAAGTACAACAGTCTCAATACCCAGTATGAAAGCCACTTACTGCAAAGCGTAATTGGTCCCATTTAAGTCTCTGTAAGCCAGAGTTGTTGGTATCTGCCTTTTTTTTCTAATCTATTCCTACTCTATTGAACATTTTTGTTTTAAAAAAGCAGATGCTTAACCTCTTTGAGTGTATTATAAACTTTAACTTGAAAAAATATATAGGTATAATGTCTTACTGATACGTATGTTTTAAAATTTATGTGCTAGCTTTAAGAGGCAACCTCAGGTCTGTTCACCAAATCACAGTTAAAATCCTGCATGCAAAGTGTGATCCATTTAAACCAGATCAATTTGAAGTAGGTCCAAGCCTAGAGTCTTTGTCTCAGCATGACAAACTGACCAACTGCCCATTGGTAAAATAAATTCTGTGTAATCCCTATCCTTCAATTTTTTTACCTTAGTCATCCCTGAATAGTACCAGTATTGGGGAGGAAGGGAATAAATTAAAAATGTCCCTTCTTTTGGATTTTGAAATAAATTTTGTAATAAAATAGAAATTAACCCAAGTTAATATTTTCTTCACAAACACCTCACTTCTATATGGCAAAAAAATAAGCAAACAAACAAAAAGCATGAAGCCATTTGTGGGAGGTATATATCCTTATAATATTAATTTATTCAACAAATGTGTACTGAGCACAGAAATTAGTATAGAACAATGAATGAAACAAACACCCCTGTGCTCATAGATCTCACATTCTAACGGGGGAGAAATAATCTACAGATATGAGAAATAATCCAGGAACATGACAAATTGCTCATTTGCACAGAAATGTAGGGGTCAATTATTTTATGGGGGTGTGATCAAATTTATGTTACATGAGAAATATCAGTTTTTTTATGTGCAATCAGGAAAAAATAATTCTCTCCTTAGTATAGTATAGTGTGCTTGCTTATTGGGTAAACAAGTGGAGAACTGTTCATTGTTCTCACTATTAGATGGACAAAACAAGAACTTGTACGCACATTCATTCTCAGTCATGGTATCTAAGTCCAGCTTTTCTTGATGAGCATAGGAGAGGCTCCACTAGCACCCAGACTAACGTGAGGCCCTGGAGTTTCTAAGACCCCAAAAGGGATCAAAGGTACAGGTTGAAAGGGTTATTTTTTCCTCCTATGAAGAGACTGAAGTTTCCCAATGGAGATCTGAGGGCACTTGTCTAGGGGAAACGAGTGGCTGCTTTGAAGTTAAAAGAGAAAAAGGGAAGAGAAGAAGAGGTCATGAGAGAACATCCTCACATGACCTCCCTCTCCTTGAAGCAGAGGGTCCATAGGCCCTCACCCTGGGTCTTAAAGAACTCACTATTTTGAGATTCACGTGATACCTCCATTATACTCAGATGTGTGATTGATTTGGGAAAAGCTAAGCATATCAGAGAGTCTCAGGAAAAAGATGGCAAATATCCCTGAAACATACTGCTTGACTTTCCAGTGGACAACACACACACACACGCGCACACACACACACACACATTCATAAGCAGAGTTTCCACAGGTTAACAGCAACAACATAATGATCCCTGATAGAGCCGAAGGAGGGGGATTGTCTATACATGAGATTGTGAGACTAAATTATAGATTATCACACATACACGTGAACAAAAAATATTCTTTAGGACAAAGGAGGGACTTTGCCACAAGTGTAAATATGTATGAAGAGTAAGTAATATTTTACATGCAATGCTTTCAATTTCTTTGAGGAAAGGTTCTCTAACATTCCAGAGAATAATCATGCAAGTTAAGTTCCCAACTCTCCTATATGGGTCTATACCAAGAAATAAGGTCAATATAGAGTCTAAGCCCTAGGTGACCAGTTAACCTTACAAACACACACTGAACTTTAGTACAAACTTGAGTCACATCATCAAATGATTTAAAACTCTATATTTATGTTCTGCCTGTTAACAGTTTACATATGGATTTTACATATAAAATATATTACATTACTGAAAATGGCCCAGAAAACACAGCACATTTTTGATTGATATTTCTGGGACCTATGGAATAGGACAGAGTCACAGGAAAGAGTATAAGCAGTTATAGGACTGACTTTTTGGTTAGTTTATTATGTATTTTCTTTCATTTATTTAGAACTTGAGCCATGTGTATATGTCATAATTTATGGATACATATTTTATTAATTAAATTCTAACCTTGTAGAGTCAAAAATATGGATATTATTAAGTTATTTTTGAAATAAATTTTTCAAGGTTTTCATGTTTGAGTAATTAACTAGTTTAGTTAATGTATTGAATATGTTTATATTTTTTTCATGTACTTTTGTTGAATATCACTTGATATTCAATAATTAATTATAGAGCCACCAAAAAAAATAAAAAATAAAATAGAACAATGGTTCATAATATGTTTCACTTTATGGTATCACCTTGATGTATCAAATTATTTTAACCAAAGCCAAAAGAAAATATTTTAAAAGCAGCACAGTTTACATATAGAGTTGGAAATGTTTCAGATTATCATACAAGTTTTCCTAGACAGTTTACCTAATGGCAAATATGTTCTCAAAGACAGAGCTTTTGAATAGCAAAGAAAACATTGAGTTTAATACCACATTCAGCCTAGACAGTCTTGAGGATCCCAGCTTCTTTGGAGTGCAAATAGCTAAGCTTCAAAGAGAATGAGAAAGCTAAACCTAAGCGTGGATGTCAGATACTGCCAGAGCGTACAGCCAACAGGGGCACCCAGTGAAGGCAGTTTCTCTCACCTTCTTCTTCTTACTTCAGATAAAAAGACAAATATCTTCCAGACACAGCTCAGGGAACAGAATCACTATCCAAAACAGTGAGGAAGGAGCTATTTCTCCCTGGTATGACGATCCCTGCAATGACTGGGTCAAAAGAGTAGTTACTGTGCCCTTGCTGGGTAGCTCAATTGGTTCAAGTGTCATCCCAGTATGCTAAGGTTGTTGGTGTGACCCCCGGTCAAGACACATACCATAATCAACCAATGAATACATAAATAAGTAGAACAACAAATTGATGTTTCTCTCTCAAATCAATTTTTAAAAATGAAATAAAATAACTACTAAAAAAGTAGCATTTCCATGAGCCTGCTAGAGAAGAAGTTGTGACAGTCTCTGTAACTTCACCTCATTGTCTTCCACTGAAGGTTTACAGAAATTCAGGAAACTAATCCATTCATTACTCTCTAGAGCCAGTTCTTTAAAAAAAAATAACTCTGAAGATACTTCCTAGTGAGTCTATTAAAGATCTTCAAACAGATGATAGGTTAAGAAGCACCTGAATTCTGGTTATTACAAATAAAAATTCTATCATTAGACATCACTGGATTTAAATACAAGAGATATATTCCAAATTGAAACAATATTTGTAACCTCAGTATTTCTGATCTACTACACATTTTTAAAGAAGAGCATCTAAGGTGGACAGGGATCTGGACTACCAAATAAAACAAGTTGCATAAAGATTTTTCTAACTTGAAATATGCAAGTATCGTGCCACTGTGCTCACTAGTCACCTAGATAACTAACTGTTCTTCTTGTTTCCACTTGCCTTGTTGGATATGCATTGGGTCCACCTTTGGCTTGTTCAGTGCTCAAAGTCACTTCTCAAGAGGTTTATTCTGACAATCCCATCTAAAATACTATTACGGTGCTCTCTATTTTTTTACACTGTTTTATTTTTCTTTATGACACAGATACCATACTAACATTATAATATATATTTATTTGTTTATTGCCATATCCTTCAGCAGAATGCAAGGCTCTTCAAAGGCGAGAGTTTTATTTACTAAATCCAATGCCATATTGCCACAAATGGATAAATAAAGACAATGCTAGGGGATACAAGGGAATATCATTCAACCACAAAAAAGAAGGAAATCTTACCATTGCAGCAATGTGGATGAAACTTGAGGACCTTGTGCAAGTGAAATAAGTCAGACAAAAAAAGACATATATTATATGATCTCACTTACATGTAGAACCTAAAAGAAAAAAAATTGAGTCTGACCTGTGGTGGCGCAGTGGATAAGCACTGACCTGGAACGCTGAGGTTGCTGGTTTCAAAACCTAGGCTTGCCTGGTCAAGGCACATATGGGAGTTGATGCTTCCTGTTCCTCCCATGCCTTCTCGCTCTCTCCCTCTCTCCCTCTCTCCCTTTCTACTCTCTAGAATAAAAACCAAAAAGAAGAAAAAAAAATTGAACTCATAGACACAAAAACAATTTGGTGGTTGCCAGAGGTTGTGAGAGGGGCAAAAGGTACAATACAAACTTCCAAGCATAAAATAAATAAGTCCTGGGGATATAATGTACAGCATGGTGACTATGGGTAACAATATTGTGTTGTGTGCTTGAACGTCGCTAAGAGAGTAAATACTAGAATTTCTCATCACACACACACAAAAATATGGTAACTATGTGAAGCGATGGATGTGTTAACTAACCTTATTATGGTAATTATTTTGAAATATGACAAAATATGTCAATATGTAATATTCAAATCATTAACTTATGTACTCTCAACTACCAAATTATTTGTCAATGGTACCTCAGCAAATCTAGGATAGGGAAAAAGATATGTTTAAAAAGAATTAAATGAAAACATTATTTGCAAAGGAAATGGCTGGTAGTCTCCAAAACTGATGAAAAATGTTAACCCACAAATTCAAGAAGTATAGAATAAGTGAAAAGAAAACCATTTCCAGGCAAATTGTAGTAAAACTGCTAAAAAAAATTTTTAAAGCAGCCAGAGAGAAAAAAATAGCTTTCTAAAGAACAACAATAAGACTGAGAGTGAGCTTCTCCACAGAAATAATAGCAGACAGAAGACCACAAAATGACATCTTTAAACACAGAAAGACAGTAACTACCAACCAACAACAGCTTACTTAGTGAACATATCTTTCAAAAATCAAGATGAAATACATACTTTTCCAGAACAAAAGCTTTGTGAATTTTTCACCAGCATACTGGAATTAAGAGAAATATTAAAGAAAATTCTTCACACAGAAGAAAAATTATTCCAGAGCAAAGAAATTAAGAGCCACCAGGGAAAATTAAGATGTGAAATAAAAATAAAAACAAATTAATTTTTACTACAAAAAATGATTATAATGTTTTTGTATGATTTTGTATATATAGGTAAAATCTTTGTACAACATAACAATAGTAATTCAAAAGACAAAAAAGAGTGAAATTTCATTAAAGTAAATTTTTAAAAACTATCAGGTAAGTGATAAAAGTAAATGGACACTAGAGGAATGTTTCTAATGCGAAAGAGACCCTAGAGATAAACATACAAACAAAGGCTGTCTTACTAAACAAGAGACAATGTAGAGAGAAGAAAAAACCTAAGGAAGAAAATTTTAATTAATATGCATAAATAATGAAAGCCATTGTGTCCATGAAACAAGAAAAGGAAGCACAAAAGAAACATTTAGAAAAGCAAAACATAAAGTGTTTTTGGAACTTAAAATGACAATAGCGAGTGACATCACGGAAATGGCGCCATGAGCAGCGCGTCCAACAGATCTCCCCAAAATCACAACAAATTTATCAATTAGAAACAGAAAAAATTATCCTCGGAGCATTCCGGAGTTCCACACAAACTGAAAGCGAAAGGACTGTTATCACTTGAATCTGAGAAACGAGAGTGTAGAGGAAGCTACCGCAGGGACGTTCATTCAAGCCGCGGAGGGAGTGCGCCGGTGGTGAGTCAGCCCACACTCGGGAGCGGCCAGCAGCCGCCAGCGCGCGCCCGGTCTGGTTGCAGAGCGAGCACCGCTAACGTTCCCAGCGGCCAGCGCACTGCGAGTGAGAGACCCCAGCCACCGGTGCCCGGAGCACCACATTCGCGCATGTGCCCTGGGCATTCCACACGCCCAGAGCGCCCTACTGGCCCGCACACCCAGGGTGCCCCATTATCCTGCGCCCGGTGCGCCCCAGCCGCCAGCAGCAGGGCGAGTGGGAGAGGCACCAGGGCCGTCTTCCCTACTTGGGAGATTCTCTCCGTGGGCGGAGCACCTCACCCAGCCATTCAAGCTAACAATCAAGCGTTGGGGGAGGGGCGCTCAGGCAGCCTGAAATACCTTCGGGAGCACAGCTGTGGACCCAATCACTGAAATTAGCTTAACCCATGAAATCTGCGCACTCACGGGTTCTAATTGATAAGATCTCTCTCAGTTCAGCATTCCAAGACAAGAGGCGTGATATTTTTTAGTGCCTCTCACTAAAGGGGCGGGGGCAACTTCTGATTGATAGAGCCTCCATATTCAGGGATAAACGCTAACAAGAGGGACTTGGCAGATAATAAGATCTATACTACACTAGTCGCAAGCAGAGACTAGTGCCTCTTCTTCCCAGCCAAAACAGGCTACAAAGTGTGGAAAGCCTGGGTTGAGTGGTCCCACTGAATGCTAGGCACTAAACAGTCACCTTGACAACAATTGACTCCCACCCCCGCCTGATTACACTGGAGGCTCTGCCTGCCAGAGCCATTCCCAAAGCCTTGCACTGAGTGGGATAGAGTGGGGATTTCCAAGCTCTTTGAGCCTCTTACTCCCCAGGCAGAAGCAGTTGCAGCCTTATAGCTGGATCACCAGGCTGCTAATTCAGGAAGTGGGGACTAGGAGAGAGACTCCAGGAAACCAAACTCTCTCATTGTTGGACCCTGCAAACGCCAACAAGCCTTGACTACCAGCAAGACTAAAGCCAATTATATGACATTGCCATAGAATCCCATCAACTGCAAATCCCTACCTAAGTGTGACACAGGGGCAGAGCCTGGGGTACAGAGTCACCAACCAGGAAGAGGGAGAGAAAAGAAAAAGGAAGAAGTTAACCTCTCGAAATCAAGAAAAATCCACAGACTTTACAACTTCTTCCACTAATTTTTTTGTTGTTGTTGTTTGTTTCTTCTCTCTTATTGCCTTTATTATTATTACTTCTATTTCCTCCACCTCGGTCCTTCTATTCTCTGCCCATCTTATGCTTCCCTTTTCTTGAACTACACTACCCATGAGTGTTACATTTTATTTCTCTTCTTCATCCTCACCCTCCTTTAAGGTTATACTCCAAAACACTTAACTCTCACTCTCTCCTCTTTTGTTTTTTTTTGTTTTGCTTTGTTTTATTTTGTTTTTTTCTCTTCCTTTTCTTTCTTCCTTCATTTTTCTCTTTTTCTTATTTTTTCCTTTCTATTCGTTTTTTCTTTTCTCGTTTTACTTTCCTCCCATTTAATCCTCAATCACGAACAAATTAGTTAATTTGGGACTCAAGGGGTTTTTTTGGCTTTATTTTTCTTTTTCGCATTTGTTTTTCTTTTTTTGTTTGTTTTGTGGCATTTTGGGTACTTTTTACTTTGCTTTTTAACTCACTAGCATTCCTCCCAACCCAAGGTCTCCATTGTATTTAGTCTTCGCTCCACTTAATACAACAGATTTTTACTTATTATATTTATTTTTATTTTTTTCTTCTTTATTATTCTTTTTTTTTTTTTTTGCCATGCACACTCTTTTTTTTTTTTTTTAATAAATTTTTATTAATGGTAATGGGATGACATTAATAAATCAGGGTACATATATTAAAAGAAAACATGTCTAGGTTATTTTGTCATCAAATTATGTTGAAAACCCCTCGCCCAAAGTCAGATTGTCCTCCGTCACCCTCTATCTAGTACTCTGTGCCCCTCCCCCTCCCCCTAACTCTCTCCCTCCCTCCCTCCCTCCCATGTCCTCCCTCCCCCCCATCCTTGGTAACCACCACACTCTTGTCCATGTCTCTTAGTCTCATTTTTATGATCCACCAATGTATGGAATCATGTAGTTCTTGTTTTTTTCTGATTTGCTTATTTCACTCCTTATAATGTTATCAAGATCCCACCATTTTGCTGTAAATGATCTGATGTCATCATTTCTTATGGCTGAGTAGTATTCCATAGTGAATATGTGCCATATCTTCTTTATCCAGTCTTCTATTGAAGGGCTTTTTGGTTGTTTCCATGTCTTGGCCACTGTGAACAGTGCTGCAATGAACATAGGGCTACATGTGTCTTCACATATCAATGTTTCTGAGGTTTTGGGTTATATACCCAGTAGAGGGATTGCTGGGTCATAAGGTAGTTCTATTTGCAGTTCTTTGAGGAACCACCATACTTTCCTCCATAATGGTTGTACTACTTTACAGTCCCACCAACAGTGAATGAGGGTTCCTTTTTCTCCACAGCCTCTCCAACATTTGCAATTACCCGTCTTGTTGATAATAGCTAATCTAACAGGAGTGAGGTGGTATCTCATTGTAGTTTTGATTTGCATTTCTCTAATAACTAATGAAGCTGAGCATCTTTTCATATATCTGTTGGCCATTTGTATCACTTCCTGGGAGAAGTGTCTGTTCATGTCCTCTTCCCATTTTTTTTATTGGATTGTTTGTTTGTTTGTTGTTGAGTTTTATGAGTTCTTTGTAAATTTTGGATATTAGGCCCTTATCTGAGCTGTCGTTTGAAAATATCATTTCCCATTTAGTTGGCTGTCTGTTTATTTTGATATCAGTTTCTCTTGCTGAGCAAAAACTTTTAATTCTGATGTAGTCCCATTCATTTATCTTTGCTTTCACTTCTCTTGCCATTGGAGTCAAGTTCATAAAATGTTCTTTAAAACCCAGGTCCATGAGTTTAGTACCTATGTCTTCTTCTATGTACTTTATTGTTTCAGGTCATATATTTAGGTCTTTGATCCATTTTGAATTAATTTTAGTACACGGGGACAGGCTGTAGTCGAGTTTCATTCTTTTGCATGTGGCTTTCCAGTTTTCCCAACACCATTTGTTGAAGAGGCTTTCTTTTCTCCATTGTGTGTTGTTGGCCCCTTTATCAAAGTTATTTGACCATATATATGTGGTTTTATTTCTGGGCTTTCTATTCTGTTCCATTGGTCTGAGTGTCTATTTTTCTGCCAATACCATGCTGTTTTGATTATCGTGGCCCTATAATATAGTTTAAAGTCAGGTATTGTAATGCCCCCAGCTTCATTCTTTTTCCTTAGGATTGTTTTGGCTATTCGGGGTTTTTTATAGTTCCATATAAATCTGATGATTTTTTGTTCCATTTCTTTAAAAAATCTCATAGGGATTTTGATGGGAATTGCATTAAATTTGTATATTGCTTTGGGTAATATGGCCATCTTGATTATATTTATTCTTCCTATCCAAGAACAAGGAATATTTTTCCATCTCATTGTATCTTTTTCGATTTCCCTTAACAATGCTTTGTAATTTTCATTATATAGGTCCTTTACGTTCTTTGTTATGTTTATTCCTAGGTATTTTATTTTTTTTGTTGCAATCGTGAAGGGGATTATTTTTTTGAGTTCGTTTTCTAATATTTCATTGTTGGCATATAGAAAGGCTATGGACTTTTGTATGTTAATTTTGTATCCTGCGACCTTACTGTATTGGTTTATTGTTTCTAATAATCTTTTTGTGGAGTCCTTCGGGTTTTCGATGTATAGGATCATATCATCAGCAAAAAGTGATAGCTTTACTTCTTCTTTTCCGATATGGATGCCTTTTATTTCTTTGTCTTGTCTGATTGCTCTGGCCAGAACTTCTAGCACCACGTTGAATAAGAGTGGAGAGAGTGGACAACCCTGTCTTGTTCCTGATTTAAGGTAGAAAGTCCTCAGTTTTATGCCGTTTAATAGGATGTTGGCTGATGGTTTATCATATATGGCCTTTATCATGTTGAGATATTTTCCTTCTATACCCATTTTGTTGAGAGTCTTAAACATAAAATTGTGTTGTATTTTATCAAAAGCCTTTTCTGCATCTATTGATAAGATCATGTGGTTTTTGTTCTTTGTTTTGTTGATATGGTGTATTACGTTAACCGTTTTGCATATGTTGAACCATCCTTGAGATTCTGGGATGAATCCCACTTGATCATGATGTATTATTTTTTTAATATGTTGTTGTATTCGGTTTGCCAGTATTTTGTTTAGTATTTTAGCATCTGTATTCATTAGAGATATTGGTCTGTAGTTTTCTTTCTTTGTGCCATCCTTGCCAGGTTTTGGTATGAGGGTTATGTTGGCCTCATAAAATGTGTTTGGAAGTATTGCTTCTTCTTCAATTTTTGGAAGACTTTGAGTAGAATAGGAACCAAGTCTTCTTTGAATGTTTGATAGAATTCACTAGTATAACCGTCTGGGCCTGGACTTTTATTTTTGGGGAGATTTTTAATAGTTTTTTCTACTTCCTCCCTGCTGATTGGTCTGTTTAGGCTTTCTGCTTCTTCATGACTCAGTCTAGGAAGGTTGTATTGTTCTAAGAATTTATCCATTTCTTCTAGATTGTTGTATTTGGTGGCATATAATTTTTCATAGTATTCTACAATAATTCTTTGTATATCTATGATGTCTGTGGTGATCTCTCCTCTTTCATTTTGGATTTTATTTATTTGAGTCCTGTGTCTTTTTTCCTTGGTGAGTCTTGTCAAGGGTTTGTCAATTTTGTTGATCTTTTCAAAGAACCAGCTCCTTGTTTTATTGATTTTTTCTATAGTTTTTCTGTTCTCTATTTCATTTATTTCTGCTCTGATTTTTATTATCTCCTTTCTTCGGCTGGTTTTGGGTTGTCTTTGTTCTTCTTTTTCTAGTTCCTTAAGGTGTGAAGTTAAGTGGTTTACTTCGGCTCTCTCTTGTTTGTTCATATAGGCCTGAAGTGATATGAACTTTCCTCTTATTACTGCTTTTGCTGCATCCCAGAGATTCTGATATGTCGTATTTTCATTTTCATTTGTCTGTATATATCTTTTGATCTCTGCGCTTATTTCCTCTTTGACCCATTCATTTTTTAGAAGTATGTTGTTTAGTTTCCACATTTTTGTGGGTTTTTCCCCCTCTTTTTTGCA
Source organism: Saccopteryx bilineata (assembly GCF_036850765.1). Taxonomy (NCBI): domain Eukaryota; kingdom Metazoa; phylum Chordata; class Mammalia; order Chiroptera; family Emballonuridae; genus Saccopteryx; species Saccopteryx bilineata. The sequence goes on along the minus strand of NC_089494.1, from coordinate 86,811,484 downwards.
GTTGAATTCTAGTTTCAAGGCTTTATGATCAGAAAATATGCTTGGTACAATTTCAATTTTTCTAAATTTGCTGATATTGTCTTTGTGGCCCAACATATGGTCAATTCTTGAGAATGTTCCATGTACACTAGAGAAAAATGTATACTCTGTCGCTTTGGGATGAAGTGTCCTGTAGATGTCTATCATATCCAGGTGTTCTAGTATTTCGTTTAAGGCCACTATATCTTTATTGATTCTCTGTTTGGATGACCGATCTAGAGCCGTCAGTGGTGTATTGAGGTCTCCAAGTATGATTGTATTTTTGTTAGTTTTTGTTTTAAGGTCAATAAGTACCTGTCTTATATATTTTGGTGCTCCTTGGTTTGGTGCATATATATTAAGGATTGTTATGTCTTCTTGATTCAACTTCCCCTTAATCATTATGAAATGACCATTTTTGTCTCTGAGTACTTTTTCTGTCTTGTAGTCAGCATTATTAGATATGAGTATTGCTACACCTGCTTTTTTTTGGGTGTTGTTTGCTTGGAGTATTGTTTTCCAGCCTTTCACTTTGAATTTGTTTTTATCCTTGTTGCTTAGATGTGTTTCTTGTAGGCAGCAGATAGTTGGATTTTCTTTTTTAATCCATTCTGCTACTCTGTGTCTTTTTATTGGTAAGTTTAATCCATTTACATTTAGTGTAATTATTGACACTTGTGGGTTCCCTACTGCCATTTTATAAATTGCTTTCTGTTAGTTTTGTATCTTGTTGATTCTTCTCTTTTGTTTTTCTATCATTTGTTTTTGTTTGTTTGTGTTCCATACTTCTTTCCTCTGTTGCTACCTTTTTTAAGTCAAGTGTTTTTGTGGTGGTTTTTTCAAGGGTGGTTACCATTAAGTAATGAAAAGGGTACCTACCATATTCATTGTAGTACCCTATCTTATGAGTATTTCTGCACTTCATCATCCTTTGCTACTGTTAATCTCCATCCTCTCCGCCCTTTTTTTCCTTTGTTGTCACAGTTTAAGTTTGGTTTTATAGTGTTCTTGGTGGAGCTGTTACTTGTGCTGTTGTTTTCTTTTGTTCTTTGAATCTGGTTGGAAAACCCCCTTTAGTATTTCCTGGAGTGGGGGCTTTCTGCTGATAAATTCTCTCATCTTTTCTGTATTTGTGAATGTTTTTATATCTCCTTCGTACTTGAAGGATAGCTTTGATGGGTATAGTATTCTTGGCTGAAAGTTCCTCTCTTTCAGGGCTTTAAATATTGGGGTCCACTCTCTTCTAGCTTGTAGAGTTTCTGCTGAGAAATCTGATGATAATCTAATAGGCCTTCCTTTATATGTTGTACTCTTCTTTTCCCTGGCTGCCTTGAGAATTTTTTCTTTGTCATTGGTTTGTGTCATCTTTATTATGATGTGCCTTGGAGTGGGTTTGTTGGGGTTAAGAAAACTCGGTGTTCTGTTTGCTTCTTGAATTTGAGGCTTTAGTTCTTTCCACAGGCTTGGGAAGTTCTCGTCTATTATTTGTTTGAGTATGTTCTCCATTCCATTTTCTTTCTCTTCTCCCTCTGATATACCTATTATTCTTATGTTATTCTTTCTGATGGAGTCAGACAATTCCTGTAGGGCTTTCTCGTTTTTTATTATTTTTGAGTCTCTTTCTTCTTCTCTCTGTTGTGCCTCAAGTTGTTTGTCTTCTATTTCACTAATCCTATCTTCTATCTGGGCTGTTCTGTTAGCTAAGCTTGTTACCTCGTTTTTCAGCTCGTGAATTGAGTTTTTCATTTCTGTTTGATTTGTTTTTATAGTTTTAATTTCCTTGGTAATATATTCTTTGTGTTCATTGAGTTGTTTTCTGATCTTCCTAAATTGCCTTTCTGTGTTTTCTTGTATATCTCTGAGTATTTTTAATATTTCTATTTTAAATTCTCTGTCATTTAGCTCCATGGCTTCCAATATGTTAAGTCTTTTCTCCATAGATTTTTCCACATCTATTTGTGTTACCTCTCTTTCTTTTGTATCCATAATATTCGATTTCCTCTTTCTTATTGGCATCTAAGGGTGGTCTTGTTGATAGCACTAATTAGAATTAATAAAGAGTAAAAAGTAAAAAAAAAAAAAGGTAAAACACCCCACAAAAAAAAACCAGTAATAATTTATTATTTCCCCCTTTTTTCTTTCTTCTCTTTCCCTCCTCTCCCCTCCTCACGGAAATATCGTGATGACCTGTGAATTATATTATGCTAAATGGAACAAAAACTACCTATAATGGAGGGCCTGAATTGGGGTGAAGAGTTCAAGGGGCAAAAAAAGGGAGTAGGGACCTACTAAATGCAAAAAAAAAAAAAAGGAAGAAAATCTTAGACAAGCATAAGATGATTTGCTTGTAAGTGATGGTCGACTAAGAGATATAATGAAATGGATAAGAGTGAATCAGAAAAAGGAGGAAATAAAAGAATAATAAAGGACGTCACGGAAATGGAGCCGTGAGAAGCGCGTCCGACAGCTCTCCCCTAAATCACAACAAATTTATCAACTAGAAACAGAAAAATTTATCCTCGGAGCATTCTGGAGTTCCACACAAACTGAAAGCAAAAGGACTGTTATCACTTGAATCTGAGAGACGAGGGTGTGGAGGAAGCTACCGCAGCGACGCTCATTCAAGCCGCGAGGGAGTGCGCCTGCGTGCTATCAATAAGACCACCCTCAGATGCCGATAAGAAAGAGGAAATCAAATATTATGGATACAAAAGAAAGAGAGGTAACACAAATAGATGTGGAAAAATCTATGGAGAAAAGACTTAACATATTGGAAGCCTTGGAGCTAAATGACAGAGAATTTAAAATAGAAATCTTAAAAATACTCAGAGATATACAAGAAAACACAGAAAGGCAATATAGGGAGATCAGAAAACAACTCAATGAACACAAAGAATATATTACCAAGGAAATTGAAACTATAAAAACAAATCAAACAGAAATGAAAAACTCAATTCACGAGCTGAAAAACGAGGTAACAAGCTTAGCTAACAGAACAGCCCAGATAGAAGATAGGATTAGTGAAATAGAAGACAAACAACTTGAGGCACAACAGAGAGAAGAAGAAAGAGACTCAAAAATAATAAAAAACGAGAAAGCCCTACAGGAATTGTCTGACTCCATCAGAAAGAATAACATAAGAATAATAGGTATATCAGAGGGAGAAGAGAAAGAAAATGGAATGGAGAATATACTCAAACAAATAATAGATGAGAACTTCCCAAGCCTGTGCAAGGAACTAAAGCCTCAAATTCAAGAAGCAAACAGAACACCGAGTTTTCTTAACCCCAACAAACCCACTCCAAGGCACATCATAATAAAGATGACACAAACCAATGACAAAGAAAAAATTCTCAAGGCAGCCAGGGAAAAGAAGAGTACAACATATAAAGGAAGGCCTATTAGATTATCATCAGATTTCTCAGCAGAAACTCTACAAGCTAGAAGAGAGTGGACCCCAATATTTAAAGCCCTGAAAGAGAGGAACTTTCAGCCAAGAATACTATACCCATCAAAGCTATCCTTCAAGTACGAAGGAGATATAAAAACATTCACAAATACAGAAAAGATGAGAGAATTTATCAGCAGAAAGCCCCCACTCCAGGAAATACTAAAGGGGGTTTTCCAACCAGATTCAAAGATCAAAAGAAAACAACAGCACAAGTAACAGCTCCACCAAGAACACTATAAAACCAAACTTAAACTGTGACAACAAAGGAAAAAAAGGGCGGAGAGGATGGAGATTAACAGTAGCAAAGGACGATGAAGTGCAGAAATACTCATAAGATAGGGTACTACAATGAATATGGTAGGTACCCTTTTCATTACTTAATGGTAACCACCCTTGAAAAAACCACCACAAAAACACTTGACTTAAAAAAGGTAGCAACAGAGGAAAGAAGTATGGAACACAAACAAACAAAAACAAATGATAGAAAAACAAAAGAGAAGAATCAACTAGATACAAAACTAACAGAAAGCAATTTATAAAATGGCAGTAGGGAACCCACAAGTGTCAATAATTACACTAAATGTAAATGGATTAAACTTACCAATAAAAAGACACAGAGTAGCAGAATGGATTAAAAAAGAAAATCCAACTATATGCTGCCTACAAGAAACACATCTAAGCAACAAGGATAAAAACAAATTCAAAGTGAAAGGCTGGAAAACAATACTCCAAGCAAACAACACCCAAAAAAAAGCAGGTGTAGCAATACTCATATCTAATAATGCTGACTACAAGACAGAAAAAGTACTCAGAGACAAAAATGGTCATTTCATAATGATTAAGGGGAAGTTGAATCAAGAAGACATAACAGCCCTGGCTGGTTGGCTCAGTGGTAGAGCGTCGGCCTAGCGTGCGGAGGACCCGGGTTCGATTCCTGGCCAGGGCACACAGGAGAAGCGCACATTTGCTTCTCCACCCCTCCGCCGCGCTTTCCTCTCTGTCTCTCTCTTCCCCTCCCGCAGCCAAGGCTCCATTGGAGCAAAGATGGCCCGGGCGCTGGGGATGGCCCAGGCGCTAGAGTGGCTCTGGTCGCAACATGGCGACGCCCAGGATGGGCAGAGCATCGCCCCCTGGTGGGCAGAGCGTCGCCCCTGGTGGGCGTGCCGGGTGGATCCCGGTCAGGCGCATGCGGGAGTCTGTCTGACTGTCTCTCCCTGTTTCCAGCTTCAGAAAAATGAAAAAAAAAAAAAAAAAAAAAAAAAAAAAAAAGAAGACATAACAATCCTTAATATATATGCACCAAACCAAGGAGCACCAAAATATATAAGACAGCTACTTATTGACCTTAAAACAAAAACTAACAAAAATACAATCATACTTGGAGACCTCAATACACCACTGACGGCTCTAGATCGGTCATCCAAACAGAGAATCAATAAAGATATAGTGGCCTTAAACGAAATACTAGAACACCTGGATATGATAGACATCTACAGGACACTTCATCCCAAAGCGACAGAGTATACATTTTTCTCTAGTGTACATGGAACATTCTCAAGAATTGACCATATGTTGGGCCACAAAGACAATATCAGCAAATTTAGAAAAATTGAAATTGTACCAAGCATATTTTCTGATCATAAAGCCTTGAAACTAGAATTCAACTGCAAAAAAGAGGGGGAAAAACCCACAAAAATGTGGAAACTAAACAACATACTTCTAAAAAATGAATGGGTCAAAGAAGAAATAAGCGCAGAGATCAAAAGATATATACAGACAAATGAAAATGAAAATACGACATATCAGAATCTCTGGGATGCAGCAAAAGCAGTAATAAGAGGAAAGTTCATATCACTTCAGGCCTATATGAACAAACAAGAGAGAGCCGAAGTAAACCACTTAACTTCACACCTTAAGGAACTAGAAAAAGAAGAACAAAGACAACCCAAAACCAGCCGAAGAAAGGAGATAATAAAAATCAGAGCAGAAATAAATGAAATAGAGAACAGAAAAACTATAGAAAAAATCAATAAAACAAGGAGCTGGTTCTTTGAAAAGATCAACAAAATTGACAAACCCTTGACAAGACTCACCAAGGAAAAAAGACACAGGACTCAAATAAATAAAATCCAAAATGAAAGAGGAGAGATCACCACAGACATCATAGATATACAAAGAATTATTGTAGAATACTATGAAAAATTATATGCCACCAAATACAACAATCTAGAAGAAATGGATAAATTCTTAGAACAATACAACCTTCCTAGACTGAGTCATGAAGAAGCAGAAAGCCTAAACAGACCAATCAGCAGGGAGGAAATAGAAAAAACTATTAAAAATCTCCCCAAAAATAAAAGTCCAGGCCCAGACGGTTATACTAGTGAATTCTATCAAACATTCAAAGAAGACTTGGTTCCTATTCTACTCAAAGTCTTCCAAAAATTGAAGAAGAAGCAATACTTCCAAACACATTTTATGAGGCCAACATAACCCTCATACCAAAACCTGGCAAGGATGGCACAAAGAAAGAAAACTACAGACCAATATCTCTAATGAATACAGATGCTAAAATACTAAACAAAATACTGGCAAACCGAATACAACAACATATTAAAAAAATAATACATCATGATCAAGTGGGATTCATCCCAGAATCTCAAGGATGGTTCAACATATGCAAAACGGTTAACGTAATACACCATATCAACAAAACAAAGAACAAAAACCACATGATCTTATCAATAGATGCAGAAAAGGCTTTTGATAAAATACAACACAATTTTATGTTTAAGACTCTCAACAAAATGGGTATAGAAGGAAAATATCTCAACATGATAAAGGCCATATATGATAAACCATCAGCCAACATCCTATTAAACGGCATAAAACTGAGGACTTTCTACCTTAAATCAGGAACAAGACAGGGTTGTCCACTCTCTCCACTCTTATTCAACGTGGTGCTAGAAGTTCTGGCCAGAGCAATCAGACAAGACAAAGAAATAAAAGGCATCCATATCGGAAAAGAAGAAGTAAAGCTATCACTTTTTGCTGATGATATGATCCTATACATCGAAAACCCGAAGGACTCCACAAAAAGATTATTAGAAACAATAAACCAATACAGTAAGGTCGCAGGATACAAAATTAACATACAAAAGTCCATAGCCTTTCTATATGCCAACAATGAAATATTAGAAAACGAACTCAAAAAAATAATCCCCTTCACGATTGCAACAAAAAAAATAAAATACCTAGGAATAAACATAACAAAGAACGTAAAGGACCTATATAATGAAAATTACAAAGCATTGTTAAGGGAAATCGAAAAAGATACAATGAGATGGAAAAATATTCCTTGTTCTTGGATAGGAAGAATAAATATAATCAAGATGGCCATATTACCCAAAGCAATATACAAATTTAATGCAATTCCCATCAAAATCCCTATGAGATTTTTTAAAGAAATGGAACAAAAAATCATCAGATTTATATGGAACTATAAAAAACCCCGAATAGCCAAAACAATCCTAAGGAAAAAGAATGAAGCTGGGGGCATTACAATACCTGACTTTAAACTATATTATAGGGCCACGATAATCAAAACAGCATGGTATTGGCAGAAAAATAGACACTCAGACCAATGGAACAGAATAGAAAGCCCAGAAATAAAACCACATATATATGGTCAAATAACTTTGATAAAGGGGCCAACAACACACAATGGAGAAAAGAAAGCCTCTTCAACAAATGGTGTTGGGAAAACTGGAAAGCCACATGCAAAAGAATGAAACTCGACTACAGCCTGTCCCCGTGTACTAAAATTAATTCAAAATGGATCAAAGACCTAAATATATGACCTGAAACAATAAAGTACATAGAAGAAGACATAGGTACTAAAATCATGGACCTGGGTTTTAAAGAACATTTTATGAACTTGACTCCAATGGCAAGAGAAGTGAAAGCAAAGATAAATGAATGGGACTACATCAGAATTAAAAGTTTTCGCTCAGCAAGAGAAACTGATATCAAAATAAACAGACAGCCAACTAAATGGGAAATGATATTTTCAAACGACAGCTCAGATAAGGGCCTAATATCCAAAATTTACAAAGAACTCATAAAACTCAACAACAAACAAACAAACAATCCAATAAAAAAATGGGAAGAGGACATGAACAGACATTTCTCCCAGGAAGAAATACAAATGGCCAACAGATATATGAAAAGGTGCTCAGCTTCATTAGTTATTGGAGAAATGCAAATCAAAACTACAATGAGATACCACCTCACACCTGTTAGATTAGCTATTATCAACAAGACGGGTAATAGCAAATGTTGGAGAGGCTGTGGAGAAAAAGGAACCCTCATTCACTGTTGGTGGGACTGTAAAGTAGTACAACCATTATGGAGGAAAGTATGGTGGTTCCTCAAAGAACTGCAAATAGAACTACCTTATGACCCAGCAATCCCTCTACTGGGTATATACCCCAAAACCTCAGAAACATTGATACGTGAAGACACATGTAGCCCCATGTTCATTGCAGCACTGTTCACAGTGGCCAAGACATGGAAACAACCAAAAAGCCCTTCAATAGAAGACTGGATAAAGAAGATGTGGCACATATACACTATGGAATACTACTCAGCCATAAGAAATGATGACATCAGATCATTTACAGCAAAATGGTGGGAACTTGATAACATTATACGGAGTGAAATAAGTAAATCAGAAAAAAAACAAGACCTACATGATTCCATACATTGGTGGAACCTAAAAACGAGACTAAGAGACATGGACAAGAGTGTGGTGGTTACCAGGGGTGGGGGGAGGGAGGACATGGGAGGGAGGGAGGGAGAGAGTTAGGGGGAGGGGGAGGGGCACAGAGAACTAGATAGAGGGTGGCGGAGGACAATCTGACTATGGGCGAGGGGTATGCAACATAATTTAATGACAAAATAACCTAGACATGTTTTCTTGGAATATATGTACCCTGATTTATTAATGTCATCCCATTACCATTAATAAAAATTTATTTAAAAAAAAATGACAATAGCAGAAATTAAAATTTAAATAAAAATATTTGATGATAAAATTAAGTAAATCTTTAAAAAGGTAGAATAAAAGAAAAAATAAATGAAATAAATAAGAGAAAGATTAGGATCAACCTTGGAGATTCAACCTCAGAATAATAAAAGTTTAGAAAAAAATAAGAAAAGATATAACAGGAGGGAGAAAAGTGTTGTTTTTTCATTTCTTTTTCAAGACGATTTCCTGAAATGGAAAAGCAGGAGCTTCCAGACTAAAAGTAGTAACAAAAGGAAAGAAAAAAAATTCATTATAATCCACATCATTTAATTTTTTCAGATCACTTACGACAAAGAAAAGATTCAATAAATTCCAGAGAGAATTAAAAAAACAGAAAGTCCAAATTCAAAGGATCAAGAATCAATATGGCATCAGATTTCTCAATCGCAAAACTGGAAGCCCAGGACCAGATCCAGTGCTCTAAAACATTTTACAGAACCATGACTTCCATCTCAAACATCCACACTTGGCCAAACAAGGCATCATATGTGAGAACAAAACAAAATCATGATCAAACATATAAATTCCCCAAATCTTTACTTCCCGTTCCCTCTTTTTTGTATCAACTACTGAATAATGTTCTAAACCAAAATATGGGAGAAAACCAAGAAAGAGAAAGATATAGGATCCAGGAAGCAGAGGGATCCATCACAGAAACCAGGCAGAACCTTCCCGAGGGCAGTGAAGGAGAGATGAAGGAATGTAGCTGTTCATTGAGGCTTGTAAGTAACTGTTGTAGTAATATGTTATAGTAATTAAATATATAGAAATATAAAAAATATGGAAGATGCATAAAAGTAATTAAGATATAATATTAAAATTAATTAAGGAAATTAAATAAAGTTATGCCATCTGGATAGGAATTAATATAGTGTATGCAGATGTGATAAACAGACTGCCTTTTGAGTAGGGCCCAGTTAGTATGTATGAAGTTATACATTGATAAGAAGTGGCTTGATGTCATAATTCTGTAAGTTAACATAAACAATAAGCTTTCCTAGTAACACCTTAAAAGTGGCTTGATGTAACATTTCAGTAGATTAACATAAAAAGGGCCCCCTTCGAGAAACTCCCAAAAAAGTGGGTTGAGGTAATAATCCTGTAAATTGACACCTGTTAGAAGGTGTTGGCCAGAAAAGGTACTAAAGCTAAGGGCCTCCCTGCTGCAGTAGTTGCCTAGACTCCAATGTGAACATGGACTGTCTCCACGCCGCTCTGAGCTCTAACCAAAGACAGCCCAGAGGAGCACACCAACGGGGCCCCCTTAAGCTGTACCCAGACACGCCAAAAGGATTTGTGACTAATAGACTGCCTGTGTGATTCTTGCAACTAACTTGTGTGTCGGTCTCATGTCTTTCCTCCGGTGGTAGTTAGTGTGGGCACTGATAAGTAGAATCCTCATAGCCACCTCAAGAGTAGTCTCGAAGAGGCTTCCAGCCCTGCTGATAAGCAGGATTGTCCCATTGCACGGGGAAGTCGAATCAGGGATGCCTGATCAACGCAGAGCTTACACTCTACTGGGACAAGAACCAGTCCAGGTCAGAACAAAAGAATGTGCTTCCAACCCTCCACTTCCCCTCAAAAACGACATAAATAACTATTTTCATATGTACTGGTTGGTTTGAGAGATTTACACTTCTGGCAGACAGTTTGAGAATAAGTGTTGATTGTTTTTACTTCAGGACAAGGAAACCTAAGGAAAGTTAAAGGCAAGAAAGAGAGACAGAGAAAGCCAATTATTAATTCTAGGAAAACCTAAATTTGTAAAATATGGAAAATGTAATCATACTTTGCCATACATCACAGCTGTGAATAATATTTATATAGTACCAAAAGTTTAATCAGTGAATATTGGTGTAATTAAAAAATAAAATAGGCTCTTTTAGTCAAGACCATAGGTAAGCACAGGTAAATGCAGTATGCACATCCCCCCACAACCACATAAAAATTACCACTAAGCTACACAATAACCATCATTCATAACTGCCTGAAATCTGGCTAAATGAAAGTCCTACAACTAGGGATTTAACTAAGAAGCGATATCAAGGCTGATAGGAGGGGTGTAGATTGGGAATTGGCTAGTCCCACACCAAAATGTGTGGGTTAAAAATTAGGAGGTATATCTTGGCTTTGGAGGTACCCCCAGAAGAGCAAGAGGATGCAGCTTCACACCAGGCCCCCATCCAAGGGTTCCAGTGCCAGGAAGAGAATTCCTTATAATTTCCAGCTGTAAAAAACAGCAGAGATGGTGGCTGAGTGAGATAGAGGGCTGCCAGAGTTTCAGGAGTTCCTTGTAAAGGGCCCACACACAGACTTACATATACTTACTCCTTCTGAGCTCCAGCACTGGGACTCAGGGACTCTCAAGGAGAAACTGAATTGCCTGGCATCAGAGTGAGAGCTGGAGGGGAAGCTTTGTGCCAGACAAAAGTGCTGGCAGAGGCCATTGTTCCTTTTCTAAGACCACCCCCAAACACACACACATGCAAACACACACACAGAGCTGCAGAACTTGCATACAGGTGCCATGTCTGAGTCTCTATCAACCTGGATAACACTGTTCACCCCACCCAGGTGATTCCCTGACACCTCACCCCATTCAACTTTTGGGCCTACCCAAGCTGTTTCCAGTGGCTTCTCCATTAGATTGTTCTTTTTTGGCTCATGCTTTAGACTTCCCTAAAATCTCTCAAACAAGCAGCATCTGGCTTCAGTGTAGTCCATACCTCTTACTAAGTGACCCAAGGCCCAGCAATAATGGCAGCCAACATTGGTTCACAGGTTGGTCTTGCCTGGGCACCTTGAAGACCGGCACAAGCAGCAACCATCTGCAGATCACTTTGTAGCCCATGCCAGATGTCCCCACACAGAAAACAAGCCTTGATTTGATTTGGTCTGTACCTTCCAGGAAGCCCCGGAAACAGCACACCTGGCGGACAGCTTCAGACCACACAGAAGCACCACCCAAACACCTCCATAAGTGATGCACTCAAGGGAAGGACTCAGTGGGCACCAGAGTCTCGCTGAAGTGAGTCCTGTCTTGAGGGGTAGGCCTGTGCAGAGATGATTCTCCATGCTGGTTGGTAGTCACAGTCAGTCCTTGTAGCTGATTGCTCTGGGGGTAAATCCCTCCCATTAACATGACAACAGAAACCAAGGATAAACTACCACAGAAGGGTGTACACAGTCCACATGAGGGGGCACAACTGGAGAAAAAATAAAATAAAAAATATGAACAATGAAAGGGCAATGAATTCATATTCATCAACAATTTAATCTAAAAAACAAATGAATAAGCAGAACAGAAACAGGCTCATGGACACAGAGAACATCTTGATGGTTGCCATATTTGGAGGGGTAAGTGGGAGATGAGTGAAGAAGGTAAAGAGAGTAAGAAACAAAAATTGGTTGTTACAGAATAGTCAGGCAGAACTAAAGTACAGCTTAGGGGGTATTGTCAATAATATAGTAATAACTGTGTATGGTTTCAGATGGATGCAAGATTTGTTGGGATGATCATTTAGTAAGTTATATAGTATCTAACCACTGGGATGTACACCTGAAATCAATATAATATTGTATGTCAACTGCAATTGAAAGTTAAAAATGATACAAAGGATTTAGAGGAGGATATATCCTGACATTGTAGGAGATAGTTTTAAAAACACTAAATTTTTAACTTCCATGGTAAAAAGCCAGCAAATAAGACCTAGAGCTGGGGGAAAAAATCAGGAAATATTGCTGCAAATCCAAAACTTTAATAAAATTATATTAAATTTTAAAAGAGAGGGGGTGATTTAAAGCTTTGTGTGCCCCAAAATCAAACTAAAATGAGTCATTGGTATGACACTAAACTCAAAATGCTTAAATTTTAAGGCTAAAACCTTGCTTTTTTTATTCCTCATTTTCTCTCCACAAGCTGATTAATTCAGAGTAAAAAGAAATCTCTGTGAACTACTAATTACTAGCAATTACTGTCCCTTTTCCTCGTGTCCAGTTGCAAATCATTGTTGCCTAAGAACCAGGACTGCCAGGTCCATTCTAAGGAGGTGTATAGGTCATAATGTACCTTATAAAAGCCAAGGTGAAAATCTACACTTTTTGTTCTATTTCCCTTGTGTGACTAAACAAAAGGCATGAATAGCGATGTGACTCTGTAAAGCTGAATGTGTACCAGGTGCAAGGACAGATCGCACTTCATGTTAGTGAATACTCCAAGGATTTCATTTCTAAACGACTTCACAGTGCTGAAAAGAATTACTGCCACCAGAGGACTTTTATTAGCAGAAGCAACTATGAATGAATGAAAATGCAACATAAAGCAACACAGCATTGGAAAATCTTTGGATTTATCCAAAGAAGAGCTCCTCCCCCACACCCTCAGATCCAGCCAGCAGTGGTGCTGCTTTATTACACCAGTTTTCCAGATAGACATTAACAAAGAAGCCTCTCCTTTGTTCCTTTCTTCTACCTATAAGCATTTTCAAGCTAATCTGAGTGTAATGATATCAGGCTAGCATGGCATTGCAACCATAATTCTAATCTATGCTTGGGGGAAATTAAAAGTATAATAATGGAATCTGTCAGGCGTTCTCTAACTGCCTTGATTATCTACTTGCGTAAATACTGACTCTTGCTTGATGGCCATAAATGATGAAATTTATAGTCAGGATTTCTTTGTCCCACTGGGTGAGTGATCCCACTAAATATTGGATGCTCCAACTTCAGCTAATGAGTTCAGCCATATCTAGTTTCACCTGCTCCTAGCTGCCAACAAGAGAATATTTCTCCCATTTTGAAATACATCTCCCTCAGAGGGAATTTGGCTATAGAAAACACAGTTAGGTATCACGCATTGTGGAAAGAAACCAGTGTGATCAGGGTTTTAAGAAGTTGTGGCTGTGGAATGTCTCTGAAAATGACTACACCATCACAACATCCACTTAGCCATTTCTGAGAACTTAATTTCCATTGTGCTGGCCATCTTGGCATGCTTTCTAATTCTCACATGGTTTCCATTCATTCAACTCAAAAACGTAAGTGCTAATTGCCTTGCTCTGGACTCTCTTAGTAGGTGTAAACTTTCCATCTGAGGCAGGAGGGTCTCGTCCCATGATTCTTGTTAATGGTAATAAATAAAGCTCTATAGTAAAATGCTGACCAGAGTAAAATAACTTTCAAAACATATGGACTCAAGATGATCATCCACATACAGGCAATAAAGAACTGAAGCCAAGAACCTAAATGTTTCGTTTTCTTCCCAGTTCAGACTAGTTTTCTGCCTCGTATACCTGCAAATAGACAAAAAGAATTTATGCCTTGGTCCTTCTATTCATCAGTTTATAGTTGGAAAAATCATGTTACACTTTTCCTGGGTAGAGAGACTGCCAAGGTGAGCATTTTCCAGCTATCGTCACCTGCTGCTGTGAAGAAGATGTTTACAAAACGTGATACAAGGAGTTCAAATATTTGGGGATAGACAGTACCTACACGTGAAACAGTTAATTAACAATGATAAGGAGAATTCCCTAAATGACAACTGAATGACCCAAATGACATCAGGGCATAGATATTAGGGAAGGAGAGGGACACTGTTTGGGCAGGAAAGTTGATCAAGAGGCAGTAACAATAAGCTGAGACTTTCAAAAAGTTTGGGATTGAACTACATAAAGAGGCAGCATAGTAAAATTTTTAAGAGTATTAACTCTGGAATAATCTATGTGGTTTCAAATCTCAGTTCAGCCAGTTACTAGCTCTGTGGCCTTGAACACCTTTCTTAACATTGCCAGCCTTTAATTTCTGTGCTCGCAAAAGTGAGATTAAATAGTATCAGCCATTTTAAGAGGTGCTGAGATTAAATTTAGTTAAAATGCAGAAAAGACTTAGAGCAAGTCAATAAATATAGTTGCTATTACTATTATTAATATTAATATTAATATTAATGTTAATATTAATATTAATGTTATTATTAATAGGAGAAGACATTCCTGCTGAGGAAAATATACCAACAAATTAACCAAATTAATAAATTATTTAATTTTATTTAATCACATCATTATACTGATACGAAAAGCTCAGACCAGCACTAGCATCAGCAACTTTTTTTTACATGTCCTTGATACTAGCAAACTGGCAATTTGGAAAGGTAAGTATTTAAGTAGTAAGATTTCGCTTAAATTATGAATTGCCTACAGCCACATTGAGAATTTTTATTATTAGCCCAAAGGTAAAGAGTGGAAGCATATGTCATTAGTTTGAAAAAGAGAAAGATCATATATTTGTTTAATGATTTCAGCTCAGTCAGACATGAAGACCCAGGTGCATTGAATGAAGGCATTAGTGCAACACTAAAAAACAAGAAAATGAAGTGCCAAACAGTCTACCTGATTTAGAACTCATGCCTCTAGTCACTATAAATGCAAATATCTCATTTACATAAAATCCATTCATATTGATGCTAATTGAGAGCAAAGGGGAGACTATCATTTCTATCCAGCATCAGAAACAAGAATCAAAATTCAAATTATTCCCCTTGAAAATGGTGATAGGATCTTTCAAATTGCTATGTTGATCAGCTTTTAGTATTTGTATATTAATTCAAAAAACAGCTATTGTATAAATCACTTATCAAGTGCTTACCATGACCCGGGTATTGTTCTAAATGATTTTTATGTATTTTTCATATATTTTTTTACAACAATCCTAATAAGAAGGTTCAATTATTATTTCATCTTTACTGATTAAAAAAAAATTGAGGCCTAAAGCAACTGAGTAACTTGCCAAGTATCTCAGACTATTTATCTGATTTTTAAAGCCCATGTTGCCTGCTCAATATTAATTAAAGTATTTAATCTAACTCCATTGGCACCCACCTCCATCTGCTCATTCCCAATCCCATTACTAGCATTTAAACAAAGCATTCAAAGAACACCTCCTTTCTCTTTAAGTCAGACAGAAAAAGGTACAAGGGAGAAATATGAAAGAATTAAGAATGGTACTAGTGACAATGTCATTGACATTTCCACCTGCATACAAGGGAGAAAACCCAATACTTATATTGTCATTACCTGCTATTTTGTTTTAATCAACCAACAGTCGCAATAATCAAAGTCTATTTGTGGAACTACATGGCCATATTAGGTATGAAAAGATAAACTATTTAAGTAATTGTTTCAGCAAATATCAAAGACAATTTGAGAGATTTAATGCAGAGAATTAAGATTTGTGCGTTTTCAGCCAGATGTGTCTGCAAATTCCTCATAGTGCCAGGGTTCTTCAATTATTTTATTTCAGGCAATCTGTAGGAGTAAGACATAGGAGCCAAATGAATCAGCATAGAAACTCACAGTTGAATCTGATTTTGAGAGCAATATTTCTCATCTTGAGAAGACTGTCTTGGAATCTTGCATCAGCTCCTATGCCATTCAGTTGGGAGCTGCTTCTCCCTGGTGGTTCTCCAACACACACATGGTCTCGGCTTCATGCTCGACTCCCACGCCTCCTGCGCTGGGCTCTTGCATTTGCCCTGCTGTGCAGGTTCCCACAGAGGAATCCTGTTAACATCCCATCTCTTAATTTCAAACACCACCCACATTACAAGATTCAGGGGAAACTCACTTTACAAACAAGTTGGGTACAATTAAAATCAAGTCCAACATTAGAAAACAACTTTAAAACCTTGATTTAAGTGCGGTTATTTCCAGAATCCATGGGAAAAGTAATAAAAACAAAACAACAAACCACAAAAGTTAAGCCCTTCTCAAATGAATGCCAACGAGTCACATTTATATTAGTCTTTTGTCTTTCTTTTTCTTTTCTTTTTTCTGAGGTAGCCTCTTTCTTCAACCTTAACTGGCAGATCTATACCCACCCTTTCAGGAGTAACCCTCTGCCTGACACCAGAGTTTACTGTACTTTAGGATCAAGCCGTAAGAATCATGGCACCATAGAGTCCCAAGCCTGCATTTAGCCAGGAATGAGGTGGAGTGAAGCAACGCCACACTCCAGTTCAGTCCTCCTGCCGACTCAGGTAACCCTCTTCTTCTACCTGGTTTTCCAACAGAGAAGCACTGTATCAACACAGCAATTTTTCACAGATGTTACCAAAGGATTTTCTGAAAACGTCAACCTCAATAAAAGACATATTTCCATCAGATATACCATAAATTGACTTTATTCTCCAAATATGTGATTTCCCACAGACTCATTCTCACGCCCAGATGACAAGTGCAGGAAAAGCAAAATCTTTTCACACCACTGAGCCAGATGCCCCTAATTACAATCTTTGGACTCAACCACATTCTGACCAGCACTTTAAAAAGGTCCCTTTCTCTTCCTCAAGCTTGATCAGATTCCTGGACACGCATCTCTCATACTCATGTCTGTAAACTGTAGGGTCAAATAAGGACTCACCATTGTTTGTAGCAACTGTCTGTAGTTGAGAGTGATGTTCTACCATTTCCATTTAAAGAAAAAAAAATATCACTTAATACAAATAGAAAATCAAGAAAAATGTCTTTACATACTTTTATCCTAAAACTGCAGAACTTGATATTCTGTGGGTTTTGTAAAACACTAACGGTGGTCGGTTCCATTGTTCTAGATGACACCTACTTAGTGCAATAATTGTGTGTGTGTGTGTGTGTATGTGCGCACATGTGTGGTTATTAGTCAGAGCTGTCATACTTATATGCTGTTCACAGCATGTATTTCATAACTTACTCTATATTACAGAAGCCTGAGTCTTAGAATGCCATAAATAGTTCTTTTCTTTATGTACCAGCCTCCCCTGTTCCTTATCTATTTCCCCCTCATCTCTTTTTCTGATTTCCCTTATTCTCTTTCTCTACCTATACCCCTTTCTGCTTCACTGTTGCTCCCCATGATATTTGAGAACTAAGGGGAAGACATAATCTGGACCATCTAAATTAACTAGAAACTAGAATTGAGTTTGTGTGCCTTCCCCAGTTTCTTAAAAAGTAAATGATGTAAAGCAATGTGCTTTACACATTGCTCTTGAGCTCTGGATTTAATATTTGATAAAAAAAAATTTTAATCCAGGGATGGGAAGAATAATGAAAGCCTGATAGAGCAATGAAAAAGTTCTGTTATTCAGTGGATCTCAACAACATACAGAGGAAATCATTTAAAGATGTGACTTCAACACTGTACAATCCCAGTGACAAACTGACAGAACAAACATTATTTATCTAACCAAAAGTCATGAAACTAAGGGCCACAGACCAAACCAGGCCACTGCTTATTTTTGTTAATCAGGTATTATTGGGACACAGCCAGGCTCATTCATTTGCATAGTGCTCGTGACTGTTTTTGCACTGCAATGGCCAAGCTGAGTGGTTGGCAGAGACCCTGAGGTCTATAAAGCCTAAAATATTTCCTATCAGGCCCTTTACAGAAAACTAATATAATATTTAGAGAACTTATGTCTCATACATTAATTAATATAAACAGAAACAAGATCTGTAAAAGTATACTCGTCATCAAATTTGTATCTTATAGAATAATAGTCTTTATATTTGGAAGTTGCCATTGCTGTTGTGATTGTTATAACACATTGTGTCTATGTGCTAAAAAGTGCCTATCAGTAGTTCAAAGGGGAGATGTTCACAGTCTTTCTTACAAGTGGGACATGTAAAAATTGGCATTCACAGTCATTGCCAAATTTATCAGCAAAACCTTGAGCAGACTTTTCACAGCCCTTTCTGAGTGCTCTGATTGCTGTAAACCAGGGGTCCCCAAACTACGGCTGCGGGCCACATGCGGCCCCCTGAGGCCATTTATCCAGCCCCTGCTGCACTTCTGGAAGGGGCACCTCTTTCATTGGTGGTCAGTGAGAGGAGCATAGTTCCCATTGAAATATTGGTCAGTTTGTTCATTTAAATTTACTTGTTCTTTATTTTAAATATTGTATTTGTTTCCGTTTTGTTTTTTTTACTTTAAAATAAGATATGTGCAGTGTGCATAGGAATTTGTTCATAGTTTTTTTTATAGTCCGGCCCTCCAACGGTCTGAGGGACAGTGAACTGGCCCCCTGTGTAAAAAGTTTGGGGACCCCTGCTGTAAACCATGAAATTCCAACCACCTGAAGGCATTAATGTAGTAGCTAAGTATAGAATTTCATTGGCTCAAATTCTGATTCTATAATTAACAGCTATGTCTCTATAAAAGGGAGATAATAAATACCTACCTTACAGGTAGAAACATCTAGAAGAGTGCTGGGCAATTTGTGCTTAATTAGCACTCCATAAATATGGAGGAAGACATTAATATTTGTGGGGATACAAAGTAAGCATGAGCTTACTTTTTCTGGTCCCTGGTAGAATTACTAGCATTGATATCTGGGGGAATGGTTATATCTACCCATGAAACAAGCAAACAAAAAAGAGACAGTGATTATCCTCTGATATTCTCCCAGGAAAAAAGAGATGAATGGGGAAGTCAGAACATCTTTAATATGGAACGAGGTATGGAAGTCCTGGTGTAATTAGTCTGTGCCACTCAATTTACCATTTGTAAAAATTTAGAGGGAAGAGAGAGCTCAATAAAACATGCAGTGGTCCTGTAAGGAAAGCTTCGTGGTCATGAAAAAATATAAGTTGATATGAGTTGGTAGAGAGAGCAGGACAGATTTTTCAAAGTGAAAGACCACAAAAGCAGTCTGCTCATGACATGGGCCGTGAATATACCATGCAGAAGGTGGTTGTGAGGTACAGTGGCCAGGGGTCATATGTGAGCTCTTGGCCTCAAATCTAATGGCATAAATAATACAAGATAATGAATGAAGGCTATGAGGCTTAGGCAGGTTTTTTATGGAAATTACCAGCCTCTCAAGTTTCCAAATGCAGCATTGGTTTGATGGTATGTGCTTCATTTAAAATCTGTTCAGCTCATGGTCGGTTGTCAAGTGTAATACTGATGGGGGTAGGAAAGGAGGTTGGGGAAGGTCATTTTAACTCAGAGTGGGACAATGACATGGGATGTTAGATTCTCAACAACATGTCAGATGGTTCAGAAGCATCATATGGAGTCAGTGAGAAAACTAAGAAGCTACAGTCGAGATGTAAAGTGAAAAGTATGTAATATTGAGAGAGGAAAGATTTTCAAAACCAACAAGAAGACTAATAAAATACTATACACAGGGAATAAAGGGGGAGGAGAAAATCAAAACCCCCCAAAGGCTGTCCCAAAGGACTATAGAAGTAATGATGCTTTGGCCACAATTAGAAAGTAGTGAGGAGTACCGACTATGGACTTTTATTTCCAGTTCTCTTCAAGTATATGGGTAGAAAGGAATTATTAGAACAGTGGCTTTACAAACAATGTATATAAACATCTAATGGATTTTTTTTTTAGGTAAGAGGAGGAGGAAAAGAGACTGACTCCCATATGTGTCCCAACCAGGATCTACCTGGCAACCCTAACTTGGGCCAGTGCTTGAATACCAAGCTATTTTTAGCACCTGAGGCTGTCATGCTCCAACAGAGCTATCCTCAGCACCTGGGGTCACACTTGAACCAATCGAGCCACTGTCTGCAAGAGGGGAAGAGGGGGAGAAGGGGATGAGGGTGGGAAGGAAGGGTCACTTCTCCCATGTGCTTTTACTGGGAATCAAACCTGGAACATTCATATGCCAGGTTGACACTCTACCCACTAAGCCACCAGCCAGGGCCTAATGGATTTTTTTTGTGTGATATTCAAAAGGATAGTCATAGCTCCAGTATTTCCTGTGGCATCCATAACTCATTCTCTTGAAAATATTTTCTATAAAACTGAACCTACAGTCTGTATGTGGGAAGCTGACTCAGAACCACAATGTCCCTTTGCCAGCAATCTGAAAAAAAAAACACCACCTACTGCTGCAGTCAGCTCTTCTCAATATGTGTATCTAATAGGGAAAAAAAAGAAACCTCAGTGCCCTGGATACACTTCCCAGTTACACCCACTTTCTGAATTTCTTGTATGAACAACTCACCACTCAACACCCTGAATACTCACAAGTCCCTGGAACAGAAGGAGAGGGTTTTGACACCCAATGGTGTGATTACGGTATGAAACAAAAAGTGGGAGAATGGATCTGAAATTTACCAATTTAGAGAAAATCTAATTCTTTCCAGTCGAGCAATTGATTTTATGTAAATGCTGTTTTTTAGATTTCTTCCTCTCCTTTGCTATTCCCCAAGGTGTTTTCTGCTTATATTTAGGAGTTAAAAGACATTGAGGTAACAGGAAGTGGGGCTCCAGATCTATGCTCTTGGCTTCTTGTGCTAGCCTCAAGACTCCATGGCAATTGGCCACCTGGGAGCCCTGCCCCTCTGAAGGAACATGAGAGAATGAGAGAGAGACATTGGCCTCCTCTTTAACCAAGAACATTACACTGCTTTCCTGCCTTATGTGATCCAGTGCCTCAAGGTAAGTGATGCTCAGCAGACAGGGCAGAGTAATAGTGGCCTCGATGCTACACCAGTGGCAGTGACCGCCAGCTAAGCAATGCCCAGCAGAATGTGCCACAATGCCCAGCTGATTGCCTAGAATCCAAGGAAGGAGTCTGGGCCAGGAAATAGAAGCTAGAAAAGGTGAAGATATTCACGGAGTTCATTTGACCCAAATTCCTTGGGTACCTAGAAAAAAATGTTAGTTTGTATTTTTAAGGGGATTGAAGCTCTGTAATGTCTGATGAGAGTAAAAGCCAATACATGTGTTATGTAAATATTCATTTTGCTTTATCTTGACTTTAGACAGGGTCTCATTCTGTTGGCATGGTCAGCAGCTTTAAGAGAAGAGCTGCTCCCAACCTCTGCTTCTCTGGCATCATGGGCCAGCCCCATCATCTGCCTTCCTTTCCATAGTTGGGAACTGAGTCACAGGTTGATCAGCTTGCTGCAGATCACACATAGTTAAGTAGCAGAATTAGAACATAAACACAGGAAATCTGATTCCAGAGCTATTTTCTTAATCAGATACAGATAGATAGATAGGTGATAGACACATACATACATATCTACAAACATACATGTGTATGGTGGGTGGGTGGATGGATGGATGGATGGATGGATGGATGGATGGATGGACGAGACACACATGCACTGACATGATACCTGACAAATAAAAGGAAGCAATATTGTAAGTAGACTTTGAAATATTTAAATGTGAAAGGCACTTCAGAACCATCTAGTACAGTAAGTTTCAAACAGGCCTAAATGTTCCCTATGGAAAAACTCTAGGAATATCATGTAAGTTGGATGAGAAAGAGAGAGTGAGCAAGCCAGCAAGAGCTCAGAGCTCTTCTATTGCTACTGCAACTTGAACAATTCTGTAATTATCTGTTTTATATACTACTATTCTGAATAAGATTTTTTATAGAAAGAATAATGCTGCTAAGAATAATTTTAGAATAAGTTATCTATCCCAATGCACTCATCAAAAATGAGAAAATTAAGGCCCTGCCTCATCGAGATCACACAACAAGGTTATGGCAAATTTAAACCAAGCATTTACTCTGCTAACTCATTTGTAGAAAATGGGGAACACCCAAGAGTAGCTTTTAACATGACTGTCAAGAGCTATTGTTGAGAAAACTGACTCTTATCAAGGTTAAGGGAAGGGATAAAGATTGCCATATTATGATTAAAAAAATCTTTATTATTAAGGTAAATGTGACCTAAAGAAAAATTGCAAGGGCTTCTTGTTCTGTCATCTGCCACGTGCTCCTTGAGTAGGAGTTTTCCCTGTGGTTAACTTGCATCTTTTACTCAAATCAGAGAACCCTCCTCTAGCACTCTGTCTGCCATTCTGGGCCAGGACTACTGAACAAAGAAGAAAAACTTCTTTAGCAATCATCATCCTAGAGCCGCTGTGTCCTCTTGGGTATCAAGGAAGGATGTCTTTGCTGGAATGAAGTTTCAAATAACTTTCTACAAGGACAAAGTAGCAATATTGTGCCACAAGCTGTACAGGAAGGCAAAGCCCTCTGGCTGTCTGTTAGATAATTCAGAGTGGAAGGCGCACCAGGGTAAAATCAATTTACAGGCTCAGAAACCTGAGGTTGCCACCCCATCAAGAAGGGCTCTCTCTCACAGGAACAGATCCAACATGATGAGGATCTGTTTGTAGATAATCA
Source organism: Saccopteryx bilineata (assembly GCF_036850765.1). Classification (NCBI taxonomy): domain Eukaryota; kingdom Metazoa; phylum Chordata; class Mammalia; order Chiroptera; family Emballonuridae; genus Saccopteryx; species Saccopteryx bilineata. The sequence continues at coordinate 86,788,789 of NC_089494.1, read as the reverse complement.
AACATGTAGATACTCAAATACACATACACAGCAAAATGCCTATTTATTAACTCATGATGAGAAATTCCATTTCTTTTTTTTTTTTTTATAATTTTATTTTTTTAATGGGGTGACATCAATAAATCAGGATACATATATTCAAAGATAACAAGTCCAGGTTATCTTGTCGTTCAATTATGTTGCATACCCACCACCCAAAGTCAGATTGTCCTCTGTCACCCTCTATCTTGTTCTCTCTTTGCCCCTCCCCCTCCCCCTTTCCCTCCCCCATTCCCCCCTCCCCCCCGTAACCACCACACTCTTATCAATGTCTCTTAGTTTCACTATTATGTCCCACCTACGTATGGAATAATACAGTTCCTGTTTTTTTCTGATTTACTTATTTCGCTTCGTATCATGTTATCAAGATCCCACCATTTTGCTGTAAATGTTCCGATGTCATCATTTCTTATGGCTGAGTAGTATTCCATAGTGTATATGTGCCACATCTTCTTTATCCAGTCATCTATTGATGGGCTTTTTGGTTGTTTCCATGTCCTGGCCACTGTGAACAATGCTGCAATAAACATGGGGCTGCATGTGTCTTTACGTATCAATGTTTCTGAGTTTTGGGGATATATACCCAGTAGAGGAATTGCTGGGTCATAAGGTAGTTCTATTTTCAGTTTTTTGAGGAACCACCATACTTTCTTCCATAATGGTTGTACTACTTTACATTCCCACCAACAGTGGATGAGGGTTCCTTTTTCTCCACAACCTCTCCAACATTTGCTATTACCTGACTTGCTAATAACAGCTAATCGAACAGGTGTGAGGTGGTATCTCATTGCCGTTTTGATTTGCATTTCTCTAATAGCTAAAGAAGATGAGCATCTTTTCATATATCTGTTGGCCATTTGTATTTCTTCCTGGGAGAAGTGTCTATTCATATCCTCTTCCCATTTTTTTATTGGATTGTTTGTTTGTTTGTTGTTGAGTTTTATGAGTTCTTTGTATATTTTGGATATTAAGCCCTTATCTGAGCTGTTGTTTGAAAATATCATTTCCCATTTAGTTGGCTTTCTGTTTATTTTGTTATCAGTTTCTCTTGCTGAGCAAAAACTTCTTAGTCTGATGTAGTCCCATTCATTAATTTTTGCCTTCACTTCTCTTGCCATTGGAGTCAAATTCATAAAATGCTCTTTAAAACCCAGGTCCATGAGTTGAGTACCTATGTCTTCTTCTATGTACTTAATTGTTTCAGGTCTTATGTTTAGATCTTTGATCCATTTTGAGTTAACTTTTGTACAGGGGGAGAGACTGTAGTCCAGTTTCATTCTTTTGCATGTGGCTTTCCAGTTTTCCCAGCACCATTTATTGAAGAGGCTTTCTTTTCTCCATTGTGTGTTGTTGGCCCCTTTATCAAAAATTATTTGAATATATATATGTGGTTTTATTTCTGGACTTTCTATTCTGTTCCATTGGTCTGAGTGTCTATTTTTCTGCCAATACCATGCTGTTTTGATTGTCGTGGCCCTATAATATAGTTTGAAGTCAGGTATTGTTATGCCCCCAGCTTCATTCTTTTTCTTTAGGATTGCTTTGGCTATTCGGGGTTTTTTATAGTTCCATATAAATCTGATGATTTTTTGCTCTATTTCTTTAAAAAATGTCATTGGAAGTTTGATGGGAATTGCATTAAATTTGTATGTTGCTTTGGGTAATATAGCCATCTTGATTATATTTATTCTTCCTAGCCAAGAACAAGGTATATTCTTCCATCTCATTATATCTTTTTCAATTTCCCTTAACAATGGTTTATAGTTTTCATTATATAATCCTTTACATTCTTTGTTATGTTTATTCCTAAGTATTTTAATTTTTTTGTTGCAATCGTGAAGGGGATTATTCTTTTGAGTTCCTTCTCAGTTGTTTCATTGTTGGCATATAGAAAGGCTATTGACTTCTGTATGTTAATTTTGTATCCTGCGACCTTACTGTATTGGCTTATTGTTTCTAGTAGTCTTTTTGTGGATTCTTTGGGGTTTTCGATGTATAGGATCATATCATCTGCAAAAAGTGATACCTTTACTTCTTCTTTTCCGATATGGATGCCTTTTATTTCTTTGCCTTTTCTGATTGCTCTGGCTAGAACCTCTAGTACCACATTAAATAAGAGTGGAGAGAGTGGACAACCCTGTCTTGTTCCTGATTTAAGGGGGAAAGCCTTCAGTTTAGTGCCATTTAATATGATGTTAGCTGATGGTTTATCATATATGGCCTTTATCATGTTGAGATATTTTCCTTCTATACCCATTTTGTTGAGAGTCTTAAACATAAAATTGTGTTGTATTTTATCGAAAGCCTTTTCTGCATCTATTGATAAGATCATGTGGTTTTTGTTCTTTGTTTTGTTGATATGGTGTATTACATTAACCGTTTTACGTATGTTGAACCATCCTTGAGATTCTGGGATGAATCCCACTTGATCATGATGTATTATTTTTTTAATATGTTGTTGTATTCGATTTGCTAGTATTTTGTTTAGTATTTTAGCATCTCTATTCATTAGAGATATTGGTCTGTAGTTTTCTTTTTTTGTGCCATCCTTGCCTGGTTTTGGTATGAGGGTTATGTTGGCCTCATAAAATGTGTTTGGAAGTATTGCTTCTTCTTCAATTTTTTGGAAGACTTTGAGTAGAATAGGAACCAAGTCTTCTTTGAATGTTTGATAAAATTTGCTGGTATAGCCGTCAGGGCCTGGCCTTTTATTTTTGGGGAGGTTTTTAATGGTTTTTTCTATTTCTTCTGTACTGATAGGTCTGTTTAGGCTTTCTGCTTCTTCTTGACTCAGTCTAGGAAGGTTGTATTTTTCTAGGAATTTATCCATTTCTTCTAGGTTGTTGAATTTAGTGGCATAAAGTTTTTCATAGTATTCTACAATAATTCTTTGTATATCTACGGTGTCCGTGATGATTTCTCCTCTTTCATTTTGGATTTTGTTTATATGAGTTCTTTCTCTTTTTTCCTTGGTAAGTCTTGCCAAGGGTTTGTCAATTTTGTTGATCTTTTCAAAGAACCAGCTCCTTGTTCTATTAATTTTTTCTATAGTTTTTCTGTTCTCTAATTCATTTATTTCTGCTCTGATTTTTATTATCTCCTTTCTTCGGCTGGTTTTGGGTTGTCTTTGTTCTTCTTTTTCTAGTTCCTTAAGGTGAGAAGTTAAGTGGTTCACTTGGGCTCTCTCTTGTTTGTTCATATATGCCTGAAGCGATATGAACTTCCCTCTTATCACTGCTTTTGCTGCATCCCATAGATTCTGATATGTCGTATTGTCATTTTCATTAGTCTGTATATATCTTTTGATCTCTGCACTTATTTCTTCTTTGACAAACAGAGATGAAAAACTCAATTCACGAGCTGAAAAACGAAATAACAAGCTTAGCTAATAGAACAGGTCAGATAGAAGAGAGGATTAGTGAAATAGAAGACAAGCAACTTGAGGCACAACAGAGAGAAGAAGAAAGAGACTCAAAAATTAAAAAAAATGAGATAGCCCTACAAGAATTATCTGACTCCATCAAAAAGAATAACATAAGAATAATAGGTATATCAGAGGGAGAAGAGAGAGAAAATGGAATGGAGAACATACTCAAACAAATAATAGATGAGAACTTCCCAAGCCTGTGCAAAGAACTAAAGCCTCAAGTTCAAGAAGCAAACAGAACTCCGAGTTTTCTTAACCCCAACAAACCTACTCCAAGGCATATCATAATGAAATTGACACAAACCAACAGCAAAGAAAAAATTCTCAAGGCAGCCAGGGAAAAGAAGAATACAACATATAAAGGAAGGCCCATTAGATTATCATCAGATTTCTCAGCAGAAACTCTACAAGCTAGAAGAGAGTGGACCCCAATATTTAAAGTCCTGAAAGAGAGGAACTTTCAGCCACGAATACTAGACCCATCAAAGCTATCCTTCAAATATGAAGGAGAAATAAAAACATTCACAGATACAAAAAAGATGAGGGAATTTATCATCAGAAAACCCCCACTCCAGGAATTACTAAAGGGGGTTCTCCAATCAGATACAAAGAACAAAAAAAAAAAACAGAGCCACAAGTAAAAGCTCCAAGAAGAACACAATAAAACCAAATTTAAACTGTGACAACAACAAAAAGAAAGAGGGGGAGAAGATGGAGATTAACAGTAGCAAAGGAGATGGAGTGCAAAAGTATTCACAAAATAGTTCGCTACAATGAACAGGGTAGGGACCCTTTTCATTACTCAAAGGTAACCACCATTGAAAAAACCACCACAGAAGCACATGAGATAAAAAAGATAGCAACAGAGGAAAGATGTATGGAATACAACCAAATAAAAACAAAAGATAGAAAAACGAAAGAGAAGGATCAAACAAGACACAAAACTAACAGAAAGCAAGATATAAAATGGCAATAGGGAACTCACAAGTATCAATAATTACACTAAATGTAAACGGATTAAACTCACCAATAAAAAGGCACAGAGTAGCAGAATGGATTAAAAAAGAAAATCCAAATGTATGCTGCCTACAGGAAACTCATCTAAGTAACAAGGATAAAAACAAATTCAAAGTGAAAGGCTGGAAAACAATACTCCAAGCAAATAACATCCAAAAAAAAGCAGGTGTAGCAATACTCATATCAGATAATGCTGACTACAAGACAGGAAAAGTACTCAGAGACAAAAATGGCCATTTCATAATGGCTAAGGGGACACTGAATCAAGAAGACATAACAATTCTTAATATATATGCACCAAACCAAGGAGCACCAAAATATATAAGACAGCTACTTATTGATCTTAAAACAAAAACTGACAAAAATACAATCATACTTGGAGACCTCAATACACCGCTGACGGCTCTAGATCGGTCATCCAAACAGAGAATCAACAAAGACATAGTGGCCTTAAACAAAACACTAGAGCACCTGGATATGATAGACATCTACAGGACATTTCATCCCAAAGTGACTGAGTGTACATTTTTCTCCAGTGTACATGGATCATTCTCAAGAATTGACCATATGTTGGGCCACAAAAACAACATCAGCAAATTCAGAAAAATTGAAGTTGTACCAAGCATATTTTCTGATCATAAAGCCTTGAAACTAGAATTCAACTGCAAAAAAGAGGAAATTCCATTTCTTAAGTAGACTAATTGTTCACATCTATAAAGTACTACTTTCCTTCCCACTGAGCAAGCTATGCACATAGCAGGTGATCAATATGTATCTGTTGAATAAATAGAGAAAATCAAATTGTTAGTAAAATGTCAACTCATTGACTTATAGTGAAAAACAAGCTCTCAAAGAGACTGAATGATCATAGTCAACAGTCATTCCCTTTTAACAAGTGACCAAGTTATCTGAGAGTCACTAGAAAATTATGGAGTTAGAATTAAGGGACACAATTATTTTAACAATGACTCTCAAGAAGGAATGATTAAGGCCTCGTCATCTAATAGTGAGTTATCCCTTCAAAAATAAATAAACAAACAGACAAAACAACATAGTGCTTCAGTGAACTAACCAAGAGCCCTCTTCCCTTGAGGAAGTTGGAGATTGGACAGGCCCTGCCCATACCTGCCCCTATTCTCCTTCCATAATTTCCATGACTAGCCAGACCCATTCTGATGCACTCAGACTTTTCCTCTCAGCTCATAGCTGTCTCACCAGCCTTGTGATGGTTCTAACTGGTTTTCTTCACATTGACCGAGTGTAAGGCCAGTGGCCATCACCTTGGCTATGCAAGTTCAGATTGGATTCAGACAGATGGTAAAGGAACTGTGGAGCCAGGAAATAGTGGGCCATTTTGCTTATTAAAGTCCCATAATGGCGGACGAGCAAACAGGCAGGGTTCCCAAGCCCCTCAGCTCCCTCTTTCTCTCTCTCTCTTTCTCTTTTTCTCCAGCCAAAATGAGCTGGGGGAAATAACCCTTTTCCAGAAAACAATAGCAAACAACGGCCCCTCCCAAGCAGAAAGGCAATCCACAATTTGCAATCTGCCGCCCTGAAAGCAAGCACCCACAGCCTTCCATAGACTATACACACATGGCACTGCCCCAGTACAAGCAAGCAAACTTAAAATCGTTTGTTTACCAAAGACCAAGTCTGTTGTAATCCATAAGGTAGTGATTTTAAACTTTAAGATGTCCAAAAGCAGCCTTATTTCCCTCATTTTTTTTGTTATTTGTGGGGAAGAAAAGGAGAACAGATAAAATATGTTGGAGCCTCTTGTTAGCCACAATCCAGGTTATGTAAAATGAATTCTTTCCCATTTAACTAATTCCGTAAGTTTGGAATTCCATGTAGGGAAAATTTTTATGCTCCTCAAAGTAAGAAGAAACTGTATGAGAGAATCACTCATATTTGTCACCTATAGACTACTATTGCTTGATTATAAGTCAATTTCATTTTTCAACTCTGCACTATTTACTTTATGCTTCTGAGGCTTATCAAGTTAATTAGATTTAAAGTATTTATTTGATTGATATGCTAAACATATAAGAAATATTATAACAGCAAACATAAGGACAGACTCACCAATATTTCACAAGTTAACAAAGTAAAATAGAACCTTTTTAAATAATTTCATGTCTCATACTCCCTCCACCAAAACTCAATCATCCATCCTTGTGTCTAAAACCTACTGCTCCATCATAAGTGCAGCATGGATCTAAATATATATATATACATTTTACACCACATCTTCTATTTTAACAACCTTATACTAGTAAATGTACTGTGTACCCATTCTGAATCTGAAGACTTTCTACCAAGAATATGTATCTTTCTCTCATTCTATAATAGGCAGAAATATAACCAAAATGTCACAAAGGCAATAGAGAGACTAGCAAATGAACAAAGAAACAAAAATCCCCTCCTGGATGCAATAGGCCAGTGAAACTCTATCTGAAAATGCCAGCTCTGGGATTTCTCCAAAAACAAATGAAAAGCCTACATGGAGCATGCATTCCAGGGATTATAAACTCATTTTGGCTTATGCTCTTTAAAAAGGTCTACAGCTGCATTCAAAATACATCCAGCTCATCTGCAGGCCTGGGGACTGACATGAAGCCAGGAGCCCCAGCTGAGACACACAGGCAGGAATCAATTTAAGCCTTTCTGGCAGAACCTGGGGCGATTAGCTATAATGAATGTTAAGGAGAGATACCAGACTGTGGAGAATTGGGTGTTTATCTTTCCTGAGTTTTAAAGAGATGATAACTTGATGGATAAATGCATGTAGGAGATTTTAAGAAAAGATATTGCTCAAGCTGGGTAAATGCTATGTCAGTTTGACAATGAAGACTTAATAAAAATAAATTGGGGTTCGAGGGTCGGGGAAGTCCTGACTGTGCTGTTGAGAGGAGAGAGATCAGCCGGTGCTTCACCAGGGCTTAGCAGAAAAGCGAGGGCATTCACTTGTAGGCGCCTCTACATCACTGAAGCCGCAAAGCTCCCAAAGTTCTTAGAATACTACGTCTTCTTAGTAACTACTGCCAAGGGAGCTAATCATTGTATTGGAGAAGCATAACTCAAAAGTAAAAATGATAGAGTAGGGAAATATTTTAAGGCCAATATCAGTTTTATAAGTACCAAGTGAACTATAAATATAGTTATAATCCAAGCTGTGCCCATTCAGGTTATGAGAATTCACATTTAGGAGGCATTTCATATAATATTCCTTCCTTTGGCTTCTGAGGCATTTCTTCCCATGAACAGGAACCCATTTAGATTTTTTTCACCCCCTGAACCACATGCAGCCATCTTAGCACACGTAGTTAGCTCATATTACATTAGATTTTCTTCTCAGGAGCGTTGGTTTGGCTAATTTATAACAGCAGCAATAATCTCAGGCATCAAGCCACCTATGATGTCAACTTGTCCAATGAGTGCGACATAATTTGCATAGTTATCAATGCTTTTTTTTGTCTTTGATTTGGGTTTATTATTGTTATTTGTTTGCTTGTTTTGCAGTAAATTTGAATTATGCTCTTATAATAGTAATAATATTAATGCACATATGTAACTTTTTGAGCATTGACAAAGGGTGAGGCATTATGCTAAATATGTGGCACATATTAATTGATTAATCCTCACACATCCTGAGAGGTAGATACTATTATTGTTCTCGTTTTTCTGATGAAGAATCTAAAGCACAAATTAGTTGGTTTGTTCAAGATTCTAGAGTTATTAAGTGGCAGAACTGGGATGTTTTGTCTAGAAATGCAGTCAAATACTCTATGATAAGGGGTAAAAATTGCTTAACAAGAACAAAGCAGCTATTTTCTCTAATGAACAGAGAACACCTCATCAGCGTCTATCATGACGACTTATTTTTAACAGTTATTAAAATAATCATGCCCAACTTAATGGCACATTATGTTGTATTAGTCTAAGTGGATGTTAATTTGAGGCCTAAAAAACACTTGACTTAACAAAACATGTATAGTATCTAAATGCTAAAATTATAAAATGCTGAAAAAAATCAAAGAAAATCTAAATAGAGAGACATATTATATACATATATTGGAAAAATAAACAGAGCAAAGGTATTAACTCAAAATTGATCTATAGATTTAGCAGAATCTCTATCAAAATCTCAGTTTTTTAGAGACATAGATAGCTTATTTTAAAATTCATATGAAAAGACAAAAAAATTGGAATTGCTAAAACAATTTTGAAAAAGGTCAATAAAATTAGAGGAGTCACTCTACACAACACTGAAGCATACTATCTAGCTGCAGTGATCTAGGCACTTGCTACTAGTAGAGGGACAGACACACAGATAAATAGAACAGAATGGGAAAACAGAATGACCCATATAAGTATGCCCAGTTGATTTTTGACAAAAGTCCAAAAGCAATTCAATAGAGAAAGAATAGTCTTTTCAACAAATGATGCTAGAATAATTGAATATAATAGGAAAGAAAGACAGAAGGGAAAGATGAAGTGAAGGAGGGAAGAAGGAAGGAAAGGAAAGGAGGGAAAGAGGAAAGGAAAGAGGAAGGAAGGAAGGAAGGAAGGAAGGAAGGAAGGAAGGAAGGAAGGAAGGAAGGAAGGGAGGGAGGGAGGGAGGGAGGGAGGGAGAGAGGGAGGGAAGGGAGGGAGGGAGGGAAGGGAAGGGAAGGGAAACTCCACCTAAACCTCATACCTTATACAACAATGCAAAACAGGTTATGAACTTAAATGTAAAACCATAAAAGTTTTTTTTTAATAGGAAAATATCTTTAGGCAGAGTTCTCAGACTTAACACCAAAAATGCAATCCATAAAAGAAAAAAATTGATCAATTGAATTTCATAAAAATTTAAAATATTTTCTCTGCAAAAGTCCTTGTTAAAATGATTTTAAAAAAGAAAACAAGCTGTATACTGAGAGAAAATTTTTGCAAACCACATATCAGACAAAAGAATAGTATCTAGAATACAGAAAGAACTCTCAAAACTCAACAATAAAAGAAAATTTTAAATAGAAAATGGTCAGAAGACATAAACAGACATTTCATTGAAGAGGATATACCAGTGGTAAATAAGCAAACAATTTTTGTTAACATCATTAGCAACTAGGAAAACATAAATTAAAACCAAAACATTTTACATGCCTATCAAAATATTTAAAATAAAAAATAGTGATAACACCAAATCCTAGCAAAGATGCAGAGAAACTAGATCACTCGTGCATTGCTGGTGGGAATGATACAGCCATGCTGGCAAAATGTTCGGCTGTTTCCCACAAAATTAACTTACATTTACCATGTGACAATTGCCCTCTTAGAAATTTATCCCATACTAATGGAAGCTTATGTCCTTACAACAACCCGTACTCGAATGTTCATAGCAGTTTTATTTATAATAGATGAAAACAGGAAATAATCCAAATGTCCTTCAATGTGGGAATGGTTACAGCAACTGTGATACATTCATACCACGGAAGAGTACACACCAGTGAGAAGGAATAAACAATTGACACATGAAACAGTTTAGAATGGTTCTCAGGGAATTATGCTGAGGTAAAAAAATAAATAAATAAAAGTCCTATATAGAAATGGAGAGTAGATTTGTGGTTGCCAGAGACTAGGGATGGTGGGAAAGGGCAGATGTGAGGAAGAGGGTTAACAAGAAGGACCCTCGTGATGACAGGATAGTCTTGTATCAGGATTGTGGTTGTTGTTACACAAATTTGCACATGATAAAATGGAATACAACTATACACACACAAGTAAGGATGTCTGGATTTTACCAACGTTATGTTACTGGACTTTGTATTGTATTTCAGCTGTACAAAATGCCACCATTAGGGAAAACTATAGGTGTAGTGTATCCAGGATTTCCCTGCACTTTTATTCACAATTTCCTGTGGATCTATAATTATTTCAAAACAAAAAGTTAAAAGAAAACATGAAATTTTCCCCATATAAATTATTGATAATTACATTTTTGAATTACAATGATTTCGTCCTTTAAGGATTTTTTCTCAAGAATAAATTACCATTGCAAAGCAGGAGAAGACTATTCAGATGAAAAGCTGTCCTTTTCCTTTGAGCAGAATGTTCCCTAGAGGGGTTTGGGATAAGATTTAAAGTACATTATGTTTTGGGTTCCCCTCCCTAAAGTACCCATACCAACTCCCAACATTTCAGTATCAGGGAAATCAAGTTCTATTAACAGCAAGGACAACCTTGAATAGAAAACAAGTCACCAAAAGCCAACACTCAGATGGAGAAATTTAAAAAATGCATTTTGATTTCATTAAGAATCACAAACAGGCCCTGGCTGGTTGGTTCAGTGGATAGAGTGACCGCCTGGCTTATGGATATCCTGGGTTGAATTCCTGGTCAGGGCACACAGGAGAAGCAACCATCTGTTTCTCCCCCTTCTCTCCTCCTTCTCTCCCTCTTCCTCTCCTGCAGTTAGAGAGGCTCTACTGGTTCAATCATTGATGGGGCACTGAGAATATCTTGAAGCAAATCAGCCTCAGGTGCTAAAAATAGCTTGGTACTTAATCATGGGCCCAGACGGGCTTGCTAATGGATCCCAGATGGGGATCATGTGGGAGTCTGACTCAATGTCTCCTCTCCTCTCACCTGAAAAAAAAATCAAAAACATATCTTAGTAACTTTATAGAAACTGAAAAATTACTTTGTAAAAAATGTAAAATTTACTTATGCAAATAATTTATCTGTAAGCTACATGGCACTTGATTGCTATATCTATCTCTAAATCTAGCCAATACATATATAGTATATAGATCAATCTAAATCTAGATATATACTTTCTTGGCATAATTCAACATAATTTTTAAGAAAGATTATCTGGTTCTCACTACCAGGAAGGGGGTGAGGGCTTTTCAAAGGAGGGATCTCTTATGAGTTTATGAAAAAGGGTTGAAAACAACTCCTCTATGCATACTGCTGTGCTTTTAACAAACGTTATTTGAAAGATTTGAGAGTAAACAGGTTAGAAATACACAGATCACCTTTTTCTTTCAGGTTCACGTGACTATAAAAATTAAGGAGTTTGGCAAAGCTCAGAACACTTTCTCAATGTCCCGGTGTATGTAGAAGCAGGGAAATGTGTCTGGAATTTTTAACCAAACCTTTCTATGATACGTAACTATAGTTTACTGAACGATGGCTTCAACGACCGTAATAATTTGGAAATAACACATTGAAATCAGAGGCTATCTAGCTGTCCTGTAAAATAACAAAGATGTCTGCTAAAATACTGTGTGAAACAGCTTGTTCCTAGAAATAGCTAAGGAAGCGGGTGATGGTTATATCATCTCAGTTTATGCACCTCTCGCTCAGGTGCACAATTGACGTGATTTATCCTGGTTTGCGATGATCAGCATTCATTCTGCTTCCTTGTCATAAAATCCAAAGCTCTTCACCATATGGTGTCATTTTTGAAATGTTACTAAGTGGAGTTTGTGATGCCAGTTAGGTTCCCAGCTAGTCTCTGTATTGGCTATTTCACAGACATTAGCCCTGTTTTGAATTAAGCTAAATTAGAAAATAAAATGAGAAATTGTCATGCAAAGTCAGGCAATATTATTTGACATCTGCACCATCTCTGAGAGCTTTATTGAGTGATTATTTTAAAACTTAAGCTAAGAAGAAAGAAATACAAACAGTAAGTTAGGACCACATAATAAACTGTTATAAGTCCTTAGGATATGATAATAATAATGATAATAACGTTATTTGAAGAAAGACCTTATCTACACACCACCTCCATTTGGGCCAGAGACGAGGAAGGAAAACAGCTTTGTGTAAGATATTCACAGACCCAAAACTTCAGTTCTCCCTGGCTAAGGAAACAGCCACTAAGATCCATGTGTGTCAGAAAGACACCTGGTTATTGTTTTTTCCCTTCCTGTTATTTCAGAGCACATTATTTGAAAGCAGGAAGATAAATAAAAGGAATTAACCTGCTTTGTATAACAATTTAACATACAAAGTCCATTGGAAGAGAGGAAGCTTGGTAATAATCACTTAGGGTTGGAGGTGACTAAACTTTCTCCTTCTCCTATCACTTTAAACTGAGAATCAGTGTTTGTGGCCGAGGCAAGCATATGTGTGTGTGTGTGTGTGTGTGTGTGTGTGTGTGTGTGTGTAAGCATGAATGCCAATGGGTTCATGTACACACATATATATATATAAACAGTTTTGTGCTGAAAAATCAGAAACAAAAATTCCTCTAACTTCCACTTGCAGTAGACCTTGAAAATGACTGCACTTGGAACACCAAATTCCTCACTTGCAACTTTTCTGCAGGAATTGGGAAATCGGAGGTCATAAAATTCTGCTGTAGCCGCTGAGCCTAATTCCATCCTAAACGCACTGACTTGCAGAAAGTCCTTCCTGTGAGAGAGAGATGGGTCCGGCGTGCCCACAATCATCAGGGGTCAGGGTGGTTCCCTGCGGGGCAAGTGGAGATTTGCAGAAGGAGGTTTGAAAAGCAGCTCTCATAGAGTGGGATAGAACTGAGGTCAGGTGGACAAGGGCAGGAGCTCATTTAGTTGTGCCCCTGAGAGGACTTCCTGTGAAACCTTTAACTTTTGGAGGCTTTCCCTTTAAGTGTTTCCTTTGGATAGTATTGCGTGCCTTTAATGGAAATTTCCTTTAATGGGGCACAGAGCCTTCAGTGACATCTAGTGCATCCATTCACCTGGGTGTCCTCAGGACAATGAGAAGTAATGGCAGGAGTGAAGAGGGGTCGCACATCCACCCCTCCCCGTTTCTCCCACCTTCCTTGTCAAACCCATGCCTCATCAAAGAGGCCTGCTGTCCCAAGTTCCAGGGCCCAAGCTGAAGAGAAATGATTAGAGGCTGTGCTGCGAACTAAAAGTTTTTGTCCCTCCAAAATTCATATGTTGACCCCTAACCCACAATGTGATGATACAGAAGGTGGGGCCTTTGGGAGGTGATTCAGGTTAGTTTAGGTCATGGGAATGGGGCCTCGTGATGGAATGAATGCCCTTAGAAGAGGAGAAGAAGACCTTTCTTTCTCTACACAGAAACACACGTGCACACACACATGCACGCATGTCCATGTACCTAGGGAGGGTGTGTGAGCCCACCGTGAAAAGAAAGCTGTATGAAGGCTAGAAAAAGGGCTCTCATCAAGCACTCAATCTGCAAACGTGTGGACCTTGGGCTTCCCAGCCCCCAGAATGGTGAGAAGGAAGGTGTGTTTAAGCCACCCAACCGGTGGTGTTTTGTCCTGGCAGCCTTAGCTAAGACAGACGAAACTCCGAAGAGAAGTGGAGAAATAGAGCACTGGGATCAGATTTAACACAAGTCCCTCCTTTTCCAAACACAACACAGGGATGGAGATTCTAAGAGCTGTGCCAAACTGACCCTTAGGTTAGACTAAGTGAAATTTGTTATTTTGCAGGTGCCAGTTGTTCTAATCTCTTCATTTGCATTATATTCAAACACTGCTGAGAGGTAGATGTAATTATTCAACGCATTTTATAGAAGAATGAAGACTCAGACAATTCACTTACTCATTATCAGAGGGGTGGAAAACAGTGAATTCTAGATTTGAAAACAGGCAGTTTGACTCCAAAGTCTTGCACTTGATCATCATACTAGTCCAGCTTCTTTCTGACTTTCTCTGAGTTAGAAACTGCTAGTACACTTCTATCCTCCATATTTTTTCCCAAAGGCTAGGGCTTTCCCAAATTCTACCCTCTGCTCCGAACCTGGCCTTTTTTTTATATGCTGGTCCCTTCCTGTGTCATCCCAGGAAATAGACCTAAGAGCAGGTCTGGGCAGAGTAATTGTCATTAATTACTATCATCCTTTCAAAGTTCTTTTTCTCAGGTGGTATGATAAACACTGTTATTTTTTCAAAATCCATATTTGGTGCCTATCCCTGTGGAAGAATGACATTTCCCCACCCAGTCACAATCAAGCAGGGTGCTGGGATTTGCTTTGGTCGATGAAATGTGAGAAGTGGCTTGTGTCTCTCCCAGGAGGAAGTTTTAAGAGCCAGCACCTCCTCTGTCTGAGTTCCCAGTTGGAAATACTCAGAAGCTATTGCACCTCCTAGAGCGCAGACTGAAAATGACGCGAACCAGAACCTCAGCCAAGCCGCCACAGTTATGGAGCACGATGAGCAAGAATCAAACATTGTTATGTCACCAAAACTTTCAAGTCCTGTGTTACTGCAGCATAAACTAACCAATTCTGGCCAATCTGGAGGATAATCTGCAGTTCAGAGACCCTCCCCCTGCATCTAAGTACCATTTCACTGAGCCTTGGCTTCCACAGCCAGTTTGGGTTGTCTCCCAAATGACAATGTCTGGAGACATTTGAGTTGTCAAGTCTTGAGGTTGCTACTAAACCCTAGTTGATAGTGTCCAGGGCTGCTGCTAAACGTCTTACAATGTACAGACTCTTCTACAAGGAAGAATTACCCAGCCCAAATGTCAATAGTGCCAAGGTACTAACCCTGTTCTACACTAAACGTCAAATTGATTCAGTTTATTGCATCAATTAGGAGTGATTTATTTTCAAGGAAAAAAATGCCTAAATAATACCTTAAACCAAGTAGTTCATTCTGTTTTGTCTTGTTTTGTTTTGTTTTTGTTTGTGTGTTTGTTTCTGCGTAACGAAAAGTTCAACAGTAAGAAGTCTGAGAATGGTGTAGAGCAGGGGTAGTCAACCTTTTTATCCCTACCGCCCACTTTTGTATCTCTGTTACTGGTAAAATTTTCTAACCGCCCACCTGTTTCACAGTAATGATGATTTATGAAGTAGGGAAGTAACTTTACTTTATAAAATTTATAAAACAGAGTTACAGCAAGTTAAAGCATATAATAATAATTACTTACCAAGTACTTTGTCAGATTTTTGCTAAGTTTGGCAGAATAAATCTTTATAAAACAACTTACTATAGTTAAATCTATCTTTTTATTTATAATTTGGTTGCTCCACTACTGCCCACCATGAAAGCTGGAATGCCCACTAGTGGGCGGTATGGACCAGGTTGACTACCACTGGTAGAGGCTCAAAGATATCATCAGGAGTCAGGTTATTCCTACAACCTGTGCTGCCATTCTTGGTGCGTAGCTCATAAACTCGTGACCACAAGAAAACTGATGCTCCTCCAGCCATACTGACACCAGCAACACAAAGAAAGAGTCAACAGCCTGAGCCAACTACATCTAGTCCACTCTATCAGGAAAACAAAACTTTTTCAAACACCCACCAGAAAAACCTCCCCCTTTTAGGTCTCATTCGTCAACACTTCTCCAATTAGCATCCTGACTATCAAAGAAAGTTAGGAATATGTATACTTAACTTTCCTAGTCTACAGTAGAAAAAGTAAGAGAAAAAAGTGGGATCCTGGCTGGTGGCTCGGTGGATAGAGTGTCAGCCCAGCATACGAAGGTCCGAGTTCGATTCCAAGTCAAGGCACACAGGAGAAGCAACCATCTGCTTTTCTCCTCCTCTCTCTCCCCCTTCTCTCCTTCTTCCTCTCTAGCAGCCAGAGGCTTGATTTGTTTGAGAGTGACCGAGGCACTGAGGATAGCTCAGTTGGATCGCATCAGCCTCAGGAGCTAAAAATAACTTGGTTGATTCAAGCATCAGCCCTAGTCAGGGTTGCCGGTAGAGCCGGCCACAGTGCATGCATGAGTCTGCCTCACTATCTCCCCTCCTCTCATCTAAAAAAATAAGAAACAGTGCTGGTAATTAATGTTTAGAGAGAATCCTACAGTGTTTTTCCTTGGATCTAATCTGTCATTAACTTGTGCCATGAGTGAGCAAGAGTGTGGAAGACATGCGAGATGGTTTTGAGGCCCATGTCCCAAGTTCTATAAGCAGATTTATTAAATGAGATAAAAAGAATCCCTTCTCTTTCCTTTCAATGTCTCTTCCAGGCATTTTAGCGATTCATCCTCCTGTTTCAAGCTTGTGCCCAACCCCAAGCACATTTATGTGAGCTGTACAGCTTCCCAGAATCCACCTATAGAACTACATGAATACAGGTTTACTTAATGTGACCTAATGTGAACTCTAAGATGCTGAGGACATTGAATAGCCAAGAATTACGTTTTCAGGATGGTAGTCTGGAAGACTAGCAGAAAGACAAAACAGTGATCTTTGCCCTGGAAAGTCATAAATTATTGGCAATAGCTTGATCTTTCATTCCAACTCTCACCTCACCCTCACCAGGCTAGTAAGTTCTCCTGAGGGTTAAACAATCTATGACTCAGTAAAGAGGGGCACTGTGTGCTGGGGGTGGGGGGCTTGTAATAGAAAATGCAGCCACATGGAAATGTAATTCAAAAGCACAGAGGAGCATATAGGATGCATTATGATAACCTTAGTCTATTCAGTAAATCAACAAAAGTGTGTGTGTCACAGTAAATTAAAGTGACTAAACATTAGCCTTTTTGCCCATTTTAGATAATATTCCTTAATGACCTTAAATGAAACAGAAAATTAAAAATCTGTGAGTTGAAAAGAAGGGCAAATTGAAATACTTGCTCAGATATGGTGTGAAGGCAGCAAGAAGTTCATTGTCATTACTATGTTTAGTGCTCTGATGGAAAAAATGAGTTGTTATAAGCTCTTTACAATGTTACAATGTGAATGCTATTTGTAAGTTTACTTTTCATTCAAAGGCAGAACCCAAGAGATAAATAAGAAAGGTATTATATAGAAAAGAAAGGACTCAATGTGTGGGCCAGGTCAGAAATTGGTACTTAAGTAATGTACTTAACTTCTTCCAGATTCAGCTACTACAATGATGCCTTAATCCGTAGTCATAGACGCCAGCTGGTAAATGGAGACCTTTATGCTGCACACAATTTGATGAATGAAATTGAATTTGAACATAATAATTCCTAAGAAGTCCATGGATTTGCACTTGAAACCTATCAGAATGAACATGCTGATGGCCCTCCTGAAATGGAAACACCAAGAGAGTGTCACATCATTCTTTCAGCTAGAAGGACGCATGTGCTTTAGATGAAAAGAGCATTGACGAGGAGGTCAGAAAATGATGCCCTTCCTTGTCTCCTCCATTCATATCCTCAATAGTCACTTTGGGAAAGTCTTTCTATCTCTCTGTGCCTCAGTTTCCTCCAAAATCTTTATATATTATCTGTTGCTACATAACAATCTACCTCAAACATTAGCAGCTTAAAACAGCAATAAATATTTATTATTATTATTATTATTATTATTGTATTTTTCCGAAGTTAGAAGCAAGGAGGCAGTCAGACAGACTCCCGCATATGCCCAACTAGGATCCACCTGGCATGCCCACCCAGCATGCCCACCAGGAGGCGATGCTCTGCCCATCTGGGGCATTGCTCCATTGTGGCTGGAGCCATTCTAGGGCCTGAAGTGGAGGCCATGGAACCATCCTCAGTGCCAGGGACAACTTTGCTCCAATGGAGCCTTGGCTGCAGGAGGAGAAAAGAGAGATAGAAAGAAGAGGGGTAAGGGTAGAGAAGCAGATGGACAGTTCTCCTGAGTGTCCTGGCTGGGAATCAAACCTAGGACTTCCACACATGGGCTGATACTTTCCCACAGAGCCAACCAGCCAGGGCCGTAAATATTTATTATTTAAACAGTTTCTGTGAGTCGGGAATTCAGGAGCAGCTTACCTGGGTGGTCCAAGCTCTGAGTCTTTTGTGAGTTACTGAGATATTGTCCATGGCATCATTCATATTAAGGTTTGACTGACCTTGAAATTCAGTTTCAAGATGAAGTACTTAGCTTGTATATTAGTACTGGCTTTGGGACCACTCATTGTGTAGACCGTGCTTAGGGCTGCTTGAGCTTGCTCACAACACAGAAGCTGGCTTCCCCCAGCACAATATGCATGAAAAGACTTTTTAAATTATAACATTCCACAATTATTTAAAGTGTGTCATCCAAATTCCATTATATGGCCAGGAATATACATTTTGCAATAGACCGTTCATCTAATCCCAGCACGTATATCTATATATGCATGTTTTTATAGTAATTTTTTTTAACACATGCATGAGAACGTTTTAGCAAGAGAGAAAAAGAAAGAGGAAGGGAGAGAGATGAAAAGCACCAACTCGGCCCTGGCCGGTTGGCTCAGTGGTAGAGCGTCGGCCTGGCGTGCACAAGTCCCGGGTTCGATTCCCAGCCAGGGTACACAGGAGAAGCGCCCATCTGCTTCTCCACCCCTCCCCCTCTCCTTCCTATCTGTCTCTCTCTTCCCCTCCCGCAGCCGAGGTTCCATTGGAGCAAAGATGGCCCGGGCGCTGGGGATGGCTCCTTGGCCTCTGCCCCAGGCGCTAGAGTGCCTCTGGTCACAACAGAGCGACGCCCCGGAGGGGCAGAGCATCGCCCCCTGGTGGGCAGAGCATCGCCCCTGGTGGGCGTGCCAGGTGGATCCCGGTCGGGCGCATGCGGGAGTCTGTCTGATTGTCTCTCCCCGTTTCCAGCTTCAGAAAAATACAAAAAAAAATAAAAAAAATAAAAAAAAAAGCACCAACTCGTAGTTGCAACACTTTAGTATTGATTGCTTCTTATACGTGCCTTGACTGGGGTTGAGGGCTCTAGCTGAGCCAGCGACCCCTTGCTCAAGCCAGTGACCTTGGGCTTCAAGCCAATGACCTTTGGGTTCAAGCCAGGTACCATGGAAATGATTGCACACTTAAGCCAGTAACCCTATGCTCCGGCTGGTGCACCTACACTCAAGCCAGTGACCTCGGGTTTTCAAACCTGGGACCTCAGCATCCCAAGTTGACACTCTATCCACCACCAATCCGGTATATATTAACTTTCATTTTTATCAAAAGCATACATGTATATGGTCTAAAAATATCAAATAACACTAACAGATTAATAGGGGGAAATGTCAGTGACATAGCTTATTTTCACACTCTCAAAAACAATAATTTTTAAAACTTTAATTTTTTTAATATTTATTTTATTGATTTTGGAGAAAGAAGAAAGGAGAAGGGCAGAGACAGCAATTTGTTCTTGTATGTGCCCTGACTGGGGATCAAACCAGCAACCTCTGCACTTCAGGACGATGCTCTAACCAACTGAGCTATCCAGCCAGGGCACATTTAACATTTTATCTCAGTCCAACCTATATAAACTTTATTCCTTTAATTTACAATCCTAGACATAATTTATTGGATTCCTAATATTAAAGGTAAAGTTCTAGCTCTCTTTGCCATATTCATCCATTCCCTCATTCACAAAAGAATACATTATAATTTAAAGTAAAATCAATATATAGTGTATATAACTAATATTGATATAAATTTGGGTCTCTACTAAGACATATAATATATTATGCAATTTTTAAATAACAATATATATTTTATTTGGGAAACAGACTAAAAGCTATAAAGACTTCTCAATGTTCTATGATGTAGAGAAATTAAGCAATTTGTCCAAGGTTTTGATAGCAAGAAATCAGGTTGAAACATTTGATAATTTTATGCTTAGGAAGGTAGTTTGTTAATTTTTTTAATTGTAGTGAAATACACATAAAAATTTACCATCTTAACCATTTTTAAGTGGAGAGTTCAGTAACATTAAAACATTCACATTGATGTGCAATTATCATCACAATCTCCATTACTTTTTATCTTCCATGACTTGAAACTCTGTACCCATTAACAATACCTGCCAATTGTATATTCTCTCCAGCCTGTAGCAATCACCATTCTACTTTGTCTCTGTAAATTTGACTACTCTAAGTACCATATCCAAGTGAAATCATATGGTATTTGTCTTTTTGTGGCTGGCTTATCTCATTTAGCATAGTGTTTACAACTTATTTCATCATGTTGTAGCATGTGTCAGAATTTACTTTCTTTTTAAGGCTGAATATGTATATATGTATATATACATATATATATTGTACATATATATATAATATAGAGAGAGTTAAATGATTTTTGAGGGTATCAAGCTCATTCAATGGGAAGGAGACAGTCTTTCATGGAATCTATTCTAACAAATAGTTCTGGGGGAAAAAATGGATATTTACCTGCAAAAGAATAAAGTTAGACCCATCTTTTTGAACCATATGAAAATATTAACTGAAAATAGAGCAATGAGCTAAAGGACGATTGAGAATTATGAAACTCTTAAATTTAAACATAGGGAAAATCTTCATGACATTGGATTTGGCAATGATTTCTGGATGTACCACCAAAAACAGAATCAAAAATAGGTAAACGGGATTACATCAAAAACTTTTGTGCATTAAAAGATACTACCAAAAGAGTAAAAGGGCAACCTACAGAATAGGAAGAACTATTTGCAAACCATAGATCTAAAGACAGGATAATATTCAGAATATATTTTTAAAAACTCCTATTACTCAACAAGAAAGAAATAACAATCTCTTTAAAAATAAACAAGGGACTTAAATAGAAATTTCTCCAAAAGAAGATATACAAATGGTCAAAAAGCATAAGAAGACATGCTCAGCATCACAGATCATTAAGGAAATACAAATCAGAACCACAATGAGCTATCACTTCACACTCATTAGGATGGCAATTATGAACAAAAAGGAAAATAACAAGTGTTGATGACAATATAGAGAAATGGGAACACTGTGTGTTGGTGAGATTATAAAGTTGTTCAGCCTTGTGGAAAACAGTATGACAGTTCTTCAAAAAATTAAACATTGAATTATCATATGATCTATCAATTTTACGTCTGCATATATAGCTAAAAGAATTGAAGACAGGGACTTGAAGACATATTTGTACACTCATTTTCATAGTAGCATTATTCAGAATAGCCAACAATGAAAAAACCCAGTGTCCATCACAGATAAATGGGTATAGAAAATGCAATATATATATATTTCTGGGTTTGTTTTATATAGTTTCTTATACTATTTTTTGTTGTCCTTAGAGTTAATAATGGCTTCATTCTTTCTTTTTCTTAATTATATATTAATTATTAATTATCACTAATTCATATCCAACTATTTCAAGATATATAACATTCTTCTCATCATGGTTTTAAAACCAGGCAATATAACAGTTTAATATATTCTTCTAGATTATTTTTTGAAGGAGACATTGCTCTCAGAGCCCTCTGCCTTCCTTCTCCTCTTCCTAGGTTTCTCCACAGCTGTTATCTGAAAATTCCTGTTCTTTATCATGGGAATCCCCACTGTTCCTTGCTTTGATGGGTCCCCATGTTCCACAATTCCATATGTTCTTTCTTCCACTTGCTTAATTGATGAAGTACATCATTCAGTAGCTCCCTGAAATATTTATTACATTGTTCCACTTTAGCTTTACATGACTAAGTGTAGAATTCTAGGTTTGAAATATACTGCTCACAAAAAATTAGAGGATATTTTATCACTTCATATTTATTTTGAAATATTCCCTAATTTTTATTAGCAGTATATATTACTTCAAAAATTTAAAGACTTGATTTCACTGTCTTTGAGTCCCCGGTGTAACTGTTACAAAGTCCCATTTTATTTATTTATTTATTTATTTATTTATTTATTTATTTTTGTATTTTTCTGAAGTTGGAAACGAGGAAGCAGTCAGACAGACTCCCACATGCGCCTGACCGGTTTCCACCCGGCATGCTCACCAGGGGGCGATGCTCTGCCCATCTGGGGCATTGCTCTGTCACAACCAGAGCCATTCTAGTGCCTGAGGCAGAGGCCACAGAGCCATCCTCAGCACCCGGGCCATCTTTTGCTCCAATGGAGCCTTGGCTGCGGGAGGGGAAGAGAGTGACAGAGAGAAAGGAGAGGGGGAGGGGTGGAGAAGCAGATGGACGCTTCTCCTGTGTGCCCTGGCTGGGAATCAAACCTGGGACTCCTGCACGCCAGGCCAATGCTCTACCACTGAGCCAACTGGCCAGGGCACAAAGTATCATTTTAAACAATAGGACATCAATAAAGGATTTTAAATAGAAAATTTCATAGTCATAGTATTTTTTTAAATTGAACTCCATTGACTGCTGTGCAAAGAATGAACCTAAGGATGGTAATAAGTTGGGAGACTAACAGAAGCCCAAGGTAGATATAACAAAACCTGAACTAAGACAGGAGCCATGGAGATAGAAAGTAAGGAAAAAATTTAAGAACTGCTGAGGATGGCTCCATGGCCTCTGCCTCAGGTGCTAAAAAATGGCTTGATTACAGTGGAGAAAGGGCCCCAGATAGGCAGAGCACTGCCCCCTAGTGGGCTTGCTAAGTGGATCCTGGTCGAGGCGCATGTCGGAGACTGTCTCTGCCTCCCCTCCTCTCACTAAAAAAAAAATTTTTTTTCAAGAACTACTTTGGAGGCAGTATGAGCAGGTTTGTTGGTAGGGTCTAGGATGATTCTTAATATCTTGACAAAAACAGATTAAGTTTCTGAATTTGGAAGTGCTTCCTACCAGTTAACCATATTCAAAAAATAGAGTTAGCTCCAAGCCTGACCTGTCGTGGAGCAGTGGATAAAGCGTCGACCTGGAAATGCTGAGGCCGCCGGTTTGAAACCCTGGGCTTGCCTGGTCAAGGCACATATGGGAGTTGATGCTTCCAGCTCCTCCCCACCTTCTCTCTCTCTCTCTCTCTCTCTCCCTCTCTGTCTCTCTCTCTCCATTTCTCTCTCCTCTCTAAAATGAATTTTTTAAAAAAAAGAGTTAGCTCCTTATGAAATGATAAATACCTTATCTTTGAAAATATTCAAGCACAGACAAAAGGAGTACTTTTAATCTCTTTTAGGTTATGAGTCATTTGAGAATAGGATAGAAGCAAAACTACATATATGTGCATGCACACACACACACGTACCTTTTTATATGTTGTTTAACTTTTAAATCATTCAGGTCAAGAGAAAATGGACTAATTTATCTTTTGCAAGGTATAGTGTAAAGAGGATTCCTGCATTGACGAGGTAAGATCAATGACCTCTAATTAGTTTCTGACTTTTCTTCCATTATTCTAATTCCCTAAATAATAAACTATTATCTATTAGCGGTGCCCACACTGGAAATGCATTGCCAAACTCATCTCACCATGTTACTGTTAATTATTCACATCTTGACTTCCATGAGGTTAAGAAATTCCTTTATTCATGTTGATATCCCTGTCATGGAGCACAAGGTTTACGTAATAAATTGTGAAATAGCGGCATAGAGAAACCTAAGTAGTATGGCCCCTCTAGCAACAAAGATTTTCCTTTTTTCTTGCTTCACTGACCACCACCATATTCATACCCACTGGAATTATACCCAAGTTCTCAAACTGAATTTTATGTCCTAGATAATTTTTTTTTTTAGCAAGAATGTGAAAGGGACAGATAGGGACAGGCAGACAGAAAGGGAGACAGATGAGAAGCATCAGTTCTTGCGACACCTTAGTTGTTCATTGATTGCTTTCTCATATGTGTCTTGACCAGGGGCCTCCAACCAAACCAATAACTCCTTGCTCAAGCCAACAACCTTGGGCTCAAGCCAGTGACCATGGCATCATGTCTATGATCCCATGCTCAACCTGGCTACCTCGGGGTTTTGAATCTGGTCCTCAGTGTCCCATGACCAGACTGTGCTACTGTCTGGTCAGGCTGCCCTAGATAATTTATTATGTCTATGGGACCCCTGAAAATTCTATTGAATCATGTGAAAGTAGTTTTCTATTTTAAAAGAACTTTTTATGCTCCCAGTATATATTTCCCCAACAACAGCAACCAAAGAAAAAAGGGGGGGGGGGGATTTTAATCCTTTGCCTGCTGCTGAAGAGGAGAAATTGTGGTAAAATAGAAAGGCACTAAACTGAAATTGGGGTTTAATTTCTAGTTCTTAACTTAATCTGGGTCCTTTGATTAACTCTATTTTCCTGAGCTTTGGTTTCTTTAATGCGTAAATAAAGAGATTTGATTGACCCTAGCAATGAATAGGTTTTATTTGGGGCCAGCTTTGATTGGATGGTTATACCTGTGTAGAGGAAGATTATGTATGTGTCGAGGTGTGGGCTCAGGCCTGAACAGCACCATGTTTGAACAGCAATGTCTGTTGTGGAAGGGGCAGTACATGTACTGTAAAGAAGCCAACCCCGGAATGAATCATCCCAAAACCTTTTCAGCTTTCAGATACTGAAACTAATGTCCTTATTTTTCAGCCTTTTGCCTTTTCTATTGTTCTAAGCTTTAGCAAAATTTTCCATACCTCTTCCAACAGGAGAGACTAAAATTGGATAAAGATGTCATGAAAAACTGACTTATTATGTCATAGCTCCTAAATTCTATATTCCTACATACACACCATAATATTTGCTTCTTTAATGACAGAGTTGAAGTGCTAACCAGTAATACATGGGTCAGATGATACTAATAACTTACTTCCATCTATAAGGAAATAATCAAAATAAAATAGCACAGCATATTGTATTCATTTTGTAGGGTTGCTATAACAAGTTACCAGAAACTGGGTGGCTAAAACAACAGAAATATATTCCCTGTAAATCCTGGAGCATAGAAGTCCGAAATCAAGGTGTTAGGAGGGTCATTTTCTTTCAGAAGGCTCTAGGAGGGAATACATTCTTGCCTTTTTCCAGCTTCTGGTGGAGGCTGGCAATCCCTGACCTTCATTGGTTTGCAGATGCATCATTCCAATCTCTACCTCCTTATCAGATGACCTTCTTCCTTGTGTTACTGTGTCTCCAAACATCTCTTTATAAGAAAAACAGTCATTGGATTTAAAGCCCATCCAAATCCAGTATGATTTCATATTAAATTGATTACATCTTCAAAAATCCTATTTCTAAATACAGTCACATTCACATGTGCCATGAGTTAAGACTTCACCATATCTTTTTGAAGGACATTTAACCCTCAACTTATATTGTAACAACTTCTACATTTGCACAAAATAATAAAATTATTAAAACATGACAAACATTCACCTTCTGTTTTTCATAGCTTGATGATAAAGATCTATAATTATTTACCTAGAATAATATTCATAACAGTGTGAAATAAAAATACTAAACTATAGCACAGTGAGATCTTATTTATAGGAGGTAATATAAAATATCTGTATGTATTACATATATTGAAAGATATTTGGATAAATCATGTATTTTCATAAGAAAAATAAAACTTTAAAGTTATAAGCTGGCTATAACTACTACTAAAAAATTAATACCAATAATAATTTTTTACATTGTTTATAATGCTTTACACTTTTCAAAATAACATAAGCAAAAGTAAAAATAAAAATATCATTTTAAAAGATGTCTTTTTAAAATATTGATAACAAATAAAAGTAAGTTTGTTTTTATGTTTAGTCTGTATCTTTATAAAATGTTTGGTTCAATCAATAATCAGAGATAAAAAGAGTCTTACTTTCTTCATAAAGAAATAAATTCCTTCGGTGAAGTCCAAAATAAATTTATTCAATTGGTCACTGTGTGTCTCTTAATATTATGTAGAAAACTGTCCCCATTATGTTGTCGCTATCTAGGTTGTGGTAATAACAGAGGGGACATCAGGTATTCAGTCTTAAATAATCTTACAATAGTGAATTCAGAAAAACAGTTGAGCCAAGCCAAACATGAGCCTGGAGGCCAAACAGAGACATGGTTATGCACCGCTCAGCAATTCTGCAGGGACTGCTTTGGCTGAGACCTGAAATGTGTGGTCAGCAGGGCATGCAACTTCACTACTTCCACCTGTCTTTTAGTGTGCCATTATTGCAAATTAAATAATTCAGTTGAAAGCGAAAACATTTCCTGCACTAGCTGCAGAACCTCTTGACTCCAACATGTGACATATATAATTGAGTTCTCTTCCACTAAAAGTCAAAATATCATGGAGTTCAACCCTAAGTCTGTCAGACCTTCTCTGCCCCATTTAGGAAGGATGAGTGTATAGAATCTGACACAGTTGACTTTTTAACTGCAAAGGAAGGAAATTCCTTTAATCCTAAGAAAGCAAAACCATCTGGCATTACACAGCTGTGGAAATATTGTGTATATAATTATTTATGGACATACCCATGATTTGGTGTTGGTATATCCCAAAAGACTTTGAAAAAGCAGTTTCATAGTGACTTCAGATCAATAGCTTCTAAATCGTTATTCTTGTTCAAGATTTTTTTCAATAGAGTAAAGAATGGGAAAATCCTGTATTCATTAAAGAAAAAGAGAAATGTCATCCTAGTTTATGTAAAGGCACAAAAGAAGACATGCTTATGCAGTACTATAGAAAAAGTATTTCGGTCAATTGTCCCATAATCTTGGCCTTTTTATCAATCAAAACAAGTAAAAATATATTTAACAAAAAATGGGAAATCTAAACACTCAGCTATTTCTTTTCTTATACTCTTTACAGGTTGACTACTAAAAAAGAGTAATCCATTCATTTAAAAATAAAATTTTAAAAATATAGAATTTTAGAGTTTAACCCTTGAGAGAGATTTTCTGCTTCCTGTAAGAGCAGATTAGAATTTTGTTTTTGTTTTATTTATTTGTTGCAAAAAATAAAAATAAATGAAATAAACTTTCTTCTGAGAATAAAAAGAAAACAAAAAGATATTTTTAAATATAAATGTTTGAAGTATCAAGGGGTTTCCAAAAAGTGAGATTTTGAAAAGTTGATTTCATGAAGAGGGTTTTGCCAATTTAGCAGTGGCAGCTCACAGGCTGCAAGTCGAGCAGAGGGCTGTCTGAGAGGATGAGAAGCTGAATAGGGCTTCCACCTATTGTAACAGGTGAAGGAAGACATAAATTAGAATTTAAAGTATACTAAGGAAAAGGAATATTGATACATCACAAAACTTTCTCTTAGGACATTCGGAAGACTTTCGTGAAACCCTATAAATGGAGGTAAATCAGGAAGACATTCTTGAATCAGCCCTCACAAATATTGAAACCCAGCTCTGAATCAGCCCAGTTCCTGACAAGATTAAGGTAGCATTCCCTGACCCTGAATGCCTGTTTAAAACAGAAGCAAATCCTCTCTAAAAAAAAGATAAAAATCATTCAGAACGAAATTTTTCATTAAATCCAACATGATGAGGAAATAAGAACACTTGATCAGAATCAAAACAATAATAGACAGTAGACACAGATCCACAGAAAGATTATTGGATTACTAGACAGACATTTTTTTAAACTATGATTAATACCTTTAAGAAATTAGACAGCATATTGGAGAATTTTTTTTAATAAATTTTTATTAATGGTAATGGGATGACATTAATAAATCAGGGTACATATATTCAAAGAAAACATGTCTAGGTTATTTTGTCATTAAATTATGTTGCATACCCCTCGCCCAAAGTCAGATTGTCCTCCGCCACCCTCTATCTAGTTCTCTGTGCCCCTCCCCCTCCCCCTAACTCTCTCCCTCCCTCCCTCCCATGTCCTCCCTCCCCCCACCCCTGGTAACCACCACACTCTTGTCCATGTCTCTTAGTCTCATTTTTATGTTCCACCAATGTATGGAATCATGTAGTTCTTGTTTTTTTCTGATTTGCTTATTTCACTCCTTATAATGTTATCAAGATCCCACCATTTTGCTGTAAATGATCTGATGTCATCATTTCTTATGGCTGAGTAGTATTCCATAGTGTATATGTGCCACATCTTCTTTATCCAGTCTTCTATTGAAGGGCTTTTTGGTTGTTTCCATGTCTTGGCCACTGTGAACAGTGCTGCAATGAACATGGGGCTACATGTGTCTTCACGTATCAATGTTTCTGAGGTTTTGGGGTATATACCCAGTAGAGGGATTGCTGGGTCATAAGG
Organism: Saccopteryx bilineata; assembly: GCF_036850765.1. Lineage (NCBI taxonomy): Eukaryota > Metazoa > Chordata > Mammalia > Chiroptera > Emballonuridae > Saccopteryx > Saccopteryx bilineata. Next base: position 86,760,515 of record NC_089494.1, on the reverse strand, counting down.
TAGTTCTATTTGCAGTTTTTTGAGGAACCACCATACTTTCCTCCATAATGGTTGTACTACTTTACAGTCCCACCAACAGTGAAGGAGGGTTCCTTTTTCTCCACAGACTCTCCAACATTTGCTATTACCCGTCTTGTTGATAATAGCTAATCTAACAGGAGTGAGGTGGTATCTCATTGTAGTTTTGATTTGCATTTCTCTAATAACTAATGAAGCTGAGCATCTTTTCATATATCTGTTGGCCATTTGTATCTCTTCCTGGGAGAAGTGTCTGTTCATGTCTTCTTCCCATTTTTTTATTGGATTGTTTGTTTGTTGTTGAGTTTTATGAGTTCTTTGTAAATTTTGGATATTAGGCCTTTATCTGAGCTGTTGTTTGAAAATATCATTTCCCATTTAGTTGGCTGTCTGTTTATTTTGATATCAGTTTCTCTTGCTGAGCAAAAACTTTTTATTCTGATGTAGTCCCATTCATTTATCTTTGCCTTCACTTCTCTTGTCATTGGAGTCAAGTTCATAAAATGTTCTTTAAAACCCAGGTCCATGATTTTAGTACCTATGTCTTCTTCTATGTACTTTATTGTTTCAGGTCTTATATTTAGGTCTTTGATCCATTTTGAATTAATTTTAGTACACGGGGACAGGCTGTAGTCGAGTTTCATTCTTTTGCATGTGGCTTTCCAGTTTTCCCAACACCATTTGTTGAAGAGGCTTTCTTTTCTCCATTGTGTGTTGTTGGCCCCTTTATCAAAGATTATTTGACCATATATATGTGGTTTTATTTCTGGGCTTTCTATTCTGTTCCATTGGTCTGAGTGTCTATTTTTCTGCCAATACCATGCTGTTTTGATTATCGTGGCCCTATAATATAGTTTAAAGTCAGGTATTGTAATGCCCCCAGCTTCATTCTTTTTCCTTAGGATTGTTTTGGCTATTCGGGGTTTTTTATAGTTCCATATAAATCTGATGATTTTTTGTTCCATTTCTTTAAAAAATCTCATAGGGATTTTGATGGGAATTGCATTAAATTTGTATATTGCTTTGGGTAATATGGCCATTTTGATTATATTTATTCTTCCTATCCAAGAACAAGGAATATTTTTCCATCTCATTGATTGTTCATATAGGCCTGAAGTGATGTGAACTTTCCTCTTATTACTGCTTTTGCTGCATCCCAGAGATTCTGATATGTCGTATTTTCATTTTCATTTGTTTGTATATATCTTTTGATCTCTGCGCTTATTTCTTCTTTGACCCATTCATTTTTTAGAAGTATGTTGTTTAGTTTCCATATTTGTGTGGGTTTTTCCCCCTCTTTTTTGCAGTTGAATTCTAGTTTCAAGGCTTTATGATCAGAAAATATGCTTGGTACAATTTGAATTTTTCTAAATTTGCTGATATTGTCTTTGTGGCCCAACATATGGTCAATTCTTGAGAATGTTCCATGTACACTAGAGAAAAATGTATACTCTTTCACTTTGGGATGAAGTGTCCTGTAGATGTCTATCATATCCAGGTGTTCTAGTATTTCGTTTAAGGCCACTATATCTTTATTGATTCTCTGTTTGGATGACCGATCTAGAGCCGTCAGCGGTGTATTGAGGTCTCCAAGTATGATTGTATTTTTGTTAGTTTTTGTTTTAAGGTCAATAAGTAGCTGTCTTATATATTTTGGTGCTCCTTGGTTTGGTGCATATATATTAAGGATTGTTATGTCTTCTTGATTCAACTTCCCCTTAATCATTATGGAATGACCATTTTTGTCTCTGAGTACTTTTTCTGTCTTGTAGTCAGCATTATTAGATATGAGTATTGCTACACCTGCTTTTTTTGGGGTGTTGTTTGCTTGGAGTATTGTTTTCCAGCCTTTCACTTTGAATTTGTTTTTATCCTTGTTGCTTAGATGTGTTTCTTGTAGGCAGCATATAGTTGGATTTTCTTTTTTAATCCATTCTGCTACTCTGTGTCTTTTTATTGGTAAGTTTAATCCATTTACATTTAGTGTAATTATTGACACTTGTGGGTTCCCTACTGCCATTTTATAAATTGCTTTCTGTTAGTTTTGTATCTAGTTTGATTCTTCTCTTTTGTTTTTCTATCATTTGTTTTTGTTTGTTTGTGTTTCATACTTCTTTCCTCTGTTGCTACCTTTTTTAAGTCAAGTGTTTTTGTGGTGGTTTTTTCAAGGGTGGTTACCATTAAGTAATGAAAAAGGTACCTACCATATTCATTGTAGTACCCTATCTTATAAGTATTTCTGCACTTCATCGTCCTTTGCTACTGTTAATCTCCATCCTCTCCCCCCTTTTTTTCCTTTGTTGTCACAGTTTAAGTTTGGTTTTATTGTGTTCTTGGTGGAGCTGTTACTTGTGGTGTTGTTTTCTTTTGTTCTTTGAATCTGGTTGGAAAACCCCCTTTAGTATTTCCTGGAGTGGGGGCTTTCTGTTGATAAATTCTCTCATCTTTTCTGTATTTGTGAATGTTTTTATATCTCCTTCATACTTGAAGGATAGCTTTGATGGGTATAGTATTCTTGGCTGAAAGTTCCTCTCTTTCAGGGCTTTAAATATTGGGGTCCACTCTCTTCTAGCTTGTAGAGTTTCTGCTGAGAAATCTGATGATAATCTAATAGGCCTTCCTTTATATGTTGTACTCTTCTTTTCCCTGGCTGCCTTGAGAATTTTTTCTTTGTCATTGGTTTGTGTCATCTTTATTATGATGTGCCTTGGAGTGGGTTTGTTGGGGTTAAGAAAACTTGGTGTTCTGTTTGCTTCTTGAATTTGAGGCTTTAGTTCCTTCCACAGGCTTGGGAAGTTCTCGTCTATTATTTGTTTGAGTATATTCTCCATTCCATTTTCTTTCTCTTCTCCCTCTGATATACCTATTATTCTTATGTTATTCTTTCTGATGGAGTCAGACAATTCCTGTAGGGCTTTCTCATTTTTTATTATTTTTGAGTCTCTTTCTTCTTCTCTCTGTTGTGCCTCAAGTTGTTTGTCTTCTATTTCACTAATCCTATCTTCAATCTGGGCTGTTCTGTTAGCTAAGCTTGTTACCTCGTTTTTCAGCTCATGAATTGAGTTTTTCATTTCTGTTTAATTTGTTTTTATAGTTTCAATTTCCTTGGTAATATATTCTTTGTGTTCATTGAGTTGTTTTCTGATCTCCCTATATTGCCTTTCTGTGTTTTCTTGTATATCTCTGAGTATTTTTAAGATTTCTATTTTAAATTCTCTGTCATTTAGCTCCTAGGCTTCCAATATGTTAAGCCTTTTCTGCATAAATTTTTCCACATCTATTTGTGTTACCTCTCTTTCTTTTGTATCCATAATATTCGATTTCCTCTTTCTTATTGGCATCTGAGGGTGGTCTTGTTGATAGCACTAATTAGAATTAATAAAGAGTAAAAAGTAATAAAAAAAAAAAAAAGGTAAAACACCCCACAAAAAAAACAGTAATAATTTATTATTTCCCCCTTTTTTCTTTCTTCTCTTTCCCTCCTCTCCCCTCCTCAGGGAAATATCATGCCTATAATTGAGGGCCTGATTTGGGGTGAAGAGTTCAAGGGGCAAAAAAAAAGGGAATAGGGACCTATTAAATGCAAAAAAAAAAAGGAAGAAAATCTTAGACAAGCATAAGATGATTTGCTTGTAAGTGATGGTCAACTAAGAGATATAATGAGAGGGATAAGAGGGAACCAGAAAAAAGGACCAAAAAAGAATAATAAAGAAGAGAAAAATAAAAATAATAAGTAAAAATCTGTTGTATTAAATGGAGTGAAGACTAAATACAATGGAGACCTTGGGTTGGGAGGACCCAAAATGCCACAAAAATAAACAAACAAGAAAAAAATAAAAACAAAAGCAAATAAGAAAAATAAAGCCAAAAAAAGTCTTGAGTCCCAAATTAACTAATTTGTTCGTGATTGAGGATTAAATGGGAGGAAAGTAAAATGAGAGAAGAAAAAACGAATAGAAAGGAAAAAATAAGAAAAAGAGAAAAACGAAGGAAGAAATAAAAAAGGAAAAGAAAAAAAACAAAATAAAGCAAAACAAACAAACAAAAAAAAACAAAAGAGGAGAGAGTGAGAGTTAAGTGTTTTGGAGTATAACCTTAAAGGAGGGTGAGGATGAAGAAGAGAAATAAAATGTAACATTCATGGGTAGTGTAGTTCAAGAAAAGGGAAGCATAAGATGGGCAGAGAATAGAAGGACCGAGGTGGAGGAAATAAAGGCAATAAGATAGAAGAAACAAACAATAACAACAAAAATTAGTGGAACAAGTTGTAAAGTCTGTGGATTTTTCTTGATTTTGAGAGGTTAACTTCTTCCTTTTTCTTTTCTCTCCCTCTTCCTGGTCGGTGACTCTGTACCCCAGGCTCTGCCCCTGTGTCACACTTAGGTAGGGATTTGCAGTTGATGGGATTCTATGGCAATGTCATATAATTGGCTTTAGTCTTGCTGGTAGTCAAGGCTTGTTGGCGTTTGCAGGGTCCAATGATGAGAAAGTTTGCTTTCCTGGATTCTCCCTCCTAGTCCCCCCTTTCTGATTTAGCAGCCTGGTGATCCAGCTATAAGGCTGCAACTGCTTCTGCCTGGGGAGTAAGAGGCTCAAAGAGCTGGGAAATCCCCACTCTATCCCCACTCAGTGCAAGGCTTTGGGAAAGGCTCTGGTAGTCAGGACCTCCAGTGTAATCAGGCGGGGGTGGGAGTCAATTGTTGTCAAGGTGACTGTTCAGCGCCTATCATTCAGTTGGACCTCTCAACCCAGGCTTTCCACACTTTGTAGCCTGTTTTGGCTGGGAAGAAGAGGCACTAGTCTCTGCTTGCGACTAGTATAGTATAGATCTTATTATCTGCCAAGTCCTTCTTGTTAGCATTTATCCCTGAATATGGAGGCTCTATCAATCAGGAGTTGCCCCCGCACCTTTAGCGAGAGGCACTAAAAAATATCAGCCTCTTGTCTTGGGTCGCTGAACTGAGAGAGATCTTATCAATTAGAACCAAGGGTGCACAGATTTCATGGGTTAAGCTAATTTCAGTGATTGGGTCGCAGCTGTGCTCCCGAAGGTATTTTAGGCTGCCTGCGCGCGCCCCTCCCCCAACGCTTGATTGTTAGCTTGAATGGCTGGGTGAGGTGCTCCGCCCACGGAGAGAATCTCCCAAGTAGGGAAGACCACCCTGGTGCCTCTCCCGCTCGCCCTGCCGCTGGCAGCTGGATCACACCAGGCGCAGGATAATGGGGCACCCTGGGTGTGCGGGCCAGTAGGGCGCTCTGGGCGCGTGGAATGCCCAGGGCACGTGCGCGAATGGGGTGCTCTGGGCACCGGTGGCTGGCGACTCTCACTCACAGTGCGCGGGCCGCTGGGAACGTTAGCGGTGCTCGCTCTGCAACCGTATGGGCGCGCGCCCGCGGCTGCTCGCGGCGGCTCGCGGCGGCTGCGCAGCGGCTGCTCGCGGCTCCCGAGTGTGGCCTGACTCACCACAGGCACACAACCTCGCGGCTTGAATGAATGTCCCTGTGGTAGCTTCCTCCACACCCTCGTCTCTCAGATTCAAGTGATAACAGTCCTTTCGCTATCAGTTTGTGTGGAACTCCGGAATGCTCCGAGGATAAATTTTTCTGTTTCTAGTTGATAAATTTGTTGTGATTTAGGGGAGAGCTGTCGGACGCGCTGCTCACAGCGCCATTTCCGTGACGTCACTCCATATTGGAGAATTTTAACAGAGAAATGGAAATTATGAAAAAGAAGCAAAAATACAGTAAGTAAAATTAAGAGCACAGTTGATGAGTTTAATGGCAGATTAAATAAAGCTGATGAAGAGATTCATGAACTCTAATGTAGGTCAGGAAACATATATAGACTGATATATAAAAAAACAAAGAGAAAATACAGAAATGAGCCTAATAGATATGTGATACACATATGTGTAATTAGTGTCCCAAAGAAAAAGGAACAGCAAAAAAAAAAAAAAAAAAAAATAGAGCAGAAGCAACATTTAATGAAATGATTATCCAACAGTAAAAGGAACCAAGCCACGGATTTCAGATTTGCTACTAACACCAGCAGAATAAATACAAGTAAAAAGAACCCTTAAGCACATCATCATAAAACTGCTAAAAACCAGACAAAAAAATTATAAGCAGCCCGGGAGGGGGGGGCTGATGTTTCATTCAAAGAGGCAAACAGATGGGCAAATAAACAAATATTTTCACAAAAGAAACCATGAAATCTGGGAAAAAAATTGGAATTATTCAAAGTGTAGAAATAATCCCACTGATTATTTAGTGCCAACACTGCTTCACTCTTTTTTTTAGTGGAGAAGGAGGAATTTAAAACCTTGTGGAGATCAGAATGTAAACAAGTTTTCTCAGTTAAGATCTACTCACCCACACTGTGAGATTTCAGAAGACATACTTTTCACCAATACTTTGAGAAATAAATTTGTCAGGGAAACCTCAGCATCCTTGAAGAGCACCATGACTGCTGATTTCTGTAGACCAGAATGCGCAGGGGTAACCACAGCAGCTTGATTGGAAATATAAATGCAATGGGAATAACTAGATTCTGGGGTCTCAGGGCAAAGTGGTGGCACTAAACTCAAAGGCAAGATAGCATAGTTACCGCAATGGACAGTAATCAGAATAGACTGATGACTCCACAAAAGAAAAAACAAAATCCAAAAAAGTATAAAGTGTGAAATACTATTTATTTAGTGCCACTATGCTGTACTCATCCTTAACGAGAAAAGTCATACCCAGAGTGGTTAAGTTATCTAGCCAAAAATAAGAAAACTACAGTTAGACCAAAACAGCAGGTTGCCCAGCAGCCTCCTAGTTTAGTTGCATTCTTTCCCATTGTCCTACTCACACAACCACTCAAAGAAAAGAAAGAACATACTACCCCAACAAAGAAATGACTTTGTTGTCCATATTCCTTTTCAAATACATACTTAGGAATCCCTCTGCAGACAATACCCTTTGCATAGCCAAATGCTACATTTTGACCAAGCATATTAATTCATCTGATAACATACAGATTCTATTCTTGCTCTTTGCAAAGAATTCTTGCTGGGAAAATAAGAAAAAAATACCCTAGATTATAAGCTTCATCAATTTAATTGTTGAATTCTTAACTCTTCTGAAAGTTCAGTGAGGGGAAGCATCATTATTCTATATGTGTGATCCATCGGTCAACTGAGTACCTTTCACTCCAAACTCTCTCAAACAGGACATACCTACATTTTTAGACACCCCAAATAGACCTATTTTTTTAAGTTTTGAATATACAACAAAGATTTTTTAGTGTACAAGAACCTCTACTTTCTTAAGTCATCTAAACCATAGTTCCAGCAGTAGAGATTTATAAATGTCATTCTTCTTAATGTCACATCAGAAAATGTGGCCTTTCAATATGCACATTTGTGCAATTCAGAACAATGGGGGGTTCTCCTTAAATAGCTTTCTCTGAATACATTCAGGGATACAAATTGTTCTGCATGATGAAAGAGATCAGTGATATTTCTCATTTTTTGAAACATTATGTCTCTTTTTCACGTAATTGAAATACTTAAAGAGGCTCTAGCAAATAAAATGGCTTACATTCAGATATGTAAAGATGATAACAACTACAGGAATTTCCTGTCAGGTTTACAGGGAAGAATCAGAAACTGCAATGCCTAAGGATTTAACTCAGGGAATATGAGAGCATTTTCTGTCGTGACATAACACTGCCCTTTGATAGTCTCATGAAATGCTGGATAACACTCAACACACCAAATGAAGAGAAAAAAAAGTATATCTGTTTTGCTGCTATGACATACAAAACTATGTATCTCTGACTAATGTTTTAAATCTAGTCATTACCTAAAAATAGACTCATTTTTATTAATTGCAGCTTAAAACTTGCCCTTTAATAAAGTTTACCAGTGGATGAAGTCTATTTTTGCCATTGGAAATGCTGTACCTTTGAGATAGCAACTGTTTTAACATCATCTCGCTGTGCCAAATATCTCAGTAACCACCTGTGTATGTGCCAGATGGGGGTGACTGCTCTAACTCTATGTGGTACCTGTCAGAAGTCCAACAATCTAAAAGAATTAAATTACTCCATCTGCTCTTCCAAATTGTCCAGAGACTGCCCCTCAAATGTTAATGTTTTTGTTTGTTAATAAATAATAAAAAGACACTTGGTCACTTATGTGACTTGAATAATTCATAATTTGTGCTAATTTCTGCCAATAAGAACTTAATCAGCCAAAAAACATTTATTGAGTACCCACTAAATACTTTCATTGTACTGGTTAATATAAGATATTGGAAAAAATAACTACGCTATTTAGGAAAAGATACCTAGAGAGGAATTCATGGCTCCGGTAGTGTTATGCATGATAGCTAATACAATAATATGATAAATTATGTGATTCTGACAAAGAAGAGAATAGCATAAGGAAAAAAAATTTTAAGGAGAAAACTGGTAGCCTGTGAAAGGCAACACGCACACGTGCAACAGAATTCAGCCCTGAGAGAAATGGCAGTGTGAAAGATACTCCAGATCTCTCCCCTTGAAATTTCAATATATTCAACTCGCAGAGAAGGAACCCCGGGTGTACGTGAAATATCCACACACCAGATAGACAAAGGTATGATTGCATGGGAAGGTGCGCCGGAGGTAGAATCCACTCCCAGAGAACAAAAGCTGAGTCTTCCTCCAAGAGTTTTTTCTTTCCTCACTGATCTGAGGGAGGGAGGCACTTTTAACATGGGTTTTGTTTATAAGCCAGGAGAAGTGGAGAGACTGAAAGGCAAAAAGGAAGGAGCTGAATTAAGGCAGATGCGCACACAAGAGCAAGAACATGGCCGTTCCTGCGGCTACCTGCATCGTTGGGCTCCGTTTAAGATCACAGGTGCTGGACATGCACATCGCCTGCCACGCACTCCCAAGATCTATGTGAAAGTAACCCATGGAGATTGGCCTGCAGGGCGCTGAGGCATGCTCATTTTGCCTGCGTGGCCCACGAAGTTTGGCCTGCATGGAGCGGACCTGAGCATGATTTGCGATCTGCACCCCGCCCACCCCCACTCTCGAAGCTTGGGCACTGGGGCACTGGTTTGCAGCCCGCATCCCCTGCTCAGGGCCATACTTTGAGTGGTATCGAAGGAAGGACCAAACTATGTCTCCCCCAGCCTCTCAAGTCCCACATTGCTCCCCTTGCTATGCAAACAGTGGGGGTAGCAGATTCCCCACAGCTCAGTCTCGGGGCCCCTCTCTCCCGTGAGAGGCAGAAGTGCCGGGGCGTTTGATCCCCTACTCTGTTGAGACATAGGGAAAAGAACCAGGAGACCTGAGACTGCCATTGCTAGAGGCATAAAATTGCAAAGCCCTAACAATAAGCTCCCCCTACCAACATGAGACTGTGGCCCTGCCTAGATCATTACCACAGTAACAGTGACACCTCAGCAGAACTCTGTCTACGAACCTCCCAGAGACAAAACTTGTAGTACAGCACCACCTGTCAGAAAAAGAAAAAAGTTACCTCTCAAAACTGGAAAAAAATAACACTTATTTTTTGCTTTTTCTCATTTTTTTCTTTCCTCTTTCTTTTTTCTCTTTCCCATGTGAACTTCATTATCTTTAGTTGTTACATATTCTATTCTTGTTCTTTGTGAGGTTTTCATTTCTGACAGTTTCTCTTTTATTTCTTTTTTTTCTCTCTTCCCTTCTCTTCTCCTTCCTTTTTCTGCTCTCATATGAACTTCATTTTTTGTCAAATTATTATATTTTGAACTCATACATTTTTGTGGTGTTTTGGGGGTTTTTTACTTTATTTTTCTCTTTTTTCATTTTTTTTCAGTTCCTGCTCCTTCTTTCCTGTAGTTTTTGTTCTACTTATCATTATTTATATAATTTTTATTTTTTCACTGTATTTTTTATTATTATTTGCTTAGTTATCTCTTGTTAGTATTATTAACAATACCACTCTCAAATGCCATTGTGCAAAAAGAAATCAAATATTATGGATACACAAGATAGAGACATAGCTCAGATAGATGATGATAAAGCTCCAGGAAAAAAAAATTCAATTATGTGGAAACCTTGAAGCTAAATGACAGAGAATTCAAAATTGAAGTTTTCAAAATACTCAGTGAGATACAAGAAAACACTGAAAGGCAATTTAGTGAGCTCAAAAAACAAATTATTGAACAAAATGAGTACTTCACCAAGGAAATTGAAACTATAAAAAAGAACCAAACAGAGATGAAAAACTCAATACATGAACTGAAAATGAAGTTGCAAGCTTAGCTAATAGAACAAGCCAGATAGAGAAGAAAATTAGTGACATTGAAGACAGTGAACTACAGATACTACAGAGAGAAGAAGAGAGGACTCATGAATTAAAAAAAATGAAATAGCCCTACAAGAATTGTCTAATTCCATCAGAAAGAGCAAAATAAGAGTGATGGGTATATCAGAAGAAGAAAAGCAGAGAAAGGGAATGGAGAACATATTCAAACAAATAATAAGAACTTCACAAGCTTGTGGAAAGAGAGCCTCAAATCCAAGAAGCAAACAGAATATTGAGTTACCTCAACCCAAATAGACCTACTCCAAGGCACATCATAATGAAATTATTAAAAATCAATGACAAAGAAAGAATCCTCAAGGCAGCTAGGGAAAAGAAAAATATAACAAAGAAAGCAGCAGTTCTCAACCTGTGGGTTGCGACCCCAGCAGGGTCACCTAAAGCCATCAGAAAATACATAATGCATATCAGGTATTTACATTCCGAATCATAACTGTAGCAAAATTACAGTTATGAAGTAGCCACCAAAATTATTTTTTGGTTTGGGGTCACCGCAACATGAGGAACTATATTGCGGGGTCACGGCATTAGAAAGGTTGAGAACCACTGATATAAAGGTAGGCCCATTAGGTCATCATCAGATATTTCAGCAGAAACTCTACAAGCAAGAAGAGAGTGCACCCTAACATTTAAAGTACTGAAAGAGAGGAACTACCGACCAAAAATACTATATCCATCAATATAGCTATCTTTCCAATATGAATGTGAAATAAAATATTTGCAGACATAGAGAAGCTGAGAGAATTTATCACTAGAAAACCCCAACTACAGAAAATAAATACTAAAGGAGGTTATCCAACCAGATACAAAAAACAAAACAAAACAGAATTACAAGTAAAAGCTCCAACAAGACCACAATAAAAACAAGAATAATCTGTGACAACAGTAACATAAAAAGAAAGAGGACAAAGATCGCAGTAGCAAAGGAGGATGGAGTACAGAAGCACTCATGAGATAATGGACTTTAATAAATATGATAATTTTTCTTTTAATAATCTAATGGTAACCACCCCAAAAAATGGCATTACTGAAACACATAGCTTAAAAAAAGAAGAAACAGAAGAAAGAACTATGAAACACCACCAAACAAAAACAAATGACAGAAAAATCACAAAGAAGAACCAAACAAGACACTGAGCCATCAGAAAGCAATATATGAAATGGCAATAGAAAATCCTCAAATGTCAATAATTACACTAAATGTAAATGAATTGAAGTCACCAATAAAGAGGCAGAGTAGCAGATTGGTTCAAAAAGTAAAACTTAACTGCAAGCTGCCTTCAAGAGACATATCTAAGCTGCAAGGATAAAAATAGATTCAAAGTTAATGGTTGTAAAATGATTCTCCAAGAAAATAATATCTAAAGAAAAGCAGGTATAGCCATACTCATATCTGACAATGCAGACTACAATATAACAAAGGTAATCAGAGACAAAGATGGTCATTTCATAATGATAAAGGGGATATTGTATCAAGAAGACATAACACTTCTTAATATATGTATATATGCACCAAATCAAAGAGCACCAAAATGTATAAGACATCTATACTAACTGATCTAAAAATAGAAACTGACAAAAATACAGTCAGACTTGGAGATCTCAATACACCATTGATGGTTCTAGATCATTCATCTAAACAGAAAATCAATAAAGAAATATTGGCCTTAAGTGAAACACTAGAATTAGATATGATAGACGTCTACAGAACATTTCATCCCAAAACGCCAGTGTATACATTTTTCTCCAGTGTACATGGAACATTCTCTAGAATAGACCATATGTTGGGTCACAAAAGTAACATTAACAAATTCAGAAAAATTGAAACTGTACCAAGCATATTCTCTAATCATAAGGTTCTGAAATTAGAATTCAACTGAAAAAAAGAAAGAAGTAAACAAACCCACAAAAATGTGGAAATTAAACAACATACTTCTAAAAAATGACTAGGTCAAAGAAGAAATAAAAACAGAGATCAAATGATATATATATAGACAAAAGAAAATGACAACACAACATATCAGAATCTCTAGGATGCAGCAAAAGCAGTAGTAAGAGGGAAGTTCATATATTACAGGCTTATATCAAAAAACAAGTAAACAACTTAACATCACATCTTAAGGAACTAGAAAAAGAAGAACAAAGGCAACCCAAAAGCAGCAGAAGAAAGAAATTAATAAAAATTAAAGTAGAAATAAATGAAATAGAGAACAGAAAACCTATAGAAAAAATTAATACAACAAAAAGCTGGTTCTTTGAAAAGATCAGTAAAATTGACAAACCCCTGACAAGACTCACTAAGGAAAAAAAAGAGAAAGGACTTATATAAGCAAAATCCAAAATGAAAGAGGAGAAATTACCACAGATATCATAGATATACAAAGTGTCATTGTAGAATACTATGAAAAACTATATGCCAGCAAATTCAACAATCTAGAAGAAATTGATAAATTCCTAGAACTATACATTCCTCCTAGACTGAATTACAAAGAAGTGGAAAGCCTAAATAGACCCATAAGCAGGGAGGAAATAGAAACAACTATCAAAAACCTCCCCAAAAATAAAAGTCTGGGGCCAGACAGCTACACTAGTAAATTCTACCAAACATTCAAAGATTTGGGTCCTATCCTTCTCAAAGTCTTCCAAAACATTGAAGAAGAAGCAATACTTTCAAACATATTTTATGAGGCCAACATAACCCTCATACCAAACCTGGCAAGAACAATACAAAAACGAAAACTACAGACCAATATCTCTAATGAATACAGATGCAAAAATCCTAAAGAAAGTACTAGCAAATTGAATACAACAACACATTAAAAAAATAATACATCACTATCAAGTGGGATTAATCTCAGAAGCACAAGGATGGTTCAACATACATAAAATGATTAACGTAATACACCAAATCAATAAAACAAAGAACAAAAATTATATGATCCTATCAATAGATTAAGAAAAGGTATTTGATAAAATACAACATCCTTATATGTTTAAAACACTCAATAAAATGGGGATAGAAGAAAAATACTTCAATATAATAAAGGCCATATATGACAATCAGCTAAAATCATACTAAATCGTAAAAAACTGAAAACATTTCCTCTCTACTCCTATTCAACATACTGCTGGAAGTTCTAGCCAGAGCAATCAGACAAGAGAAAGAAACAAAAGGCATTCATATCGATGTAAGTCACAGTATACAAAATTAATATACAGAAGTCTATTGCTTTCATATACACCAACAATGAAATTGGAAAATAAACTCAAAAAAATAATGCCTTTTACAGTTGCAACAAAAAAATAAAATACTTAAGAATAAACATAACAAAGAATATAAAGGACCTATATACTGAAAACTACGAAGGATTAATAAAGAAAATCAAAAACACATAATGAAATGGAAAAATATCTCATGTTCTTAGATAGGAAAAATAAATATAGTTAAAATGACCCTATTACCCAAAGCAATATACAAATTTTTATTTATTTATTTATTTATTTATTTATTTTGTATTTTTCCGAAGTGAGAAGCAGGGGGAGGCAGACAGACAGACTCCCACATGCGCCTGACCGGGATCCACCTGGTAGGCCCACCAGGAGGCGATGCCCTGCCCATCTGGGGCATCACTCTGCTGCAACCGGAGCCATTCTAGAGCCTGAAGCGGAGGCCATGGAACCTTCTTAAGTGCCCGGGCCAACTTTGCTCTAATAGAGCCTTGGCTGCGAGAGAGGAAGGGAAAACTAAAAGATTAAAAGAAGATGTGAACATGATGTATATTTGGTTGGGAGTGCAAGTGGGTGGGGTCCACATTTATTTAATCAACAAATACTTATTAAATGTGGACTACATGCTTCAAACTATGCTAAAAGCAATAGTAAAGAAAACAGGAATAGGACATGGATCCTTCCTTCCAAGAGATTTCATACTAGCAGGTATAATAAGACCCAATCATAAGTAGCTCTAATAAAACAGGAGTTAAAAATTGCTTACTCAGGAGTTGATGTTATAAATTACCTTTAAAAAATCTGAGTTAAGCTATGAAACACTGCTGCAATAGCCATATGGGCTCCTTTTGATAGTTTTTGTAAAAATAATCATCTAGTCTTGCTGACTATCTCCTCCAACATTTGACCTCAAAGACCTTGGTATTCTCAACATTGTTCTAGCCTAATGACTTCCTTAATACTGATTAAATGCATAATGACAGCTTACAGATAGTTCTGGTGAAGGCTCTTTTAATATAGTAGAAAAGAACAAAAGCCTATTTTAGACACCGTAGCTGACAATCCACTTGTGGCCAGTAACAGATATAAACATGCTGCAGCAAATATCTGAGATGGAAGATGGGCCACTTGAAGACAGGAAGAAAAGTAAACATAAATCAAATGTTCACTAGACTCCAGATGCCTTTTGAGATCTAAATATGAGTAGTCAAACCCTTATTTGATGCCCTGTGGGAATACAAAACCCTCTCAAAGTCTTCAGAGAATTTCTTAGGAATTTACATGCTGTTGATTGTCACCTCTAGTTTAAACTCCTAAAATTTTTGAATTAGTTCCACTGGAAAACATCTCACCATCCTGTTTGTACATCCTGTTTAATTTCACACTACATTGATCTAAATGTGAAATCATTTTCCTTAACTTTCTGCAAACCAATCACTTCTGTGGGTATTTCTATGTGGAGAAAACTGGATTGCAAATTTAGTATGTCAGAGAATTTGTATGGTCACAACACAAGCAACCCAAAAGTACAAGTTTAGATAGTGCTGTTTCAAAAGTCATTTGGTCATGCCTGACCTGTGGTGGCGCAGTGGGATAAAGCGTCGACCTGGAACACTGAGGTTGCCAGTTCGAAACCTTGGGCTTGCCTAGTCAAGGCACATATGGGAGTTGATGCTTACTGCTCCTCCCCCTTCTCTCTCTCTCTCTCTCTTTATCTCTCACTCCTCTCTCTCTAAAAATCAATAAATAAAATTTAAAAAAAAAAAAGTCATTTGGTCATTTGCACAACTGGGACTTAAATCTCTCCTACTCCCTCATCTCTTCCTCTGTTCTTCACCTCCAAATGCCTATTTATTTCAAATTCTGGATAGTTTGTCTTTTTGGCTTCTGGCAATCCATGAATTCAGCATTTCCTTCTTTACTCCAGTATGGGTTATCATGGTACTTTCTTAAATAAAATCTGTTCTTTCTTTAAGAAAAATTCTGGAATCAACTATTAAAGTTATAAGATGTTTTACCTTGATACAATATAATTCCCAATGCTGACAGAGATGTAAAGAAAGCGATAAACTCAGGTATTATTTCCAAGTTGTAATATTAATTTACACTCTCACTTTAAATTTAGTAACATCTTTTAAAGTATTCAGAACAATAATATGTTCACATCTTTTGCCCTAAAATCTCACTCCATAGAATTGTGCCTATATCACAGTAAATACTCAATGTATGATAGTTATTAACATTAGTTATTATTCTAAGGAAATAAACTTACATTTGTTGAATACACAAAATGCTCTTTATAGCAACATATATTATAGAATAATTTGAAAATATGTGCCTAAAAGTTGGTGAAGTTAAAAATCTAAAATTTTATAAGATACAGTGCAGATATTAAGTATTTACATGTTGCTAAACTATACCTTATCATCTCAAGAAATGTATTTGAAAAAACCTGTCAGGTAACAAGATATTTAAAGTATAATTAAAATTATGCAATAAATATACACATCAATAAAAATTAGAAGAAAACAAAAAAAATACAATATGTTATAGTAGTATCTATGAATGTTTTAAAATTCCTTTTTTTCATTGCCATAATGCCATTTGTATAGTAAATAAAAATCATAATAATTTACTATAACCAAGGTTTTCCAAATAAGTCTGAAATTCAGTATAAAATTTGATGAAAATTTTCAGTAACTTTTCCATCAAGAGGGAGTTTCCTTGAAAAGTTGTTGAGAAGTCTGGTCCATGCTGAAACAGACATGCCATAGACCTTAAAGCAACCCAGATGAATAGAAAGGTGGGCTTCAAGAGGTCACAGGCTTGAGCGCGGGCTCACCAACCTGAACGTGGAATCATAGACATGACCCCATGGTCACTGGTTTTAGCCCAAGGTCACTGGCATGAACAAGGGGTCACTGGCTCACTGGAGCCCCTCTGTCAAGGCACATCTAAGAAAGTAATCAATGAACAACTAAGGTGCTGCAACGAACAATTGATGCTTCTCATCTCTCTCCCTTCTTGTCTGTCTGTCCTTGTCTGTCCCTGTCTGTCCCTCTTTCTCTCTCTCTCTCTAAAAAAAAAAGAAAAAAAGAAAAAGGAAAGGTGGGCTTCAGAAGTAGACAAATAAGAAATAGAATCTCTGGACACCTGATTTTTTATTTATAAAATTATGACAAAATACCTACTCCACAGTGTTGGGTTTAGATTGAATAGGTATTGTCTTTTTTAATGCTTGATCCTGCGTGCCTGAGCAATATCAGACACATAGTAAACAAACTTAAACATGATTAGCTTCATAATTTAGAGCTTCCTAGAAATGCTCTATGAATGTCTACTTGCATTTTGATGATACCACAATATTTATCTTGTATGTTAAGTGGAGGCCTCAGCTGGAAGGCCTGGTGGAGGGTTTGAAGGCTCCGTCCTGGATTAGTGGTACACTGACTGGCTTGTCTCTCTTGAGTCCATCTTTCAGGGCTATTGCCCCAGAGAACAATGTGAACACCCAGGTGGTACATAGATATTAGGACCCCTAGTTCTATTTATTTATATTTTATCCTTTCAAGTTTTATTTTGGGATGTCTTTTTTATAATTTGCATACTATTTTAATAATTAGTTTCTTGAAATAACATATAAGGTAATAAATAAATATACATTAAGGGCCTGTTCAAAAATTTTTATTAACAAGTGTTTGAACAAAAAAGTTTAGAGAGCACTATTCTTGAGGTAAATTAGAAAAGTCATCACTAAATTTAGTTGCCAATAAATCATATAATATGATAATATATGAAAAGGTGTCTTAACCATCATCTCAGCCCAAGCTTTTTAAGCTTGTTCAGTCTGCCCTCTAATACTCTCTCAATACGTAACCAAAGACTTTCCCACCATCACTCTGCCAAGTATTCAAGTCCTCTCCTTATTCCTTGGTTTGTGTTTCTATACATCTTGAGTGTTGTGAGATGTATCCACAGAGGACAATTGGAAAGGAGTGGGGAGTTTACCCAAAGTTTGTGGTATGAATGGGTGTCATTCTTATCGAGTAAATACTAGAGAGAAATGAAACAAAACTGCTCTTCAGTTTTGATAGTAGAATCTACTGATAGAGCCTGACCAGGCGGTGGCACAATGGGTAGAGCGTCAGACTGGGATGCGGAGGACCCAGATTCAAGACCCCGAGGTCGCCAGCTTGAGCGCAGGCTCATCTGGTTTGAGCAAAGCTCATCAACTTGGACCCAAGGTCGCTGGCCCAAGCAAGAGGTTACTCGGTCTGCTGAAGGCCCACAGTCAAGGAACATATGAGAAAGCAATCAATGAACAACTAAGGTGTCGCAACGAAAAACTAATGATTGATGCTTCTCATCTCTCACCATTCCTGTCTGTCCCCGTCTATCCCTCTCTCTGACTCTCTCTCTCTGTCTCAGAAAAATAAAATAAAATAAATATTTAAAATATTTAGAATCTACTGATAGAAGTTCAAGAGTGAATGGGTGAATCTCATCTCAGCGAAGGCTGATTGATAAGCCAGTGAAGACACAACTTTCCTAAACGCCAGGGCCTCCACATTTGATCACCCAACAATTCCAGGACCTTCTCCCTTCTACCCAGAATCAGCTTACAGTCTTCTTTGAAAGAACAGCTTCACTCTTCTTCCCATATTTGCTCGTCTTCCTCCCCTGCACATTCTGAAATGTAGTTTTCAACTGCTCTGACCTGTACCACCCTCACTACTAAATCTGCAAAAAGTAAGAACAATAACAACACTAGAGTCAAAAAAACTTTTACTCTACCCAAGCGTAAGTGGTGCTGTTAGCTCTTCAGAAGAGTTGCAACTGGCAGTAAAGAAACTAATTAGAGCTTTCAAAAGTTTTTATGTAGGCTGTTTTTTTGTTTTATTTTGTTTTATATTTTAAATATAAATGCCAAAGTTCTTAACTCTCCATATTGTCTTACACTCGGAATCATATGATTATGTCATCTGTTCAACATTTTAAGGCATTTGTATTTTCCTACCATTTTACTCTATATTGAAAATGATCTTGCCTGACCTGTGGTGGCGCAGTGGATAAAGCATTGACCTGGAAATGCTGAGGATGCCGGTTCGAAAGCCTGGGCTTGCCTGGTCAAGGCACATATGGGAGTTGATGCTTCCAGCTCCTCCCCCCTTCTCTCTCTCTGTCTCTCTCTCCTCTCTCTCCCTCTCTGTCTCTCTCTCTCTCTGCCTCTCTCTCTCCTCTCTAAAAATGAATAAATAAAATTAAATTTTTTTTAAAAAATTATCTTTAAAATAGATATTTGAGGCCTGTTGCACCACACATTTGTTCACCATTTTCACACATGAATGGACAGATGAACCCCAGGGACTGAGAAAAACAAATTGGATAAGAATATAATGTCATTTAATAGTGGTCTTTTATTGTAAGAGAATCTTTGAAACTAAGGTGAGAATCATTTTTTTCCTTTCTTTTTATTGATTTTAATTTATTATGTTGACCTAGATTCTAATGTTACCCCAAATGCATCTCCCCTCCCCCATATTTCCCTTAACATCTCCCTTGTCCCACTTCCCATAGCATCCTACCCCTTCCCTTCAGGTTTATCCAATCTGATCATCCCTCTTCCCTCTGTCCTCTTATCCTCTGGTCCCTTGATCCCTCCTCTGTCTCAAATCCATTCCTCAGTTCACATTATTCATTGGATTACTCAAATTAGTGAGGTCATATGTTATTTTCTTTCTCTGTCTGGCTTATTTCACTTAACATAATAGTTTCCAGGACCATCCATGTTGTTGCAAAAGGTACAATTTCCTTCTTGTTCATGGCCCCATAGTATTCCATTGTATATATGTACCAGGGTTTTTAATCCACTCGTCCACTGATGGACACTTGGGATGTTTCCAGATCTTTGCTATTGTGAACATAAACATGGGGGTACATTTCTCCTTTTGAAACACTGCTATAGTGTTCTTGGGGTATATTTCTAAAAGGGGAATAGCTGGGTCAAAAGGCGGTTTGATTTTTAATTTTTTGAGGAATCTCCATACTGTTTTCCGCAGTGGCTGCACCAGTCTACATTCCCACCAGCAGTGCAGGAGGGTTCCCTTTTCTCCACATCCTCACCAGCACTTATTATGTGTTGTTTTGTTGATGAGCGCCATTCTGGAGAGAGAGAGAGAGAGTTAAGGGTTTTGGAGTGCAACCCTCATAGAGAGAAAGGGAAAGGAAAGAAAAGATAATGGGAGATGTAACACTTATGGGTAGTGTAGTTCAAGGAGAGGAGAGAGTAAGACCAGTAGAGAGTTAAACGACCAAATTGGAGGAGGAAAAAAAAAAAAGAAAAAAAAAATCAAGGATGAAGATAAGAGAAACAAACGAACAAATATAATAAAATGGGATAGGTTATAAAGTCTGCAGATTATTCTGATTTTGAGAGGTTATCTTCTTGCTTTTTCTTTTCTCTCCCTCTTCCTGGTCAGTGACTCTGTACCCCGGGTTCTGCCCCTTTGGCATGCTCAGGTAGAGGTTTGCAGTTGATAAGTCTCTATGGCGATGTCATGTATTGTGCTTCAGTCTCGTTGGCAGTCGAGGCTCATTAGCATTTATAGGCTCCGACAGTGAGAGAGTCTGTGTTCCTGGAGCCTCTCTCCTAGTCTTTCCTTCCTCAATTAGTAGCCTGAGAATCCAGCTATGGGGTTGCTGCTGCCTCTGCCTGGATAGTAAGAGGCTCAAAGAGCTGGCAACTCCCCATTCTATTTCCACTCAGCACAGGGCTCTGGGTAAGGCTCAGTCAGTCAGAGCCGCTAGCATAATCAGCCGGGGCTTCCGCCTACTCAAAGACCTCTGGCTCTGCTACTCTGTCCGGTAACACGGGCGGGCACCCACTCCCGGGGCGCTTGAAGGAAACTCTTGTTCACTATCTGCGCGCGCAGACCAGGATGTTAGACCAGAAGTCTCGCCCTCTAAGTGAAACACCCGCCCGCACTGAAAAGTTCCAGTGTTGGAATTGGCTCTCGCTCTGTCCCCGTGTGCAGCTTTTTCAAGGCGCTGGGGCGGCCTGAGACTCCGCCCTCAGCCCACACAAAGGCCCCCGACTCTGCCCCTCCATGGGACAACACGAGCTCCCACTCCGGAGGTGCTGGGAGGAGTCTCCTGCCCACTCTCCCTGCGCGCAGACCAGGATGTGAGGCCGGAGTCTTGCCCTCTCAGTGAAACCTCCCGCCCGCACTGAAAAGTTTCAGTGTTGGAATTAGCTCTTGCTCCCTCCCCATGTGTGGCTCTCCCAGGGTGCTGGGGCGGCCCGGAGGCTTTCGGCCCACACAAAGGCCTCTGACTCTGCCTCTCTGTGGAGTAACCCAGGCGCACCCTCCCGGGGCTTTGGAAGGAATCTCTCGCCCACTATGCACCGACCAGGGGATCAGGTAAAATGGCTGCCCCGCTTGTCTTTCTTTGTCTGGGTTTGGCGCGAGTGTTAGCTGTATTGCCCGGGTTGTCACAGGAACAGTTTTTCCTCGGCTTGGATCTCTGTACCACAGCCTGGTTCGGCCGTTTGTGCCGCGGCCTGGATCTATTCACCCCCTTTGCCCGCCTTAGTTTCTATATGCTCCGTTTCCAGTGAAAACCACCTTGTTTAGGTTAGTGAGGAAGGTAGAGCATTTCTTACTCCCTATTTCCTTCAGGGTTTGGTTATATATTTAGCCAATTTTTCGCTCAATCATACCTTTGGGTGTATTGCGAAACATCTGGAGGCTCCAAGGATAGGTTTTTCTGTTTCTGGTTGAAGATCTTGTTGAGGTTTGGGGGAGATTTATCGGTATCGCTTCCTACCCCGCCATTACTCTGACGTCATCTCCCCCTCTCTCTTTTTTTCTTGTTGATGCTGGTTAAAGGTTCATTGATCTTGTTTACCTTTTCAGAGAACCAGCTCCTGGTTTCTTCGATCCTCTGTATTGTTTCTTTAGCCTCTATGTCATTTATTTCCACTCTGATCTTTATTATTTCCTTCTTTGTACTACCTTGGAGCTTCACTTGCTGTTCTTTTTCTAGTTCTCTTAGATGCAGGCTTAAGTTATTTGAGCTTTTTTTTAGCTTCTTAAGGTATGCTTGTAATGCTAAGAACTTCCTTCTCAGTACTGCTTTTGCTGTGTCCCAAAATTTTTGAGTTATTGTATGCTCATTATCATTCATTTCTAGGAATTTTTTTTATTTCATCTTTGATCTCATTTAAACTCATTTGTTATTTAATAACATGCTATTTAGTTTCCAAGTGTTTGAGTATTTTTCAGTTTTTCTGTTGTGGTTGATTTCTAGTTTCACGCCATTGTGATCAGAGAAAATACTTGATATAATTTCAATCCTTTTAAATTTGCTGAAACACCTTTGTGTCTTAATATGGGATCTGTCCTAGAGAATGTACTATGAGCACTTGAAAAGAATGTATATTCTGCTGCTTTAGAGTGAAAGGTTCTGAAGATATCTATTAAATCAAGTTGATCTAGTGTGTCCTTTAAGTCTGCTATTTCTTTGTTGATTTTCTTTCTTGAGGATCTATCTAGTGATGTTAGTGGAGTATTGAAATCTCCTTCTACTATGGTATTGCTGTTGATCTTTCCCTTTATATCCATCAAAATCTGCTTTATATATTTAGGTGCTCCTATATTAGATGCATAGATATTTATAATAGTTACATCTTTCTGTTGGATTGCTCCCTTTATCATTATGTATTGACCTTCTTAATCTCTTACTATAGCCTTTGTTTTAAAGTCTATTTTGTCAGATATATGTATTGTTACCCCTGCTTTTTTTTCATTTTCATTTGCATGAAATATTTTTTTCCATCATTTTACCTTCAGTCTATGTGCATCTTTTGTTTTGAGATGTGTCTCTTGTAGACAGCATATGTATGGGTCTTGTTTTCTTATCCACACAGCTACCCTGTGTCTTTTGATTGGATCATTTAATACATTTACCTTTAAGGTTATTATTGATATGTAGTTTTTTTTGTTGTTGTTTTTTTTTGTATTTTTCTGAAGCTGGAAACGGGGAGAGACAGTCAGACAGACTCCCGTATGCGCCCGACCGGGATCCACCTGGCACGCCCACCAGGGGCGACGCTCTGCCCACCAGGGGGCGATGCTCTGCCCTCCAGGGCGTCGCTCTGCCGCAACCAGAGCCACTCTAGCGCCTGGGGCAGAGGCCAAGGAGCCATCCCCAGCGCCCGGGCCATCTTTGCTCCAATGGAGCCTTGGCTGTGGGAGGGGAAGAGAGAGACAGAGAGGAAGGAGGGGGTGGGGTGGAGAAGCAAATGGGTGCTTCTCCTATGTGCCCTGGCCAGGAATCGAACCCAGGTCCCCTGCATGCCAGGCCGATGCTCTACCGCTGAGCCAACTGGCCAGGGCCTGATATGTAGTTTTTATTGCCATTTTATTCTTTAAAGTTATATTTCTCTATTGCTATATTCTTTTCTTTCTTTGATCTGTTTACAACAGGTCCCTTAACATTACTTGAAGCATTGGTTTGGTTGTAATGAATTCCTTGAGGTTTTTTTTTTTTGTCTGGGAAGCTTTTTATTTCTCCAATTTTAAACAATAGCCTTGCTGGATAAAGAAGTCTTGGTTGTAGGTTCTTGTTCTGCATTATTTTGAATATTTCTTGCCATTCCCTTCTGGCCTCTGATGTTTCTGTTGAGAAGTTGGATGTCATCCTTATGGGGGCTCCTTTGTAGGTGATAGCCTTTTTTCTCTAGCAGCTTTTAATATTTTCTCTTTATATCTTAGTTTTTGTATTTTAATTATGATTGTCTTGGTATAGGTTTCTTTGGGTTTCTCTTTAATGGAGTTCTTTGTGCTTCTTGAACTGGTGTGATGTTTTCCTGCATCAATTTAGGGAAGTTTTCAGCTATGATATGATTGAACAAAATCTTTATCTCTTATTTTTTTCCTCTTCTTCAGGAACCCTAATGATACAGATGTTATTTCTCTTCATGTTGTCACAGAACTCTCTTAGAGTTTCCTCAGACTTTTTGAGTCTCTTTTCTTTTTGCTGCTCTGCTTCCATGCCTTTGTTTATTTTGTCCTCTAACTCACTGATTCAATCCTTAGCTTTATCCATCCTCCTTTTAATTCCTTCCATTGTGATCTTCATTTCTGATATTGTGTTTGTCATTTCTGACTGATTCTTTTTTGTTTTGTTTTGTTTGGGAGAGACATAGAGAGTCAGAGAGAGGGACAGACAGGGGCAGACAGACAGGAAGGGAGAAAGATGAGAAACATCAATTATTTGCTGCAGTTCCCTAATTGTTCACTGACTGATCTTTCATATGTGTCTTGACCAGGGGGCCACAGCAGACCTAGCAACCCCCTGCTCAAGCCAGTGACCTTGGGCTCAAGCTGGCAAGCCCCTGCCCAAACCAGATGAGCCCGTGCCTAAGCTGGTGACCTGGTGCTCCTAAACCTGGGCCCTCCCCATCCCCGCTCGACACTCCATCCACTGTGCCACCACCAAGCCACGCCTGACTGATTCTTTTTTATTATTTCAAAGTTTTTTTTATACTTGCTATCTCTTTATTTAGGTGTTTGTTATGTCCATCTATTGTTGTTCTAAGATTTTTGAGCATCCTAACAATCATTATTTTAAACTCTGCATCTGGTAATTTGGTTATATCTCTCTCATTCAAGTCCTTTTCTGGGGATTCTCTTGATTCATTTGAGTTGCATTTCTCTGCCTTCCCATTTTGTCTGTGTATAAAAAGGTGGTGGCCACTGGATTCCAATGGGTGTGTCCTCTGTGTTTCCTAGGTGTGGTCTGTTTGCAGGCCTGCCACCTCCTCTACCACCACCTTGGGCATTTGGGTATGAGCATTGCCGGTGCCAGCCCTCTGTGGCTCTCACTGTGATTTCCACCTCTCCTCCATGGGAGGATCTGTGTTTGCGTGCCTGGGCTACAAGCCCTTGTGGGCCTTGGCCTTAGACCTGCCCCCGTGGGTCGGGCTATGCACCACGCCCGGGGCTGGAAGATTTGGCACCACGCGCAGGGCTGTGCACCAATGCTCAGCCACGGGTCTCCACCTGTTTGTAGGCTTTCGCCCAGCCCCTGTGGGTGGAGCTGTGCTCATGTGCCGGGTCACAAGCCCCAACCCCATGGGCCAGGTGGGGCTGTATGCCCATACTTAGCTGTGGGTCTCTGCAGTTCCCCTGCTTTTGCCTTGCCCCTGTGGGCAGAATTGCAGGTGGGACCACTCTTGCTCACATGGCCCTGAAGCCTGGCCAGACCACTTTCATGTGTCTTCTCCGCCCCTGCTGGGCGAGACTGAGCTCATGCTCAGCCTCAGTCATGGCCGGCCCGGCTTCCACTCCTGCCAACAGAACCACGCTTCCATGTGCCGCTGCCGCCCGCCCTCCTGCGAGCCCTCAGCAGTGTGGGTGCGGGCAATGCAGCTCAGACCCTAGCACTCAATGCTATATTCCTGAAGACTCCCTGCTTCTAAGCGACTCTGCGCTGAGTGCCATGGGAGAGCTTGTTTGGCTGGTGTCCTGTTTCCCTTTCCTGCTATTGCTGGTTCCAGGGGAAATATTCACTTTAGGTTTGGGGGGGGGGGGGGTGACTCAGCTCAGGAGTTAGGGTGGCTGTCCCTCAAAGTGTTTCTCCCTGTGCCTCCTAGATTATACTCTCTTACTGCTACTCCAGTCCTCTCATCTCTCTCCATCACCCGGAGCCCCGGGTGAGTGGTTGTGAAAAAGGTTTTCTGCACAGTCCCTTTAAGAGGAATCCTGGGTCTGAGAAATCTGTCTCTTTCTTACAAACAGTATCCTGACTTGTTTCACAGCTAGATACTATCCATACGCTTCTTCTAGGCTCTGGAGCTGCAGGCTGGGACTTTGTTCCTGGGGCCCAGGACCCTCCCCTCTCTGCTAAACTCACTTCTCACCACACAAGTCTCTCTGGGCTGCTGTTTGCTCCCAGGAGCTGGGCAACCCTCTCCACATTTCCATTTTTCCTACCAGTCTCAGTGTGGCTTCTTCAGTGTTCCTTGGCTAAAGAATCCTCTTAGTTTAGTCCAAAGCTGGTTTTTCCAGATGATGGTTCTTAAAATTAAGTTGTAATCCACTTTGGCTCTGGAAGGTGGAAGTTGGTATGTCCACCTACTCCATCGCCATCTTGCCACCCCTCAGCTTGAGTATGTTTAAGACAATTTTGCTTTTTGTCAAGGCCCCTTAGTAATTTGTAGGTCCAATACAAAATGACTAAGTGGGGCCCTTTTTTCAAAACAATAGAATAATGAAGAAGATGAAAAGAATTTTTGGAAAAAAATTGTCAAATTTTCTTAAAATTTGTTAAAAATTATAAACCCACAGTTATAATTATATCAATGAACAGCAGGCATTTAAAAATGATGAAAAACACCTGACCAGTGGTGGCACAGTGACTCAAGCATTGGCCTGAAACACTGAGTGCCCCAGTTAGAAACAATAAGGTCATCAGCTAGAGCGTGGGCTCATCGCCCTGAGAGTGGGCTTGCCAGCTTAAGCACAGGATCAGTGACATGATCCCAAGATCTCTGACTTGAGCCCAAAAGTTTCTGGCTTGAGCAAAGAGTCACTTTCTTGGCTTTAGCTCCCTGATCAATGCAGGTATTAGGAGCAATCAAAAACAGCTAAAGCAAAGCAACTACAAGTTGATGCTTCTCATCTCTCCCCTTCCACTTCTCTCTCCCTTTCTGTCTCTGATGCGAAGTATAACAGGGCACGTTGTAATTAAAACTAGTGATAAAGAAAAAAATCTTAAAATCAGCCAGAATAAAAAGACATGTTCCATATGGAACAAATATATGAATGACAGCAGCTTTCTATCTAAAAACAATGCAAAACCAAGGACAGTGAAACATCTGTAGAACAATGAAATACTTAACTATCGACCTAAAATTCTATATCCAGTAAAAACATATTTCAAAAATAAATTTAAAATATAAAGACATTTTAAGCATAAAACATGAAAATACTTATTTATAAGGACAGTATTATTTAAATTCCTAAACCAGATAAAGACACTACAAAGAAAGTTCATCCTTGATGAACTTAGATGCTAAAATCCTCAACAAAACAGTAGCAAATCAGATCCAGCAATACATTTAAAAGATTATAAACCACATCAAGTAAAATTTATTATGGGAAGGCAAAGTGAGTATTATATCAGCAAATCAATAAACATGATATACCACAAAAATAAAATGAAAGATAAAAACCACATGATCACATCAATAAATGCAGAAAAAAGCATTTGTCTGGTCATGGCAGGTATGAGAAGCAATGAGCGCACAACTAAATGGAGCAACTAAGTAGAATGAGTTGATGCTTCTCTCTCTCTCTCTAATAAATGGGGACAAAACTAAAAAATAGAAAAGAAAATGAAAACACAATATAGTAACATTCATGAGATAAAACTAAAGCAATATTTGAAAGGTTCAAATATACCCAAATGTAGTTCAAAACACCTATATTAAGACGGAAAAGTATTCTCAAGACAATGACTTCCACATCTACCTTATAAACAGAAAAAATTAAATCCAAATTAAGCAGAAGGGAACAGTAAAGATAAAGACAAAAATCAATGTAATCAAAAACAGTAGAGAAAATCTATGAAACCAAAAACTTATTATTTGAAACCAATCAATTGATAAACCACTAGCCAGACTGACCAGAAATAAAGAAGAAAAGACTAATTACTAATATCAAAAGTGAGATAAGGGATATCACCACAAATTCTACATATACTAAAAGGAAAATAAGGAAATATTATGAATATTTATAGGCCAATAATTTTGATAAACTTAATTGAAATGAACAACCTATTTGAAAATCTTAAGTTAACAAAGCTTAAGATCTTCAAGCTTACTCAAGTAGAAGAAGATGACTTAAGAAGTCTTTTACCTATTGAAGAAATTGAATTTATATTTTGAAAACTTTTCATAAAAAAAAGTCCTGGTTCAGATAGCTTCACTGAGAAATTCTACCAAACTCCTTCTACCAAATTCCTTCTATTTAAGGAAGAAATAATACCGATTCTACAAAAACTCTACCACAAAACTAAAAAGTGAATACTTCTCACTCAATTCTATGAGGCCAACTTTACTCAGATAGCAAAAACAGAAAAACACTTTATAATAAAAAAACTATAGTCCAATATCTCTCATAACCATAGATATGTAAATTCCAAAAGAAACATATTAAAATGACGATATATCCATTACCAAATAGGGCTCTTCCAAGGAAATCTAAATTGGCTTAACATTCATATAATTAACTATATCAACAAACTAAAAAAAAAAAAACCATATGATCATCTCAATAGATGTATAAAAAGCATTTGCCAGAATCCAAGAAATGTTTCTGATAAAAATTCTCAGCAAACCAGGAATAGAAGGGAACATTCTCAACCTAATTAAAGATACCTATGCAAAATGCACAGCTAAAATAAATCCTAGTAAAGATTAGGAATGAGCCTGACCTGTGGTGGTACAATGGGTAAAGCGTTGACCTAGAATGCTGAGGTCGCTGATTCAAAACCCTGAGCTTGCCTGGTCAAGGCACATATGGGAGTTGATGCTTCCTGTTCCTTCCTCACCTTTCTCTCTCTCTCTCTACATTTGTATATACTGTCAAGAAGTAATTAGAAATAAAGTTTTAAAATATATTTTACAATAGCACAAAAATAGAAAATATTTAAGGATAATTTTGAAAACAGATTTGTAAGATTGGTTCACGAAAAACTACAAAATAATAGTTTTCTATGTTTTTGCTAGATTTCACTGGCCCACACACAATTTCTTGCCCACACTTCTTGCTTATATCTGCAGTCACATGGGAAACAGGAAAGATTGTCATCCAGGTCTCCAATCGACCATTCTGACCTGACCAGCTAGCATTCTCTGTGATAAATTGAACTAACCTGCTTCAGAAATGGTTTCACTTAGCATGAAGTAATAATACTGTTGGAGATCAGAGGCAGCAACATCATACTCTCTATTTTTGAGGACATCTCTTCTGTGGGTTTTGCAGATTTCCTATATATAAGAAAAAAAATTGCTAACCATCATGTGGATTTGGGACATTATTCCTGTCCTAAGACAAGAACAGGAGTATCGTATTAATTTTCCAAACATGAAGTTAAGAAAAATATTTGAACAACACAGCACTTTTTAAATTATTTTGTTTATTTATAAAAACGTATAAGAAAAATTTATATACTTTTGGAATTTCATACTCCACAGCTTTTCTCATAACTGGGCCACAGTTCCGATGTCTTTAGTCTATGGACCTGGAGCCATTATTAATAGTTCCCTCAAGGCTCATCTCATGCAAGTGTTTCTCAGATGTATCCACATCGATTGCACTCACATTCACAGACACAGAGCAGGCAAATACATAAGGAAAACATTTCTTTTTTTTTTTTTTTTTAATAAATTTTTATTAATGGTAATGGGATGACATTAATAAATCAGGGTACATATATTCAAAGAAAACATGTCTAGGTTATTTTGTCATCAAATTATGTTGCAAACCCCTCGCCCAAAGTCAGATTGTCCTCCGTCACCCTCCATCTAGTTCTCTGTGCCCCTCCCCCTCCCCCTAACTCTCTCCCTCCCTCCCTCCCATGTCCTCCCTCCCCCCCCACCCTTGGTAACCACCACACTCTTGTCCATGTCTCTTAGTCTCATTTTTATGTTCCACCAATGTATGGAATCATGTAGTTCTTGTTTTTTTCTGATTTACTTAAGGAAAACATTTCTTTTTTTTTTTTTTTTTTTTTTTTGTTATAATTTTATTTTTTTAATGGGGTGACATCAATAAATCAGGATACATATATTCAAAGATAACAAGTCCAGGTTATCTTGTCGTTCAATTATGTTGCATACCCACCACCCAAAGACAGATTGTCCTCTGTCACCTTCTATCTTGTTTTCTTTGTGCCCCTCCCACCCCCTATCCCTCTCCCATTCCCCCCTCCCCCCCGTAACCACCACACTCTTATCAATGTCTCTTAGTTTCACTATTATGTCCCACCTATGTATGGAATAATACAGTTCCTGTTTTTTTCTGATTTACTTATTTCGCTTCGTATCATGTTATCAAGATCCCACCATTTTGCTGTAAATGTTCCGATGTCATCATTTCTTATGGCTGAGTAGTATTCCATAGTGTATATGTGCCACATCTTCTTTATCCAGTCATCTATTGATGGGCTTTTTGGTTGTTTCCATGTCCTGGCCACTGTGAACAATGCTGCAATAAACATGGGGCTGCATGTGTCTTTACGTATCAATGTTTCTGAGTTTTGGGGATATATACCCAGTAGAGGGATTGCTGGGTCATAAGGTAGTTCTATTTGCAGTTTTTTGAGGAACCACCATACTTTCTTCCATAATGGTTGTACTACTTTACATTCCCACCAACAGTGGATGAGGGTTCCTTTTTCTCCACAGCCTCTCCAACATTTGCTATTACCTGACTTGCTAATAACAGCTAATCGAACAGGTGTGAGGTGGTATCTCATTGCCGTTTTGATTTGCATTTCTCTAATAGCTAAAGAAGATGAGCATCTTTTCATATATCTGTTGGCCATTTGTATTTCTTCCTGGGAGAAGTGTCTATTCATATCCTCTTCCCATTTTTTTATTGGATTGTTTGTTTGTTTGTTGTTGAGTTTTATGAGTTCTTTGTATATTTTGGATATTAGGCCCTTATCTGAGCTGTTGTTTGAAAATATCATTTCCCATTTAGTTGGCTTTCTGTTTATTTTGTTATCAGTTTCCCTTGCTAAGCAAAAACTTCTTAGTCTGATGTAGTCCCATTCATTAATTTTTGCCTTCACTTCTCTTGCCATTGGAGTCAAATTCATAAAATGCTCTTTAAAACCCAGGCCCATGAGTTGAGTACCTATGTCTTCTTCTATGTACTTAATTGTTTCAGGTCTTATGTTTAGATCTTTGATCCATTTTGAGTTAACTTTTGTACAGGGGGAGAGACTGTAGTCCAGTTTCATTTTTTTGCATGTGGCTTTCCAGTTTTCCCAGCACCATTTATTGAAGAGGCTTTCTTTTCTCCATTGTGTGTTGTTGGCCCCTTTATCAAAAATTATTTGACTATATATATGTGGTTTTATTTCTGGACTTTCTATTCTGTTCCATTGGTCTGAGTGTCTATTTTTCTGCCAATACCATGCTGTTTTGATTGTCGTGGCCCTATAATAGAGTTTGAAGTCAGGTATTGTTATGCCCCCAGCTTCATTCTTTTTCTTTAGGATTGCTTTGGCTATTCGGGGTTTTTTATAGTTCCATATAAATCTGATGATTTTTTGCTCCATTTCTTTAAAAAACGTCATTAGAAGTTTGATGGGAATTGCATTAAATTTGTATATTGCTTTGGGTAATATAGCCATCTTGATTATATTTATTCTTCCTAGCCAAGAACAAGGTATATTCTTCCATCTCATTATATCTTTTTCGATTTCCCTTAACAATGGTTTATAGTTTTCATTATATAAGTCCTTTACATTCTTTGTTATGTTTATTCCTAAGTATTTTAATTTTTTTGTTGCAATCGTGAAGGGGATTATTCTTTTGAGTTCCTTCTCAGTTGTTTCATTGTTGGCATATAGAAAGGCTATTGACTTCTGTATGTTAATTTTGTATCCTGCGACCTTACTGTATTGGCTTATTGTTTCTAGTAGTCTTTTTGTGGATTCTTTGGGGTTTTCGATGTATAGGATCATATCATCTGCAAAAAGTGATACCTTTACTTCTTCTTTTCCAATATGGATGCCTTTTATTTCTTTGTCTTGTCTGATTGCTCTGGCTAGAACCTCTAGTACCACATTAAATAAGAGTGGAGAGAGTGGACAACCCTGTCTTGTTCCTGATTTAAGGGGGAAAGCCTTCAGTTTAGTGCCATTTAATATGATGTTAGCTGATGGTTTCTCATATATGGCCTTTATCATGTTGAGATATTTTCCTTCTATACCCATTTTGTTGAGAGTCTTAAACATAAAATTGTGTTGTATTTTATCGAAAGCCTTTTCTGCGTCTATTGATAAGATCATGTGGTTTTTGTTCTTTGTTTTGTTGATATGGTGTATTACATTAACCGTTTTACGTATGTTGAACAATCCTTGAGATTCTGGGATGAATCCCACTTGATCATGATGTATTATTTTTTTAATATGTTGTTGTATTCGATTTGCTAGTATTTTGTTTAGTATTTTAGCATCTGTATTCATTAGAGATATTGGTCTGTAGTTTTCTTTTTTTGTGCCATCCTTGCCTGGTTTTGGTATGAGGGTTATGTTGGCCTCATAAAATGTGTTTGGAAGTATTGCTTCTTCTTCAATTTTTTGGAAGACTTTGAGTAGAATAGGAACCAAGTCTTCTTTGAATGTTTGATAAAATTCGCTGGTATAGCCATCTTGACCTGGACTTTTATTTTTGGGGAGGTTTTTAATGGTTTTTTCTATTTCTTCTCTACTGATAGGTCTGTTTAGGCTTTCTGCTTCTTCTTGACTCAGTCTAGGAAGGTTGTATTGTTCTAGGAATTTATCCATTTCTTCTAGGTTGTTGAATTTAGTGGCATAAAGTTTTTCATAGTATTCTACAATAATTCTTTGTATATCTACGGTGTCCGTGGTGATTTCTCCTCTTTCATTTTGTATTTTGTTTATATGAGTTCTTTCTCTTTTTTCCTTGGTAAGTCTTGCCAAGGGTTTGTCAATTTTGTTGATCTTTTCAAAGAACCAGCTCCTTGTTCTATTAATTTTTTCTATAGTTTTTCTGTTCTCTAATTCATTTATTTCTGCTCTGATTTTTATTATCTCCTTTCTTCGGCTGGTTTTGGGTTGTCTTTGTTCTTCTTTTTCTAGTTCCTTAAGGTGGGAAGTTAAGTGGTTCACTTGGGCTCTCTCTTGTTTGTTCATATATGCCTGAAGCGATATGAACTTCCCTCTTATCACTGCTTTTGCTGCATCCCATAGATTCTGATATGTCGTATTGTCATTTTCATTAGTCTGTATATATCTTTTGATCTCTGCACTTATTTCTTCTTTGACCCATTCATTTTTTAAAAGTATGTTGTTTAGTTTCCACATTTTTGTGGGATTTTTTTCCTCTTTTTTGCAGTTGAATTCTAGTTTCAAGGCTTTATGATCAGAAAATATGCTTGATACAACTTCAATTTTTCTGAATTTGCTGATGTTGTTTTTGTGGCCCAACATATGGTCAATTCTTGAGAATGATCCATGTACACTGGAGAAAAATGTATACTCAGTCACTTTGGGATGAAATGTCCTGTAGATGTCTATCATATCCAGGTGCTCTAGTGTTTTGTTTAAGGCCACTATGTCTTTGTTGATTCTCTGTTTGGATGACCGATCTAGAGCCGTCAGCGGTGTATTGAGGTCTCCAAGTATGATTGTATTTTTGTCAGTTTTTGTTTTAAGATCAATAAGTAGCTGTCTTATATATTTTGGTGCTCCTTGGTTTGGTGCATATATATTAAGAATTGTTATGTCTTCTTGATTCAGTGTCCCCTTAGCCATTATGAAATGGCCATTTTTGTCTCTAAGTACTTTTCCTGTCTTGTAGTCAGCATTATCCGATATGAGTATTGCTACACCTGCTTTTTTTTGGATGTTATTTGCTTGGAGTATTGTTTTCCAGCCTTTCACTTTGAATTTGTTTTTATCCTTGTTACTTAGATGAGTTTCCTGTAGGCAGCATACAGTTGGATATTCTTTTTTAATCCATTCTGCTACTCTGTGCCTTTTTATTGGTGAGTTTAATCCATTTACATTTAGTGTAATTATTGATACTTGTGAGTTCCCTATTGCCATTTTATATCTTGCTTTCTGTTAGTTTTGTGTCTTGTTTGATCCTTCTCTTTCGTTTTTCTATCTTTTGTTTTTATTTGGTTGTATTCCATACATCTTTCCTCTGTTGCTATCTTTTTTATCTCATGTGCTTCTGTGGTGGTTTTTTCAATGGTGGTTACCTTTGAGTAATGAAAAGGGTCCCTACCCTGTTCATTGTAGCGAACTATTTTGTGAGTACTTTTGCACTCCATCGTCCTTTGCTACTGTTAATCTCCGTCTTCTCCCCCTCTTTCTTTTTGTTGTTGTCACAGTTTAAATTTGGTTTTATTGTGTTCTTCTTGGAGCTTTCACTTGTGGCTCTGTTTTTTTTTGTTCTTTGTATCTGATTGGAGAACCCCCTTTAGTAATTCCTGGAGTGGGGGTTTTCTGATGATAAATTCCCTCATCTTTTCTGTATCTGTGAATGTTTTTATTTCTCCTTCGTATTTGAAGGATAGCTTTGATGGGTCTAGTATTCGTGGCTGAAAGTTCCTCTCTTTCAGGACTTTAAATATTGGGGTCCACTCTCTTCTAGCTTGTAGAGTTTCTGCTGAGAAATCTGATGATAATCTAATGGGCCTTCCTTTATATGTTGTATTCTTCTTTTCCCTGGCTGCCTTGAGAATTTTTTCTTTGCTGTTGGTTTGTGTCAATTTCATTATGATATGCCTTGGAGTAGGTTTGTTGGGGTTAAGAAAACTTGGAGTTCTGTTTGCTTCTTGAACTTGAGGCTTTAGTTCTTTGCACAGGCTTGGGAAGTTCTCATCAATTATTTGTTTAAGTATGTTCTCCATTCCATTTTCTCTCTCTTCTCCCTCTGATATACCTATTATTCTTATGTTATTCTTTTTGATGGAGTCAGATAATTCTTGTAGGGCTATCTCATTTTTTTTAATTTTTGAGTCTCTTTCTTCTTCTCTCTGTTGTGCCTCAAGTTGCTTGTCTTCTATTTCACTAATCCTCTCTTCTATCTGACCTGTTCTATTAGCTAAGCTTGTTACTTCGTTTTTCAGCTCGTGAATTGAGTTTTTCATCTCTGTTTGATTTGTTTTTATAGTTTCAATTTCCTTGGACATATATTCTTTGTGTTCATGGAGTTGTTTTCTGATTTCCCTATATTGCCTTTCTGTGTTTTCTTGTATATCTCGGAGGATTTTTAGGATTTCTATCTTGAATTCTCTGTCATTTAGCTCCAAGGTTTCCAATATATTAAATTTTTTCTCCATAGATTTTTCCTCATCTAGCTGTGTTACCTCTCTTTCTTTTGTATCCATGATATTCGATTTTCTCTTCCTTAATGGCATCTGAGGGTGGTTTTGTTGATAGTATTAATGAGATTTAATAAAGAATAAAAAGTTAAAAAAAAATAAAAAAATAACAAATTGAAAAGAGTTGTTTTTTTAAAAAAAATTAATAATGAAATAAAGAAAAATAAAATAAAATAAAAATTTTTAAAAAAGGAAATTATTCCCCCCCTCTTTTTTTCCACTCCTCTCCTCTCCCCTCT
Organism: Saccopteryx bilineata; assembly: GCF_036850765.1. Lineage (NCBI taxonomy): Eukaryota > Metazoa > Chordata > Mammalia > Chiroptera > Emballonuridae > Saccopteryx > Saccopteryx bilineata. The sequence continues at coordinate 86,725,523 of NC_089494.1, read as the reverse complement.
TTCTTGAGAAAATCTTGTGGTGGACTGTGAGTTATAACAAACAATGCCTGTGATGGAGGGCCTGAATTGGGGAAAAGTAATAAAGGGGCAAAAAAGAGAGAAAGAAAAAAAAAAAAAAAGAAAAAGGAAAAAAAATAAAAGAAAAAAGAAAAAAAAAGAGCGTATGGACCCACAAAAAGCAAATAAGGAAAAAATTTGGGTCAAGAATAAAATGATTTGCTTTTAGGTGTTGGTTTTCTAAGAGTTATGATGAGAGGAATAAGAGGAAAATGGAAAAATGGGGGGACAAATTAAAAACTTACTATTGTATTTAGTGGAACAAGAACTAGATAATATGGAGAGCCAGGGATGGGAGCACTGCTAGTGAGTTAAAAAGGTGAAGTAAAAACCCCCCAAAATGCCACAAACATAGGTTTGAGTCCCAGATAAGAGAATTTGTTTGTTATTGAGGTTTGAATGAGAGGAGATGTAAAGGAGAAAGGAAGAAACTAATATAGAGGGAGAAAAGAAAGAGAGAGAGAGAAAAAAAGAGGGAACCACTAAAAGAAGAAAAAAGAAAGGAGAGAGAGAGAGAGAGTTAAGGGTTTTGGAGTGCAACCCTCATAGAGAGAAAGGAAGAGAAGAGAAATGATAATGGGAGATGTAACACTTATGGGTAGTGTAGTTCAAGGAGAGGAGAGAGTAAGACCGGCAGAGAGTTAATCGGCCAAATTGGAGGAGGAAAAAAAAGTCTCAAGAATGAAGATAAGAGAAACTAACGAACAAATATAATAAAATGGGATAGGTTATAAAGTCTGCAGATTATTCTTGATTTTGAGAGGTTATCTTCTTGCTTTTTCTTTTCTCTCCCTCTTCCTGGTCGGTGACTCTGTACCCCGGGTTCTGCCCCTTTGGCACGCTCAGGTAGAGGTTTGCAGTTAATAAGTCTCTATGGCAATGTCATGTATTGTGCTTTATTCTCGTTGGGAGTCGAGGCTCATTAGCATTTATAGGCTCCGACAGTGAGAGAGTCCGTGTTCCTGGAGCCTTTCTCCTAGTCTTTCCTTCCTCAATTAGTAGCCTGGTAGTCCAGGTATGGGGTTGCTGCTGCCTCTGCCTGGATAGTAAGAGGCTGAAATTGCTGGCAACTCCCCACTCTATTTCCACTCAGCACAGGGCTCTGGGTAAGGCTCAGTCAGTCAGAGCTGCTAGCATAATCAGGCGGGCTTTCCGCCCACTCAAAGACCTCTGGCTCTGCCACTCTATCCGGTAACACAAGCGGGCGCCCACTTCCGGGGCGCTTGGAGGAAACTCTCACTCACTGTCTGCAACCAGGATATCCGGCCAGCAGTCTCACGCTCTGAGTGAAACCCCCAACCGCAGGGAAAAGTTGCAGCGTTGGAATTGAGTCTCGCTCCGTCCCCGTGCGCGGCTTTTGCAAGGCGCTGGGGCGGCCCGAGATTCCGCTTTGGCCCACACAAAGGCCCCTGACTCTGCCCCTCTCTGCGATAACATGGGCGCGCACTGCCGAGGCACTCACTCGGAGGAATCGCTCACTCCTTATCTGCGCGCGCAAACCAGGATATGAGGCCGGCCGTGGTTCCCTCTGAGTGAAACAGCCTCCAGCACGGAAAATCTCCACCGTTGGGATTAGTTCTCACTCCCTCCCGTGCGTGGCTTTCCCAGGGCGCTGGGGCTGCCCAGAGACTCTGCCCTCAGCCCAGAGAAAGGCCTCTGACCCTGCCTCTCCGTGGGGCAACACGGGCACCCACTTCCGCGGCTTATGAAGAAATCTCTCTTCCACTAACTGCGCACCGACCAGGAGACCGGGTAAAATGGCCGCTCCGCTTGTCTTTCTTTGTTTGGGTTTGGCGCGAGTGTTAGCTTGTATTGCCCGGGTTGCCACAGGATTAGATTTTCCTCAGCTTGGATCTCTGAGCCACAGCCTGGTTCGGCCGTTTTTGCTGCGGGGGCCTGGATCTATTCACCCCCTTTGCCCGCCTCAGTTTCTATATTCACAGTTACCAGAGAAAGCCGCCCTGTTTAGGTTAGTGAGGAAGGCAGAGCATTTCTTACTCCCTATTTCCTTCGGGGTTTGGTTATATATTTAGCCAATTTTTCACTCAATCATACCTTTGGGTGTATTGCGAAGAATCTGGAAGCTCCAAGTATAGGTTTTTCTGTTTCTGGTTGAAGATCTTGTTGAGTTTTGGGGGAGATTTATCGGTATCGCTTCCTACTCCACCATTACTCTGACGTCATCCCAGGAAAACATTTCAAATGCATTATTAATAAGTATTGACCAGAGATTTTTCTCTTAATAAATTAAATTAACATAAAGTTTTCTGAGGCAGAGTAAAAAGCCACGGGTGAACAGTTTTCCATATTTCTGCCTCTGAATATTTTGTAATCATTATAATAGCATTCTATACCTCATTTCTGCCATAATATATTCAATTACATATTTAATATTCCCTGCTAATCCTTTCAAATACAGGAAAGCAAATCTCACCTACCTGATTGGTATGTTTGTCTAATGTATATGTTATTCTCATTTTCTCTAATTCAAGTGGACATTTGCTTTCTTTGGTTACATTGCCAGATAACCAGTTATGTAACTATTTATAGATTTATTTAAATTCTTATGCCTCAGGGAATTGATTCATACATATTGTTGTCATTACATTTTATCTCAACAATTTATCTCTCCCAATAGTCTTATAAAGTAGGTTGGTATAACTACCCCTTTTTATAGGAACCCAGAGACATTGCCACTACATTTCTGGGTGAATTTGTGCCAGTCAGTCAGAAGTGTCTTAGCCCATGAGGTTCTAATCTATTGCATATACCAGACCGCCTTCCACCTCCCAAGAGAGCCATAATTTGTGGGCTGTTAGAGCAAAGAGTTAAAATGGTAGATACTATTTTCAAAAGTACATTTATAATACAAGTCATTAACAATCAGCAGTACTAAATAATTATAATACTACTGAACATTAAAGACCTTTTCCAAATATATTTTTTCTTAATTGTATGATCATGGAGTAGGAGAAATTTAAAGAACATAGACTACTTAGTATAAGGTTTGGATTTTTAGGGTTGTTTTATTTTGTTTGGCATAAGTAACGGACTAGGGAGAAGCATAAGTTAAAGTATACAATATGCATCTGTTTTTAATTAAGAACATTCTGAAGAATGCACATAAAGCAATGTGGTTTTAAAGCTCAATCATTATGAAATGACTGAAAGCTAAGTGAAGAGTGAATTAATCAGATTGTTGTTTTGTCCATGAACTCTAATTTTTGTTCTCACTAACTTGATTGTTTTTGTCTGAACAGGCTGGTGGTGCTAATTTTATTAATATATAATTATCTTTTTTAAAAAAGAGAAAATTTTCTAAAATGACAGGTGCTCTGAAATCCACCTCAGTTTAATTTACTAAAATTGGAAAAGTCAATCAACTTCACATAACAAAATATCTTAAATATTTTCAGACCTACTTAATTCTCTCCGTTCTATTAATTCTGACTCTATCCCTTTTTTCCCCCCTGATAAAAGTGATACCTTGGACTTGGCTGGTGGCTCAGTGGACAAAGTGTCAGCCTGATGTATGGATGTCCCAGGTTTGATTCCCGGTCAGGGCACACAGGAGAAGCAACCATCTACTTCTCCCCCCACCTCCCCCTTTTCTCCCTCTTCACCTCCTGCAGCCATTTGCTCAATTGTTTCGAGCATGGTCCCGGGTACTGAGGATGGCTCAGTTGGTCCAAGCGTGTCAGTCTCAGGTGCTAAAAATAGTTCAGTACTTGAGCATTGGCCCCAGGTGAGGTTGATGCATGGATCCCAGTCAAGGCACATGTGGGAGTCTTACTATCTTCCCTCCTCTCACCTAAAAAAATGGATACCTTTAACAGCCTTTATATAGTCTCATTCCACTTTAAATCATGTCCTAAAAATACTATAAGGAGAGTACCAAAGGTATCAAGTCTTTGGTTTTCACCTGACCCCAACCCAAACATATGAACTCAATCACCCCAGATATTCAAGCCAAATTCTTCACTGTCAACAGCAGAAATTTTGGTCCAGACCACTGAAGCAATATATTTTTTCATGAAGTACCTTGAGATATTTAATATTCATTAACAACAGGCTTAGGTGCAGTTGAGGATAATTTTTAAGTTCTAGTCTGGGACACACCTATACAAAATAAACATTGTACAACCAAAGTTCATCCAAAGAAGTTTCAGTTAGTTCAAATAGCAATCGACCTTTTCTGGAAAACTATCAATGTAAATATATTATTTTAAATATGAATATATCTATAAAATTCACTTTAAAATAACTTAGCTCATTTATTTGTGAAATGAAACAATACTTCCTCTTACTAATGACCACATGGTCTTATATGCTAATGGCTATATTAAAGGCAAAGTCAATCAAACAAACCTTTAGTTAGAGAGTTAAGCACATAAATAAAAACACAATTAAGTAATCTATTAATTTTTTTCTTACTAAAGGCATTATTCTATCCTTACTCCTAGTCAGATAGGTATTTTCAATAATAAATCAAATATAAATAGATTAGGGGACACTTTTTTCTGCTATAATCACCTCACTTAACATTTTGCCTATATTGATTAGAATTGCTAAAGTAAAATGTCAAATATATTTTGGAAATTAGAATGTAAAGTGAGCATCTGGTGACACTGCAGTTGTAACATGGTAGTAGACTTTTCTATTCTTGCTTTATCTCCTCCCTCCTTTCTGGGTGGGAATGCAGATGACTTCAGCACAAAGAAAGCTAGATAGAAAAGCTTTCAGCACATTAATTGTATCAGTCAGGATAGCAGAGATCACGCTGTGGTGACAAATGTCCCCTAGACCTGAGAGTCTCAGAGTACAAAGGTTTATGCCCTGATCATGCTGGGTGTCCGTGTGCATCTGGAGGACACTCCTCTCTAGGATGCCTTCACTCTGGCACCAGGTGAAAAAAAAAAAAGAGAGAGAGAGATTGTGATTAAAGCACAAACTAGCTTTTAAAGCTGTTTCAAATTTTATTAGACGAACAAGTCACATAGCCAATAAGTGGGGTGGGTGAGTGTAATTCTTCCCTACGGAGAAAGGAAGCAGATATTGGTTTTAAAAAAATAGATAAATAAATAAAATAAAATAAAAATATAACTTGGCACAATGCACCAATATTTCCTATGAAAGGCAAGTTAAACAAAATTAAGTTTTCTTGTCTTTTAGAGGGTTCATTCTGATAAACAATCGGACCTACAGCAATGAACAGTATAAAAGACTTGGAAATCTTCTTACGGAGTTAACTCCTAGAGAAAGCAAGCCACTTGAGAAAAGTATCCAAAAAAACTGAGGAGGGAAGAGAGATAAATATCTGGGGGGAGGGGGAGGATTCTAAGATGCCTAACTTTTTCAAGGACTGCCAATTTTCCTCTAACACAAATGCTTCCTCTGGATTTTTAACTAGGCCTGTGATCTCCTTTAATAAAGATTATTCTTAGCCTCCTTGCAGCTGGTGTGGCCATGTGACAAAATTCTGGCCAAGGGGATGTAAATGGAGGTAAAATATGGCAGCTTCCAGGATATACCTTTAAGTGAAAGTATACATCATCCTTTGCCCTGTTCTCTGTCCCATCCTTTGTCCTGCTGCCTTTCGGCAATATTGCCAGTTGCATTTTGAACATGAAGTATCACACTCCGTGGAGTTGGAAGAAGCCTAGGTAGGCAGAAGACTCTTGCTATTTGTTATTGTATATTTTAATTTGATTTTTAAATATATAAATTAAGAAAATAAAATAATAAAAGCTGGTTAAGGCAGTTTCCATTAAAGGATACTAGATTAAAAGTGGGTCTTAAAGAACCCATAGACCTCAGTTAAAGTGAGGAAAAGGGGAGAAAAGCAGACTGACATTTGTCAAACACCTTAACAATAACTTTCGATTTCTGAGCACTTTCATTACACCAAGAACACACGCTAAACATATTATTGTATTCAATTCTTGCAACAACCCAGAAATGCCAGCATTATTATCACTATTTTCAGAGGAAGAAACTGAGAGTCTTATTTACTGTGTCTAAAAATTTGCTCCAAGTTTTACAGCTATTAACTGGTAGGGCTTTCATTTTAACCCAGGTTTATCTGTTAAAGAAGCTCTTCTCTTTACAAAAGGTAAAAATAAACATGGGAATGCTAGAAAAAAATGTGCCTCATGTTTTTGAAAATTCAACTCACTGGAACCAAATACATTTGAAGTAAACACGAAAACCTTCTCCCATCAATTGGTGAATGCTCTCTGATTTAAACCTAAATTTAATATTGACTTTAAAAGAACATAGTTATGAGGATATATTTGCAACCAAAATGAAAAGCACGTAATACTTTCCAGAGTCAAGTAAAAATATTTTTAGATAATGTGCATTTAAAATTAGTTATGCCACTAATTCTCTCCATCTGTGTAGAAAATGAAGTTCACTGTAAATGAAGCATGCCTTTAGATTTAGAATTATACGTGCTTACATTTCAAATAGCGTATATTTTATATCATACTCATTTAACCATCTCAATTATCTTATTTAATGTTAGAATAGTACCTATATTAGCGATATGCTTTGCAAATAACTTTTTATTATAGTACATGCTCATTTAGCAATATAACATAAATATAAAAACATAAATATAAAAAAATTAGGAATATAATCTAGGTCTGTCTAATACAGTGTGTCCGTAAAGTCATGGTGCACTTTTGACTGGTCACAGGAATGCAACAAAAGATGACAGAAATGTGAAATCTGCACCAAATAAAAGGAAAACTCTCCCAGTTTCATAACTATTCAGTGCAGTTCAATGTGGGCTCATGCACAGATTTTTTAGGGCTCCTTAGGTAGCTATCCCGTAGAACCTCTACAGATTCGTCACTGACTGATGGTCTACCAGAACGGGGTTTCTCCACAAAACTGTCGGTTTCCTTCAACTGCTTATCCCACCGAGTAATATTATTCCTATGTGGTGGCACTTCGTTATAAACGTGCCGATATTCATGTTGCACTTTGGTCACGGATTCGAATTTAGTGAGCCACAGAACACACTGAACTTTCCTCTGTACTGTCCACATCTCGACTGGCATGGCCGTGGGCTGCTCTGCTATATACACGGTGTTACGTCATCATCTGCACATGCGCATATGCTGCCACATTATTCTACAGAAATTGGAAGGGTTTTTCTTTTATTTGGTGCAGATTTCACATTTCTATCGTGTTTTGTTGCTTTCCTGTGACTGGTCAAAAATGCACCATGACTTTATGGACACACTGTAGAATGCTTTGCTGTGGTTACTAACCTTTGTTTTCAATATTCTCATCAGTTGTAGAAATGACTGCTGAATTTGTAATGTTAAAACTTACATTTGAGCCTGACCTGTGGTGGTGCAGTGGGATAAAGCCTCGACCTGGAAATGCTGAGGTCGCCGGTTCGAAACCCTGGGCTTGCCTGATCAAGGCACATATGGGAGTTGATGCTTCCAGCTCCTCCCCCCCTTCTCTCTCTCTCCCTCTCCTCTCTAAAAAAACAAACAAACAAACAAACAAAACTTACATTTGAATAAGCAAATGTAATTCTGTATAATATCCCAAATTCAATATACATTATCTGCTTCTTTAGAGAAGTTTAATTACAGCCCCTGCCCATTATAAGTAAATCTGCAATCATCTGGCTTCGAGATTCTCCAGCAGATAAAACAGTTGATTGAAATTGGGAAATTTCCTCATTTTCTCACTTTAAAGCCAAGCACTATCAGTAATGATAGGACTTCTCCAGATACACCAGACTGCAAAGAGCACTCACTTGCAATTCATCTGAATATAAACTTAAAAATCTACAATTCTTTAAACTGGAAGAAATTATTGAAACTGGTTTGTAGCTGACAAAGGTTACAACATAAAGCTATCTAATGCCAAGTTTTATAGGGGGAAAATGATATAGATTGAAAATGCACTGCTTTTTTATTAAATTTGACAGGAAGTTTTCACATAGACATTGGATGTCTGTTTCTCATCTAAACTGATATGTTTTCATAAATGTGAATAGCTGTCCCATCTAGTCTCAATAGTGTTAGTGCTTAAGTTTATGTTTTTCTTCATACAAATCTATGAAAAGTACAAGTTTCTGTTCAAACTCATTTTTAACCACTGTTTGTGGAAAATATTAGAAAATGTGTAAAAAGGTCATGACAGCTCTATACTTCTTGATTTGAAGACAGTGGAAAGCCTTTTTCAATATATGTATTACAATGTCCAGTTATTCTGATAAAATATATTTCTTCCCATATCTTTTGTCATCTCTCACTGTCCCCAACTCTTCCAGAGAACCCAATTGAATAAGCTAAAGTAAAAATTAAGATAAAAAACTATCCTTTGGTTGCATGCAAACACAGACACACCTTCTTGGAGTGCTTCTCTGTTCACCCTAGTGTACAGTGACATAAAGCTAACACTCATGAGAATGTAGAGAAGGCTGTTCTGGGTGCTGCATGAATCCAATTTATTAAATACACATCCTCCAGGCCCTGGCCGGTTGGCTCAGCGATAGAGCGTCGGCCTGGCGTGAGAGGGACCCGGGTTCGATTCCCGGCCAGGGCACATAAGAGAAGCGCCCATTTGCTTCTCCATCCCCCCTCCTTCCTCTCTGTCTCTCTCTTCCCCTCCCGCAGCCAAGGCTCCATTGGAGCAAAGATGGCCCGGGTGCTGGGGATGGCTCCCTGGCCTCTGCCCCAGGCGCTAGAGTGGTTCTGGTCGCAACAGAGCGACGCCCCCTGGTGGGCGTGCTGGGTGGATCCCGGTCGGGCGCATGCAGGAGTCTGTCTTACTGTCTCTCCCCGTTTCCAGCTTCAGAAAAAAAAAAAATACACGTCCTCCATAATTTTGAAAACTACTTAATTTTTTTTCATACTATGTAAACCAATGATAAAATCAGACTAAAACTACCTTTGGAACAATCAAAATATTTTACAAATATAATATTGGTTTACTTTGCTTGATGACGAGGTGGCACTGTGGATAGAGCATCAGCCTGGGATGCTCAGAACCCAGATTCAAAACTCCAAGGTCGCCAGCTTAAGCATGGGCTCATTCAGCTTGAGTACAGCTCACCAGCTTGAATGTGGAGCTGCCGGCTTAAGTGTGGGATCATAGACATGACCCCATGGTCACTGGCTTGAACACAAAGGCCACTGACTTGAAGCCCAAGGTCACTAGCTTGAGCAAAGGTCACTTGCATGGCTGGAGACCCCCACTCAAAGGACATATGAAAAATCAATCAATGAATAACTAAGGTGTCACAATTAAGAATTGATGCTTCACATCTCTCTCCTTTCCTGTGTCTATCCTTGTCTGTCCCTTTATCTCTTTCTCTCTTAAAAAAAATACTTGTTTACTTCCTCTTCACAACTTATGAAGATTTAGACATTAAGATTCCTGCCACTGACAGTCTTTTATTGAACCAAGGTTTTCTTAACTGCCTACAAAAATACGCTGTCATAGTCCAAAGCATGGTGAAGTTTTCTGCATGTAAAATGTTTAAGATTAGAACCAAAATCTCTACAATCATCAAACTTTTGCATACTTCTCTAAAGTCTGATTGATCAGCGGTAGAGCGTTGGCCTAGCGTGCGGAGGACCCGGGTTCGATTCCTGGCCAGGGCACATAGGAGAAGCGCCCATTTGCTTCTCCACCCCTCCGCCGCGCTTTCCTCTCTGTCTCTCTCTTCCCCTCCCGCAGCCAAGGCTCCATTGGAGCAAAGATGGCCCGGACGCTGGGCATGGCTCTGTGGCCTCTGCCTCAGGCGCTAGAGTGGCTCTGGTCGCAATATGGCGACGCCCAGGATGGGCAGAGCATCGCCCCCTGGGGGGCAGAGCACCGCCCCTGGTGGGCGTGCCGGGTGGATCCCGGTCGGCGCATGCGGGAGTCTGTCTGACTGTCTCTCCCTGTTTCCAGCTTCAGAAAAATGAAAAAATAAAATAAAATAAAAATAAAATAAAGTCTGATTGAGTCCTTCCACTGTTTCATTTTGTATTCTGTTTACCATTGACCCACCTTACAGTTTTTAAAATAAACAACTAGGAGAAAAAACGTCATCAGTAAAGAAACCAGTCCACATTAACCACGAAGCGTGTGTTGTGGAGGGCTTGCAGCAGAACCCAACAGTAGGTCTGCTGTGGAGAAATAAGTCCAAGGCCCCTAAGGACAAAGTACAAAACAGATAAAGATGGGGGTGGCAATCAGGAAAGCAAAATTCCAAATAAGGCAAGCACTATAGAGCCATTCTTCCATCTTCTTATCCAAAGTCATGGGCAGACTTGAGCCTATCTCCATGTCCAACTTCCAATGAACACTCTCACATTGCTGGTGGGATTGCAAATCAGTATAGTGCAATACTATTTTTGGGAAATGAGTTTCATCAAGAACCGTAGAAATGTTAAATTTAAAAAAACTGGATCCCTACTGGATTAGTTCCTTAAAAAAACCATCTTAAGGCAATAATTCTAAGTAAGGGAAACAATATCGTGCACAAAGATGCTGTTTAGGGATTGAATAGTTACAATAAACAAATGAAAAGACTAGTACAGTAATAGCAGACCCATTGAATAAATAAATTACTCCCCAAAGGAAAATACAGTAGCCATTTAAAGTGAAACACTCTTGCAAAAGAAGGCGGTGTGTGTGGGGGGGGGTGTTTATGTTGAGTGAAAATGCAGGAAGATCAAACTTTGTCAAACAAGCTAAACCTCTGCCGAGACAAAAAATGAAGTGTGCACATTGGTTTTTCCTTCAGTGGTGGGACTTTTCTGTATTTATTTAATTATCTGTAAAGAAGACATATTACTTTTTACAATGAAAACAAAATCTGATAAATTTTATCTGTATATAAATAAAACAGAAAACCCTCTACCTAAAGTTAAATGAGGATAAAGCCCAAAGAAGAAAGTAAAGATATCAAGTGTTTATTTTCTCTTGCCCATTAGTTAAATATAGTACGGCAGCGAAGTACATCCAGCCAGTTGGGTTTTCTTGCTTCTAATGAGGGACCTGCCGCAACTCAGACCCTTTATTATTCAGGGCAGGCTAGCAGTCAAAGCTCAGCTGGCAAAGTGGATTAAACAAGGAGGCTGTGCGTGTTCCTCAGTTATCAACAAATCCACAATGACATGCATTTTCTTTTTTCCTCCACTCACGAATAGCAAAACCTTCAACTGTGCAGGTCTTCCTCTATTATATCTGTGCTGGCAGCTGAGAAGCCCTCGTTCTAACCCTGCACTTGCGGTGGACGGGCTGCAGCTTCCCAGTACTCTGCTAGCTACTAGCATGGCTGGTGGGTCAGCCAAGAGTAACATGAACGATTTCTCTGAATAATGATTAAGAAAGGGTGTGTGGATGAACACATGAAAGAAAAACTCAATTTTATCTTTTTCTAGTGAAAAAGGGCCATCTTAGCCATGATTTAAGCATCAAAGCCAGTAACTTTTTTTTTTTTTTTTTTTTTTTTTTTTTTTTTTTTTTTTTTTTTCCATTTTTCTGAAGCTGGAAACGGGGAGAGACAGTCAGACAGACTCCCGCATGCGCCCGACCGGGATCCGCCCGGCACGCCCACCAGGGGCGACGCTCTGCCCACCAAGGGGCAATGCTCTGCCCATCCTGGGCGTCGCCATGTTGCGACCAGAGCCACTCTAGCGCCTGAGGTAGAGGCCACAGAGCCATCCCCAGCGCCCGGGCCATCTTTGCTCCAATGGAGCCTTGGCTGCGGGAGGGGAAGAGAGAGACAGAGAGGAAAGCGCGGCGGAGGGGTGGAGAAGCAAATGGGTGCTTCTCCTGTGTGCCCTGGCCGGGAATCGAACCCGGGTCCTCCGCACGCTAGGCCGACGCTCTACCGCTGAGCCAACCGGCCAGGGCTCAGTAACTTTTTTTTAAAGTCTGAAAATACCAAGTGATAAGGGTATTCATTTGAAGGAAGGAAGGAAGGAAGGAAGGAAGGAAGGAAGGAAGGAAGGAAGGAAGGAAGGAAGGAAGGAAGGAAGAGAGGGAGGGAGGGAGGGAGGGAGGGAGGGAGGAAATAAGGAAGGAAGGGAGGGAGGGAGGGAGGAAATAAGGAAGGAAGGGAGGGAGGGAGGGAGGGAGGGAGGAAGGAAGGAAGGAAGGGAGGGAGGGAGGGAGGGAGGGAGGGAGGGAGGGAAGAAAATTTTAACAGAAAAGGTTAATTGTGGCAAACGGAAGTCATACCTTCTTCTTTATTCTCATCTTCCTTTCCTCATACCTTTTGAAAAGTCGACGAGGCCAACTTATGCTGTCAAACCATATCAGACTCTTGGGTTTGGGGTGATTTCATCTGCTCAGAAGTGCTCATTTTAAAGCCAGGGTATAAATAATCAAATTAACTCTTTGTTTTTTGTTTGTTTTTGTGCTGCTGACCCAGAAAGCCCTCATTTGTGTTATTAAATACCATTATTCTAAAATTCAGTCACTAGAATGCCAGAAGTTATAGTGCTTACCTGTCATTTGCTATGCACGTCTCTGAGCACGTAGACAATTGCAGAAAGAAAAACTAAGGTAAACATTCTTTATAGAGGAAAGTTTCATTACCTTTTTATAAAGTGTCCAACAGCATGAGTGCTCAAAAATATTTAGTGAGTCAATGGAAGGTGTCTTGTATTGTTCTAAATTCATGTCATAGGCAAGCACCACACCTTATAATTCTTTTGTCTATTCCAGGACAAAAGTACAGTCACAAGTTCATAATAGGTAGTCAATCAAATTTTTATGTACTACCTCCCAAAAATGATATTAGAAGTAAATATATAAAACCGGCTAAGCAAGTTTCATGTAAATTATCTAAGATTAGATTTGTCTCTTTGTCTCTATATTCCTTTTATGTCCACTTAACTCTTACAGAGTAATATCCAACCCTCTCCCCCTTTTAAATTTAACCATATGCCATGACTTCCCACTTATACAAGCTTGAATTGAATTTGAACGTAGATGTGAATGATTGAAAATTATGACTCACAATGAGATCCTCCTGCCCCACTTTGTGCAACCTCAGTTGATGTAAAAAATGCACCCTGCCACCATTGAAAGGAAATATTTTAGCCCCAAGACAATATTGAACTACCACATACACAGCTGAAAAAAATCAATAATCATTTTACATTGTTATTTGATTAGAAGCAAGGCAGCTGTTTTTCAAATCTGAGCCTTTTCCTTAAAAGGTAGTGATAGAAGGTGACAGAGGACAATCTGACTTTGGGTGGTGGGTATGCAACATAATTGAACGACAAGATAACCTGGACTTGTTATCTTTGAATATATGTATCCTGATTTATTGATGTCACCCCATTAAAAAAATAAAATTATAAAATAAAAAAAATAAAAAAAATAAAAAAAAAAAAAAAGAATATGCTATAGTTTGTTCCATCATTCACCCATGAAGGACTTGATTATTTCCAATGTTTGGTTATTATAAATAAAGCTGCTCTAAACATTTGGGCAAAAAAAAAAAAAAAAAGGTAGTGATAAAACAAAGCAGATTATGCAGATATTTAAAGTATGTCTGAAACCTCTCAAAGCCATTTTGCCTGTAAGAGAATAGTAATGCAATAAATATGGCCCCATATAATTATATAGCATAATACATTTGAGTAACTTACATAGTCATTCAGAGCAGGAGATAATTTCTCAGGGCTCTGTGAGAAAACTGACAAGCAAACTAACTCAGTTATAAATCTGTACAAAATATCCTGGGCAAATATCATCCATCAGTAAGAAGCAGGATTGGGAATAGGTTGGTCTAAGGAAACCTGGTTCATTGCCAGTTCTATCAGGCAGACCTTTCAAAGTAGGGAGGATATTAAACACAACACAACTGTACAACAAGACTTGAATAAAATAACAAGGTGTAAAAATAAAGATGCCTAGGATGTCAGCATTCCTATTAGATTTGAGCAACAAAATTTTGGTAATTTTCAAATTACCATAAAATTCAACTTATGTAGAAACTATAAACAGTCTCATCTTTGGTCCCATCTGTCTCCACTAGACCGGTGCTTTGCTTCTCACCCTTACTGTTAGCCAACTACACCCACTGCTTGCTCAGCTTCCCCAGATAGAACATCCCGAAACCATTTGCCAGCCCCCCTCATAGCTCGCTGACCTCACCTCCTAGTTCCATCCTCCTTCATCCCTTTGTTCACCCCTCCTGCCATCCTGGCCTCCTTGCTGCTCTTTTGAACAAAGTAGGCCCCCAACTGCCTCTTATCCCTGTGGCTGCTATTCCCTCTAACTAGAAGAGTAACAGTCTTTATATTCCCGTATGGCTTCCTCCCTCACCTCCTGCTCAATAGTATCTTCTTAGTAGATTCTCTTGAATGCCCCTATTTAATATTGCAGCTTCAAACTTCCTCTCTCTCTCTCTCTCTCTCTCTCGATATAAGTCCTATTAAGGCAAGAGTTTTTGTTGCATTTACAATTGTCTTCCCAGTGCCTAGAAAACTACCTAAAATATAGTAGGCTGTCACTAATATTTATTGAATGACCGAATAGAGGGTTGAAGGCTACTATAAGGTTAATTGATTTATTTTAAATCTTAACTGATAACATGAAAAAGTTTGTCTTCATATGGTTTTAAATAACAGCATCAATATAAAATGTAGATCAAACCTTCTCTTTCCAACCATAATAAGCAATTCTCAATGCTTCATTGAACAAGGGATTTTATAAACCTATGCCCACTTCATCAATTTGTTAAAATTATTGAGTGGGAGGCAAGAAGTAGAAGGAAGATGAAATAAGAATGGCAAATGTTGATAGCTGTTGGAGCTGGGCAGTAGGTACATGGAAGCCCATTATACTATTTATGTTGTATAGATTTGAAATGTTCCATATGTAAATATCTCTTAAAAACCTATATTGAATTTTTTTTTCCAAATGAATGGAAAAATCTGAAAAAAATAAATACCAATTTTCACAGTAGCTTGAGTCTATTTAATATTTGATATTATTCGCTATGTTTACATTTTCTAAACTGTGCGCTTTCCTCTGAAAATTTGTCCAGAAACACAGCCACTCGTAGACAAAATTCCCCCAGGTAAATGTGAATGGCTTTCCGATCTTGGCTGAGGACATGAAGCCATCAAGGCATGAGGCCAATTTGACTAGAACACCAAGTTTGGAAGGGAAGATGCAGATCACAGCCTTCAGAGGTAGGAAAGGGATGCCCCTCCCAGCAGAAGTGAATGCAGGTAAAGGCACATTGAACACACCTGCAGCAATATCCCCTCTGCTTAGAAGGGGACAATAGACCTGATTATAGACCCTGCTGTGGCAAACCAGTTTCTCCTCTTCCTGCCTCATTTCTCTGAAATACAGCCAATCTGCAACTCCAGGAATAGCTAAAATCCTTTATAAATAAGGGTGAATTTTTGGATTTTAAAGAAAACAAAAACGTTTGGAATGTTAAATAATCCTGAAACAAATTAAAGTTGATGTTGGGTTTTATGTCCTTTTTTAGATTTCTACGTTCTTCAAAATTCAAAAGACATAATTTTACACAAGAAGCTACGTTTGTCTTACAGCATGGTGATAGTTTAATCTTGTTAATGTGCTTTTACCATTTATTAAGCATGTGGAAAGTTTTTCAGGGGCTGGGGGAAATTCTATACTATAGCTGGAGAAAGACATATCTTCTCAAAACAACCTAGAAGAATATACTATAGCTCTCACCTCCTTGAATATGATCAGTTGAATTTGTAGGAGATATTAGAACCTAATAATTCTACTCTGACTTCCAGTCCATGTGCCTGCTTCAATACATCAATTCATTGAAGACCTAACAAGTAAAAAGAGAATATCATGCTTAAGCTTAATTAAGCCCCTGATTCTTTAGCCAATTATAATATAGCAAATAACTGGAATAAAAAATTTCAAAAAGAACTATTTAAACTAAGGGTTTTTATGACTGGTGACTAGTAAGAGTGTAATGAGTTTGGGTATGTCTGTTGTTCATGTTACATGGTTGTTATAAATAATTACAGAGGAGAAAAAGGAACCCTCATACACTGTTGGTGGGAATGTAAAGTAGTACAACCATTATGGAAGAAAGTATGGTGGTTCCTCAAAAAACTGAAAATAGAACTACCTTATGACCCAGCAATCCCTCTACTGGGTATATACCCCAAAAACTCAGAAACATTGATACGTAAAGACACATGCATCCCCATGTTCATTGCAGCATTGTTCTCAGTGGCCAGGACATGGAAACAACCAAAAAGCCCGTCAATAGATGACTGGATAAAGAAGATGTGGCACATATACACTATGGAATACTACTCAGCCATAAGAAATGATGACATCGGATCATTTATAGCAAAATGGTGGGATCTTGATAACATTATACGAAGTGAAATAAGTAAATCAGAAAAAAACAGGAACTGCATTATTCCATACGTAGATGGGACATAAAAGTGAAACTAAGAGAGATTGATAAGAGTGTGGTGGTTACGGGGGGAGGGGGGAGAGGGAGAGGGAAAGGGGAGGGGGAGGGGCACAGAGAAAACTAGATAGAAGGTGACAGAGGACAATCTGACTTTGGGTGATGGGTATGCAACATAATTGAACGACAAGATACCCTGGACTTGTTATCTTTGAATATATGTATCCTGATTTATTGATGTCGCCCCATTAAAAAAAATGAAATTATTAAAAATGAAAGTAAAAAAAATAATAATAATTACAGAAAAATTATTTTAAAATGTAAAAAGATGTTAGTTTAACAAAAAGACTTTTGTCACCACCTAATACCCTAATGAATGGCTACTACCCCCAAAACACAGAAAAATAACAACTGTTGCTGACAATGTGGAAAAATTGAAATTCTTGTACACTATTAGTGGGAATGCAAAAAGATGCAGCCACTATAAAAAAAAGTATGGTGGGTCTTCAAAAAGAATTCCCATTTGATTGCTAGATCATATGGTATAAACTCAAAAGAATTGAAATCTTGAAGAGATATTTGCTCACCAATATTCATAGCAGCATTATTCACAACAACCAAAAGATGGAAACAACCTGTGTCCATCAGCAGATAAATGAGTAAAATAAATAAATAAATAAAAATAAAAGTGATATACACATACAACAGAATATTCTTCAACTTTAAAAAGGAAGATATTCCAACATGTTATAACATGGATGAAACTTGAAAACATTGTGCTAAGTGAAATATACCAGTCACCAAACACACATACAAACACACAAAAAAATACTACATGATTTGCCTGACCAGTGGTGACACAGTAGATAGAGCATTGACCTGAGATGTTGAGGTTCTAGATTCAAAACTCAAAGTCAGTATCTTCAGTGCAAGCTCATCTGCTTAAGCTCAAGTCCACGAGCTTGAATGCAGGGTTACTGGCTTGAGCACAGGATCACCAGCTTGAGCACAGGATCATTGACATGATTTCAAGATCACTGGCGTGAGCAAGGGGTCACTGGCTAAAATGCAATCGATGAACAACTACAGTTCATTGATATAACTATGAGTTGATGATTCTCATCTCTTTCCCTTCCTGTCTCTGTCTGTATCTCTTTCTCTCTCTCTCTCTTTCTCTTCTCCTTCTCTCTCTCTCTCTCAAAAAAAAATACTACTTATATGAGGTACCTAAAAGGGAAAATTCACAAAGACAGAAGTAGAAAGCTGGTTGTCAGAGCTTGGGGAGGCAGGAATGGGGAGTTGTGTTTAATGAGTGTAGAGTTTCAGTTTTAAAAGATGAAAAGAGTTCTAGAGACTGGTTGTACAAAAATGTAAATATATCTAACAGTACTGAATTGTACACTTTAAAATTAATAAGATGATAAATTTTATGTTACATGCATTATACTACAAATTTAAATCAAGAAAAAAAGGCTTTTGGCCCTGGCCAGTTGGCTCAGTGCTAGAGCATCGGCCTGGCGTGCGGGAGTCCCGGGTTCGATTCTTGGCCAGGGCACACAGGAGAAGCGCCCATCTGCTTCTCCATCCCTCCCCCTCTCCTTCCTCTCTGTTTCTCTCTTCCCCTCCCGCAGCCAAGGTTCCATTGGAGCAAAGTTGGCCCAGGCGCTGACGATGGCTTTATGGCCTCTGCCTCAGGTGCTAGAATGACTCTGGTTGCAGCAGAGTGACACCCTGATGGGCAGAGCATCGTCCCCTGGTGGGCATGCTGGGTGGATCCCGGTTGGGTACATGTGGGAGTCTGTCTGACTGCCTCACCATTTCCAGCTTCAGAAAAATACAAAAAGGGAAAAAAAAAAAAAGGCTTTTGTCTATCTGGTGAGATAAAGCTTTTCCCCTCCTATTGCCTGGAGTTTTTTAAATTGTTACTGATTCTGGATGCACAAGTAGCCATGTTTCTTAGGCTTAGAGCATGCAGGCAAATTGCTCCAAGGATCCAGTGTCAATCAATTGGAAGCACCAGAGCACGGCTGCAGACAGCAGAGAAGAATCCATGGCTGGTGAAGCTTGATGAGGTGTCACTTTAAAGAATAGGGAGTTTGGGTTGGGCTGTGTCCAAGATCACAGAAAGCACTAGATTGAAAAAGGCCAAAGCAGAGTTTCCAACTAATGACAACTGACACGTATTGTAGCGAGGTCCATCTTATCAAATGTATAGACACACTTTCAGGTTAAATAATGCATCAATAACTATCAATATAATCAGATCACTCTCTCTTGCCCACAGATATAATAAGCAGGAACTGAAAATCAACTACTAGATTTAACTGCCGAATTCTAGAGTCAGAAGAGCTTTCAGACATAATCTGTCTCAAAAAAAGAAAATAAGTTTAACTTCCATGGCAATCTTCATCATTTGGTGTTAGCTGCCTTGAATATGATCCTGAGAAGGACTGTTAAGCTACATCCAGGCTCAGTGGGAAAGCATGAGTTTATGGCTTGGTCATGTCTGTCCCAGGTCATGCAGAGAGACTGAAACAGAGCTGGGAATAAAACTACCGGCCCAGAGTCTTTTCTGTTAAAGAATCAGTGGTGGAACAGTAGACTCCCCAAAGGTAAAGAAGCAAGTTGGTAAACTATAAGATAAAATTTGCTTTACATATCCCTGCCAAATACAAGCCCACAAAATAGGAAATGACTTGGGAGTTGAAGAAGAAAAACGAGGTAAAGTGTGAAATATCTTCTTCAATAGAGCTAGAATTTCCATAGGTGAGGTGGCCTTTGCATATAGACGAACTCATCAGAAAAGCGATAGCAGAGCCCTGGCAGGGTAGCTCCATTTGTTAGAGCAGTGGTCCTCAAACTCTGTGAAGTCAGGGTGCATTTAAAGTCCTACAAATAATTGTAGGCGCACTATATACAAGTTTCTGAGAAATATGTTATAATAATTAAGTCAAATATTAAAGAAAAAATATGTAAAGTCCAAGCGTGCTTTTATGGTAATTAAACAAAATAAATATGACAAAATTAAATTTATTCTGACATTAAAAAACATTTTATGTTATATTTTTTGAGTTATGCTTTTTAGAATTCGTAAAAAAGAGGGGTTAAAATTTAAAAAGACAAAAAAAGTTATCTTTTTATATATATATAGATACATTCTTAGTAAGATTTAGTAAATTCGGCAGGTCCTAGCGCAAATATGTTAAGTTTTTTCATTCTTGTGTTTATGAGAAACATGAGCCTGATGTGTCCTAGCAATTTCTTCAATGTTTGGGCATATATTTGAAAGGCAAACTCTCATTTTCTCATCAATACATTGAAGAATTTTTACTCTCTTTTTACTCTTAATTGTGCTGAGGGTAGAAAATCCTAATTCACATAAATAGGATGTTGAAAATTGTAGTAAAATGTTCAAAGCTTTTTTAGATATTGCCACATATTCTTCTTTCATAGAAATCCAAAAGGCTTCAAGAGACAATTCTTTATGTTTAATCATCAATCCATGATCAGTGGATTAAGCTGCCAGTTCTTCTTCTTCTGTTAATGTTAAACCAAAATCACTTGAAGCTTCCACAAATAGGTTTCTAATCCAATCATATGGTTCAGTGTTAAGTGATGGAAAATAAGAACCCAATTTTTCTTCTAAACTTATTAAATGTTCAACTATTATTGGAAGTGTTTCATTTATGCAGGTGTTATTTACCAATGGAAACATTTCCAAATTACTTTCAACAGCTTTTCTTTTCCAAATCTGTAGTTCTCTCTGAAACGCTTTCATTTTGTCAATGGATGTGAGAATATTTTCTTCTTTCCCTTGCATGCTAGTATTCAAAATATTGAGCTGCTGAAATATACTGACCAAATACTGTAACCTGGCAATCCAAACTTCACACCGAATGAGGTTACAAAAATATAAGTGTTTCATTTCTTCAAAAAAACGCAAGAAGTTCTTGTTGTAGCTCATGTACATGGGTAAGTACTTTTCCCCTTCACAACCACCTCATCTCAATGTGTAAAAGCAGCTGTCTGTGTTGTGAATCCATATCAATACAAAGCTTTTCGAATAAATGTGATTTGACAGGTCTTGTTTTAATAAAGTTTACCATCTGAACAACTTGATCTAAAACCTCTCTTAATTTTTCTCCCCATGTTTTTGCCATCAAGGCCTCCCTATGAAGAAAGCAGTGAGTTACGATAACATTCTCAATTTTGTTTTTTTACAAAAGATGTAAGAACCTTACCACAGCCTACCATGGAAGGGGCACCATCTGTACAAATGCCTACCTACACATGACTTCCATGTTAACTGCCATTTATCAAGATAGTTATTCAAAATGTTAAAAACATCTTCACCTTTTGTAGACTCACCTAATTCTTTACAAAAAAAAAAACTAATTTATATTTGATCTTCATTGATAAAACGGACGAATGCTAAGAGTTGCACCATGTTGGTAACATCTGTTGACTCATCAATTTGCAATGCAAAATTTGAATACTGAAGCTTATTACTGCATACATTTTTCTCGATATCAGAAGACATTTCTATAATACGCCTATAAACTGTATCATTAAACAGAAGAATCTTGCTTATTTTCATTGCTGCTTCATTTCCTAGCATTGTCGTGATCTTTTTTTTTTTTTTTTTTTGCATGCAGGCAAAATAAGTGACTCGCCTAAAGTATGAGCGCTCATATTTTTTGCTGTCAGTTCTGAGACTTGATAAGAAACAATTTGAGTTTTATCAGAAACAGTCATTATACTTTTAAAAGAATTTGCCACTTTTGTTTGCTGTTTAGACAAGCTCTTGAAAAAACTTACAGATTTATCCTGTAAATTAGCGTGTATAGTTTTAAAATGTTTACTCAATTTACTAGGAAACAATAATTCATTTGCCATTTTACATCCACATACTAAACATAGTGGTAAAGGAAGATCTTCAGTTCCGTTCCAAGTGAAACCAAAGCTTAAATAACTTTTATTGTATTTGCGAGTAGGTTGTGATTTTGCTTTCTTACTTGCACTTAACTTTTGCTCACTTCCAGAATCGGATTCTTCAATATCATGCTTTTTTTTTTAATCTACCCATTATATTTGGGTGTATTTATCTAAAAATAATATAATAATGTGTTAATAATAAATATAATAATGATGTGTTAACAAAAAGAGCCGTATTTCCATAATGAAATGGTATAATAGAGTAACTATATTTATTTTTGTATCTGGGCACATGCCGTGAACCAGCGCAGCTAGTAATTCCAGGTCCCGAGTGGGAACTTTGCGGAATTAAGAAAATACACAGAATTAAGAAAATATGGGGTCGGAAGGGCCCTGTAATTTCTGCTGGCAAGAACAAAGCACGCCCAAAACTGCATCTTGCTTTATTTATAGGGCAAAGTGAGGTCATTAGCAAATCTTAACTTTACACCAAACAAAGGATAGAAGAAACTTGCCTCCAGTCTTTTCGGGGAACATGGTGGGGGGGGGGGTAGTGTAAGCAATCCAGCACCACAGCTTAACAGCTTTTTGCAACCTGATCAGGCAAATGAGGTGGGGGTTGGGCAGACCGTCAACTTACAGGCAATTCCCTTCACCTTTGTCCCCAAAAAATCTAAACTCCAAAAACCCTGTTGGTTCTTTGGTCCCTAACAGGAACATAATTTCTCTGGAATACCATGGGCACACCTGGAAATCTTCTAGGGTACACCACTGCACCCTGGCACACACTTTGAGAACCACTGTGTTAGACAATTGTTCCGAAGTGCAGGGATTGCCAGTTCATTCCCCAGTCAGGGCACATACAAAAACAGATTGATGTCCCTATCTCTCCCTCTCTTTCCCTGCCTCTCTCTGAAGTCAATAAAATAAACATTAAAAAAGCAAGAAAGGAGATAGTAGAGAATGACAGAGATCTCAGGCCACAACCAGGACAAAAAAAAGTCAAGTAAGAGAAAAAACATCCATAACAAGATATGCTTTTTAAGAACCCAAACAGACCTTAGGAACTTGCAGTCCAACATATTTCATTTGTTTTTTCATATGATTATATTTATAGAAATTGTTTCTCATCATCTCTGTTCTTGAGCACATTAATCATATCATTTTAAGCTTTTGTGTAATAGCTCTAAGATTGGAATCACACATTATCTGTTTTTCCTTTGTTTTTAGTTATGTAGTCCTATCTTCTGGTATCCCAGTTAACTCTTTTTTTTTAATTAATTTTAACTTATTGTGTTTACATGGATTCAAGAGTCCCACTCAATAAAACACCCTCATCCCCAACCACATGTCCCAAAATTCACCCCCTTTGCCCCATTCTCCCTAACTCCCTCCTCCCCCTTTCCTCTGGGATTTACTGTCCTGTTATATGTGTCTATATGTTATGTATATATAATTTCACTAATTCCTTCACTTTCTTGGATTCCATCCTCTCCATCCCCCTTTCCTCTGATAGCTGTTCCTGTGCTCCCTGTGACCCTGCCTCTGTTCTATTTCATTCCTCAGTTCACTTGGTTCATTAGATTCCACATATAAGTAAGATCATATGATATTTGTCCTTCTCTGCCTGGTTTATTTCAGTTAGCATAATAATCTCCGGGTCCATTCATGCCATCGCAAAAGGTAAGATTTCCTTCTTTTTCACAGCCACATAGTATTCCACTGTGTATATGTACCACTACTTTTTAATCCATTCATCCACTGGTGGACACTTGGGCTGTTTCCAGATCTTGGCTATTGTAAACAATGCTGCAGTAAACATGGGGGTGCATTTCTTCTTTTGAACCAGTGACTTGGTATTCTTAGGATATATTCCTAAAAGTGAGATAGCTGGGTCAAAAGACAGTTCCATTTTTAATTTTTTGAGAAAACACCATACTGTTTTCCACATTGGTTGCACACATCTGTGTTCCCAGCAGCAGTGCAGGGAAGTTCCCTTTTCTGCACACCCTCACCAGCACTTCTTGTGTGTTGATTTGTTAATGAGCGCCATTCTGACAGGTGTGAGGTGGTATCTCATTGTGGTTTTAATTTGCATTTCTCTGATGATTAGCTTGTGTAGAACATTTTTTGATATTCCTATTGGCCATCTGTATATCCTCTTTGGAGAAGTGTCCATTCAATTCTTTTGACCATTTTTTAATTGGATTGTTTACCTTCTTGGGGTTAAGTTTTAGAAGTTCTTTATGAATTTTGATTATTAGCCCCTTATCAGCTATATTGGTAAATATTTTCTCTCAATTTGTGGTTTGCCTTTTTATTTTGTTAATGGTGTTTTATGCTGTGCTAAAGCTTTTTAGTTTGATTTACTACCATTTGTTTATTTTGTCCTTTATTTCACTTGCCTGTGGAGATAAAATAGCAAAAATATTACTACCAGAGATATCACAGAGTTTACTGCCTATGTTTTCTTTCAAGATGTTTATGGGTTCGTGACTTACATTTAAGACTTTTATCCACTTTGAGTTTATTTTTGTGAATGGTGTAAGTCGGTGGTCTAATTTTTTTTCATGTACCTGTCCAATTTTCCCAACACCATTTATTAAAGAGACTGTCTTAACTCCACTTTATGCTCTTACCTCCTTTGTCAAATATCAATTGACCATAAAGGCATGGGTTTATTTCTGAATTTTCTGTTCTATTCCATTGATCTGTATGCCTGTTCTTATGCGAGTACCAAGCTGTTTTGATTATAATAACCTTGTAGTATAACTTGATTTCAGGAATTGTGATACCTCCCACTTTATTCCTCATTTTCAAGATTGCTGAGGCTATTCATGTTCTTTTTTTGGTTCCATATAAATTTTTGAAATATTTGTTCTATATCTCTAAATTATGCCATTGGTATTTTAATAGGAATTGTATTGAATCTATAGATTGCTTTGGGTAGAATAGACATTTTAATGATGTTTATTTTTCCCATCCAAGAACACTGTACATGCTTCCACCTGTTTGTGTCTTTCCTGATTTCTTTTTTAAATGTCTTACAATTACCCAAGTATAAATCTTCCCCCTCCTTGGTTAAATTTACTCCTAAGTACTTCATTTTTTTTTGTTGCAATAGTGAAGGGGATTGTTTCCTTATTTTCTCTTTCTGACAGTTTATTGTTGATGTATAAAAATACTACTGATATCTGAATATTAATTTTATATCTAACACCTTGCTAAATTCATTTATCAGGTCTAGTAATTTTTTGACTGAGACTTTGGGGTTTTCTATGTACAGTATCATGTCATCCGCAAATAATGATAGTTTTAATTTTTCTTTTCCAATTTGGATGCCTTTTATTTCTTCTTGTCTGATTGCTGTGGCTAGAACTTCCAGAACTATGTTGAATAAGAGTCATGAAAGAGGGCACCCCTGCCTTGTTCCTGATGTTAAGAGAATTGCTTTTCATTTTTGCCCATTGAGTATGATGTTGGCTGTGGGTTTGTCATAGATAGCCTTTATAATGTTGAGGTATGTTCCCTGTATTTTCACTTTGCTAAGAGTTTTGATCATAAATGGGTGCTGGATTTTATCAAATGCTTTTTCTGCATCTATTGATATTATCATGTGATTTTTATCCTTCCTTTTGTTTTTATCTGATCAATCATCTTGACTGATTTGCAAATATTATATCAGCTTTGCCTCCTCGGAATAAATCCCTCTTGATCATGATGTATGATCTTTTTGATGTAGTGATGGATCTGGTTTGCTAATATTTTCTTGAGAATTTTAGCATTTAAGGTCATCAGGGATATTGGCCTATTGTCTTCTTTTTTTGTAGTGTCTATACCTGGTTTTGAAATAAGGATCATGCTTGCCTCATAAAAGAGATTGGAAGTCTTCCTTCCTCTTGAATTTTTTGAAATAGCTTGAGAAGGATAGGTGTTAGTTCTTCTTTGAATGTTTGGTAAAATTTGTATGTGAAGCCATCAGGTCCAGGACTTTTGTTTGCTGGGAGTTTTTTGACAACGGTTTCTATAGTATTTGTTGTAATCAGTCTGTTTAGGTTTTCTGATTCCTTCAGATTGAGTTTTGGAAAATTGCATGTTTCTAGAAATGTATCCATTTCACCGACATTGTCCAACTTCTAGGCATACAGATCTTCATAGTATTTTTTTACAATCCTTTGTATTTCTGCAGTGTCAGTTGTTACTTCTTCAGTTTCATTTCTTTAAGTCATCTCTCTTTTTTTCTTGATGAATCTGGTTAAAGTTTCATCAATTGTATTTACCTTTTCAAAGAACCAGCTCTTGGTTTCATTGATCTGTATTTTTTTTTTTTAGCCTCTATGTCATTTATTTCCACTCTGATCTTCATTATTTCCTTCCTTCTACTTCTTCTAGGCTTTATTTGTTGTTCTTTTTCTAGTTCTTTTAGATGCAGGGTTAAGTTGTTTAAGCATTTTCTTGCTTCTTATGATATGTCTGTAATGCTTTGAATTTTCCTCTTAGGACTGCTTTTGCTGTGTCCCATAAATTTTGAGTTGTTGTATGTTCATTTTCATTTGTTTAAGAAAATTTTTAATTTCTCCCTTGATCTCATTGTTAACCTATTCATTATTTAATAACATGCTATTTTGCCTCCAAGCATTACAATGTTTTTTCAGCTTTTTTATTGTAGTTGATTTCTAGTTTCATACCATTGTGATCAGAGAAGATATTTGATATGATTTCAATCTTCTTATATTTATTGAAACTTCTTTTGTGTCCTAACATGTGGTATATCCTAGAGAATGTACCATGAGCACTTGAAAAGAATGTATATTCTGCTACTTTGCAGTGGAAGGTTCTGAAGATATCAATTAAATCCAGTTGATCTAGTGTGTCATTTAAGGCCACTGTTTCTTTGTTAATTTTCTGTCTGGAGGCTCTATTCCAGGGGTCCCCAAACTACGGCCCGCGGGCCGCATGCGGCCCCCTGAGGCCATTTATCCGGCCCCTGTCGCACTTCCGGAAGGGGCACCTCTTTCATTGGTGGTCAGTGTGCATAGGGATTTGTTTATAGTTTTTTTATAGTCCGGCCCTCCAACAGTCTGAGGGACAGTGAACTGGCCCCCTGTGTAAAAAGTTTGGGGATTCCTGCTCTATTCATTGATGTTAGTCAGGTTTTAAAATACCCTACTAACTAGTGCTGTCTATTTTGCCCTTTATGTTTATCAAAATCTGCTGTAGCTTTACCAGGCAATGGCTCAGTGGATAGAGCATTGGACTGGGATGTGGAAGACCCAAGTTCAAGACCCCAAGGTCTCTGGCTTGAGCATGAGCTCATCTAGTTTGAGCAGGACTCAACAGCTTGAGCCTAAGGTTGCTGGTTTCAGTAAGTGGTCACTCACTCTGCTATAGCTCCCCAATCAAGGCACATATGAGAAAGCAATCAATGAACAACTAAAGTGCTGCAATGAAGAATTGATGCTTCTCATCTCTCTGCATTCCTGTCTGTCTGTTCCTGTCATTCCCTCTTTTTATCTCTCTCTGTCTCTGTCACACACACACACACACACACACACACACAATCTGCTTTATATATTTAGGTGCTCCTATATTAGTCACTTAAATATTTACAATGGTTATATTCTCCTGTTGGATTGCTTCTTTTATCATTATGTAGTGACCTTCTTTATCCCTTACTATAGCCTTTGTTTTGAAGGCCATGTTGTCAGATATAAGTATTGCTATCCCAGCTTTTTTTTTTTTTCATTTTGATTTGCATAAAATACTTTTTTCATCCCTTCACTTTCAGTCTATGTGTATATTTTGTTCTGAGGTGGGTCTCTTGTAGACAGCATATGTATGGGTCCTGTTTTCTTATCCATATAGCTACCTGATCTCTTTTGAGTGGAGCATTTAATCCATTTACATTTGAGGTTCTTATTGATATATACTTATTTATTGCCATTTTATTCTTTAAATCTACAATTCTCTTTCTTTTGATTTATTTTTTCCTTTGCTCTTTTTATAGCAGGCCCCTTAACATTTCTCGTGGTACTGATTTGGTTGTAATGAATTCCTTGAGTCTTGATTTTGTCTGGGAAGCTTTTTATTTCTCTTTCAATTTTAAATGATAGCCTTGCTGGATAAAGTGAACTTGTTTGTAGGTTCTTGTTTTGCATCACTTTGAATATTTCTTGCCAATCCCTTCTGGCATCAAGTGTTTCTGTTGAGAAGTCAGATGTCATCCATATGGAGGCTTCTCTGCAGGTAATTAACTGCTTTTCTATTGCAGCTTTTAGTATTCTTTCTTGTCGCTTAACTCTGGTATTTTAATTATGATGTGTCTTGATGTAGGCCTCCTTGGGTTTCTTTTAATGGGACTCTCTATATTCCTTGAACTTTGTGACTTTTTTTTATTAATTTAGGAAATTTTTCTACTGTGATTTCTAAACATGTTCTTTATCCCTTGTTCATTCTCTTCTCCTTTGGTGACCCCTATGATATGGATTTTTTTCTGTTCATGTTGCCACAGAGGTCCCTTAGAGTTTCCTTAGTCTTTCTGAGTCTCTTTTCATTTTGCTGTTGTGCTTCTATGCTTTTGTTTATCTTGTTCTCTAAATCACTGATTTGATCCTCTGCTTCATTCAGCCTGCTGTTGATTCTTTCTAGTGCAGTCTTCATTTCTGATATTGTATTCATCATTTCTGACTCGGTTTTTTTTAATGATTTTAATGACCTTTTTGATGCTTGCTATATCTTTATTTAAGTGCTCATTATGACCATCCATTCTTACTTTACTTGAGTTTGGTTACTTCCATTTCATTTAATTTGTTTTCTGGGGATTTCTCTTCTTGATTCATTTGGGTTGTATTTCTCTGTCTGCCCAGTTTGTCTATGTATTTGGTAGTACTGTTTGACTTTGAAGTTTGTTGTGGTATCTTTATGAGGAAGCTGGGCTCATTGGTACTAATCTCCAGGCCACCTGATTTCCTTGCTCTAGGGATGCTTCTTGAGGGTAATATTTTTCCTCCTGTTGTATGTGAGTATGAATGCAATTGGTCCTTTTGTGGGTTCAGGTATCCCTTCACGCAGGCTGGCTCTAAGGGTCAATATTGATCATGTGTATTTAAAACTGCACAATGTCTTTCCTGTTGGGCATATATTCTCCAGTGTCTGGTGCCTGCTAGACTCCTCCTTTGTGTGTGCTGCTTGTGTAGTTCACTGAGTCTAGGGTTGTGCTGTCTGCCACCCACTACCAGTTGTGTTCATTCTAGATCTTCTTGGGTTGACATCAGATGTTGTTTGTAACCCACTGTGGGGTACTTGTCTGAAACTACTGCTCTTTTTTGCTGTTTGTGTCTGTATTTTCTGTGCTTGGGTAGTGAAGGAGGGGCCAACCTGTGTATAAGGATCAGCTTTCTCCTGCTTAGAGATGAAAACAGCTCTATAAAAGCCCCAAGCTCCATAAATTTGCCTCCACTTTTTAGCTACTCTGCCTCCTTTTGCAGCTGTCTGGTCTTCCCACAGAGTCTTCTGTAGAAAGACTGTAGGGTGAGCTCAGACTGGCCTCACCCAACCAACCCCTCTACAGGTTGCAAGCTTGGTGGGTTAGGGCAGCTGAGGTTAGGAATACAACATTAGTGAGACCCCCTTCTTCAGGGATCACAAGGTCAGGAGCACAGCATGAGGAAGGGGGCCCCTACTCCACAGCCTAATCCCTCAGCCACTGCTGTGTACTCAAATTTTATTTCTCTCCCATAGGTGAGCAGCAGGTTCAGTTTCAGTGGTGCCAACAGTCCCCTCTGCAGAAGTTCTTATAGCTGTTGAGATCCTCATATCAGGGAGGAAGACTGAGAGAGTCCTCTCCTGGGGCTGACTGTGCCCCCACCAAATTGGCTAAAAGCTCCTCAACCAGTTCCAACAATAGGCTCACAAGGACACATACGTTAAATGTCCATGTTCCAAGCCTTTCTCCCTTCCCTCTGTGGAGCTCAGCCCAGCAGGGCAGGATATCCAGCACACAGGCTGGCTGACTGTGAAGCTGCACCCTATCCAATGCAAATGAGCTACTGTGCCGGTGCTGATCACAGAGAACAGAACTAGCCTCAGCTGGGCCAGGTGTGAAAAGCCTATCCTTAGGATACTAGTCTAGCAAGGGTTTTTAGGTCCTAAACTGATGCTTTCCACAGCTGGCCAATGGATATGCCAGCCCTGGGCCTCCCTGGCAGGAACCCAACACAGACCAGTAGGAGACACTGCCTGTGACTGGCCCTCAGTAACCTTCTTGGAGTTACAAGCAACCAGAGTTTGTGGCTGCCTCTGCTGGGCCTAGGTGCACATAGAAATACAAAAGTGCACCTAGGCTGGCTTTTACCCATGCTGGGCCTGGGGGAAGTCTGCCTAAAAGGTAAAGGTTCCCTGAGTCCCACCTCCTGCTGCCTCTGTCTAGAGCCTGTGGCAATTCAATGATTAGGAGGGGTGGTGGGTGTGGCTTTGCCCCTCTGTTCAGGTGTCAGTCTGTCCAGACTTTTTCATAGACCTCAGTAGGGTGTGGCCTCTGAGACCCAGAGATGTGGTCTGCCTGCAGTCCAGACAGTTTCCACTGAGTCTCCTGTGGGGAAGAAGCACCAGTCATAGACTCGCGAGCATGCAGGGGAAAGCTCTGGCCTCAACGCCAGAAAACTGAGTCACTGACATGCCCCCTGCTTCCTGGCAGTTGCTTTCTCCCAGGTTGATGCAGCTCCACCCAAGAAAGATAGTGACTGTAATATTGGAAATGACTCAGCACAGGGGTTGCGATGACTGTCCTCCACAGTGTCTTTCTCTGGGCCTCCAACTTTACACTCTCCTCACCCAACTCTAGTCCTTTCAGCTCTCCCCCGCCAGAGTCCCAGATAAGTGGCTGTGATGAGATTTTCTATGTTGGCCCTTTAAGATGGAGCCTATGTCTCTGAGAGCTCCCGTCTCTTTCTTGCAAAGAAACCTAGGCTCTTTTCACCTCCAAATGTGTAGGCACTTCATCTAGGCTTTGGGGCTCTAGGCTGGGGGTCCAAACCTGGTGCTGAGGACTCACACCTCTCAAAGCATCCCTCTCTGCAGTGAGAGTCTTTCCAGACTGTTACAGTAATATAATGTTATAGTAATTAAAAATTGATAAGTATAGAAAGATATGGAAGATGTACAGAATTAAGTTAGGATATAATATTAAAAGCAATTAAAGAAAATGAATAAGGCTATACCGTCTGGACAGGAATTAATCTAGTGTGTACAGATAAGATAGGCAGACTCTGCCTTTCATGCAGGGCCCAGTTAGTGTGTGTGTAAAGTTATAGATTGATAAAAAGCAGTTTGATGTCATAACTGTATAGGTTAACATAAACAAGAAGCTTCCCTAGGAACACCTTAAAAGTGGCTTATGTGACATTCCAGTAGATTAATATAAAAAGAACTCCCTGTGAGGAACTCCCACAAAGGTGGTTTGAGGTGATAATCCTGTAGATTGACACCTGTTAGAAGGTGTAGGCCAGAAAAGGTACTAAAGCTAAGGGGCCTCCCTGCTGCGGTAGTCACCCAGACTCCAACGTTGAACGTGAACTGTCTCCACGCCTCTCTGACAAAGGACAGCTGAGAGGAGCATGCAGATGGGGCCCCCTTAAGCTGTACTCAGACACACCAAAAGGATTTGTGAGTAATAAACTGCCTGTATGATTCTTGCAACTAACTTGTGTGTCTTTCCTTCGGTGGCAGTTCTTCTCAGCACTGATAAGTAGAGTCCTCATAGCCACCTCAAGAGTAGTCTCAAAGAGGCTGCTAGCCCTGCTGTTAAGCAGGAGTGTCCCATTGTGCGGAGAAGCTGAATCAGGGACACCTGACATCAGGCTCAGGCTCTACTGGGACACGAACCCTCAGCCGCTGCTTGCTCCTGGGAGTGGGCAGTCTTTTCCACATCTCTGCCCTCCCTACCAGTCTTGGTGTGGCTTCTTCTGTGATCCTTGGTTATAGACTCCTCTTCATTTAGTCCAAAGTTGGTTTTTTAAGATGATTGTTTTTAAATTAAGTTTTAGTCCAATTTGGTACTGGGAGGTGGCAGTTCTATTTTTAACACTTTTAATGAAAAATTTCAAACATATACAAAAGAGAGAGAATAGTGATGAAATTCATGCATGTACTACACTGGAATTCTATAGTTATCCTCAGTTAACTCTTAATTGCCATGCATTGTATATGAAAAAATTATACAGGATATGCTAGCTTCCTCCAGAAAGAGTTTCATTTTCTTCCCAAAAGCAGTTAGACTAAAGGCAGATCCAATTAGGAGCTGAGCTGCCTTGAGACTACACCTTAGCCTTTGAAAGGGCCGGTCTATTTCTGGTTTATCTTAGGATCTAGTCTTTTTGTTGTTGTTGTTGTTTGTTTTTTGGTTTTTTTAATGAAGAGGAGGAGAAATGGTGAGGCAGACTCCCGCATGCACCTCAACTGAGATCCACCTGGCAGTCCTGTCTAGAGCCAATGCTCAAGTATCAAGCTATTTTTAGCACCTGAAGCTGATGCACTCTGACCATCTGAGCTATCCTCAGCACTCGGGGCCAGTGCTCAAACCAATCAGGCCACTGGCTGTGGGAGGGGAAGAGGGAGAGAAGGGGTAGAAAAACAGATGGTTGCTTCTCCTCTGTCCCTGACTGGGAATCAAAACAGGGATGTTATATGTCTATCCACTGAGCCACTGGCCAGGGCCAGGGTCTAGTCTTTCAACAGTCTTAACTTAGGCATTTACCATGGCCATTCCTCCATGGTGGAATCTGAACTCTAGTGGTTTATTTTGCTTGTTTGGTTGGTTGATTTTGAAGGCGGGAGTCTTTTTTGGAGAGAGTGGTCTGCCTAACTCTAAGAGAAAGCCAAAAACTTTTGGCCTCTACTTTTTACCTAGGCCCTCATCCGTGCTTATAAATCAGCAAAAACTTACAGAGGAAGCAGCATGGTTACCTCAACGGGCTTCCTTTTTCTCTTTCTTGGCCGCTCAAGTCCTGGACACCTTTGGTTATTTTCTGATGAATTCAACAGCTGTGTGTGTATATGTATTTTGATGTAAATAATGATAATAAAATTTAAAATGACAAAAGGAAATAAATTCACCCATCATCAATCATCAGATATATTCAATTTAGTGTTTTGGTATTTTCTTAAATTCTTTTTTCTCTTATGCATTTGTGTTGGCCTTTTAACATCATTATAAAAAATAGTGTCACTACAACTTTATATACTT
Source organism: Saccopteryx bilineata (assembly GCF_036850765.1). Lineage (NCBI taxonomy): Eukaryota > Metazoa > Chordata > Mammalia > Chiroptera > Emballonuridae > Saccopteryx > Saccopteryx bilineata. Next base: position 86,692,875 of record NC_089494.1, on the reverse strand, counting down.
GTAAGAACTCTAAGAAAAAATATACAAAATTTTAAAGTGTAAAGCCTTTCAGAATTCTTTAGTAAATGATGTAAGGACTCAAATCATCAGATGTAGTCTGGAGCACCAAAGATCTTATGATCTGGTCATGGATACCCCAAAAATGCATAACACATAAATGTTTTCAACTCAGTGATGAGGCCTATTCTCTAACTACTTGATTTATTTATTTTTTAAATAAATTTTTATTAATGGTAATGGGATGACATTAATAAATCAGGGTACATATATTCAAAGAAAACATATCTAGGTCATTTTGTCATTAAATTATGTTGCGTACCCCTCGCCCAAAGTCAGATTGTCCTCCGCCACCCTCTATCTAGTTCTCTGTGCCCCTCCCCCTCCCCCTAACTCTCTCCCTCCCTCCCTCCCATGTCCTCCCTCCCCCCACCCCTGGTAACCACCACACTCTTGTCCATGTCTCTTAGTCTCATTTTTATGTTCCACCAATGTATGGAATCATGTAGTTCTTGTTTTTTTCTGATTTACTTATTTCACTCCTTATAATGTTATCAAGATCCCACCATTTTGCTGTAAATGATCTGATGTCATCATTTCTTATGGCTGAGTAGTATTCCATAGTGTATATGTGCCACATCTTCTTTATCCAGTCTTCTATTGAAGGGCTTTTTGGTTGTTTCCATGTCTTGGCCACTGTGAACAGTGCTGCAATGAACATGGGGCTACATGTGTCTTCACGTATCAATGTTTCTGAGGTTTTGGGGTATATACCCAGTAGAGGGATTGCTGGGTCATAAGGTAGTTCTATTTGCAGTTTTTTGAGGAACCACCATACTTTCCTCCATAATGGTTGTACTACTTTACAGTCCCACCAACAGTGAATGAGGGTTCCTTTTTCTCCACAGCCTCTTCAACATTTGCTATTACCCGTCTTGTTGATAATAGCTAATCTAACAGGGGTGAGGTGGTATCTCATTGTAGTTTTGATTTGCATTTCTCTAATAACTAATGAAGCTGAGCATCTTTTCATATATCTGTTGGCCATTTGTATCTCTTCCTGGGAGAAGTGTCTGTTCATATCCTCTTCCCATTTTTTTATGGGATTGTTTGTTTGTTTGTTGTTGAGTTTTATGAGTTCTTTGTAAATTTTGAATATTAGGCCCTTATCTGAGCTGTTGTTTGTAAATATCATTTCCCATTTAGTTGGCTGTCTGTTTATTTTTATATCAGTTTCTCTTGCTGAGCAAAAACTTTTTATTCTGATGTAGTCCCATTCATTTATCCTTGCCTTCACTTCTCTTGCCATTGGAGTCAAGTTCATAAAATGTTCTTTAAAACCCAGGTCCATGATTTTAGTACCTATGTCTTCTATGTACTTTATTGTTTCAGGTCTTATATTTAGGTCTTTGATCCATTTTGAATTAATTTTAGTACACGGGGACAGGCTATAGTCGAGTTTCATTCTTTTGCATGAGGCTTTCCAGTTTTCCCAACACCATTTGTTGAAGAGGCTTTCTTTTCTCCATTGTATGTTGTTGGCCCCTTTATCAAAGATTATTTGACCATATATATGTGGTTTTATTTCTGGGCTTTCTATTCTGTTCCATTGGTCTGAGTGTCTATTTTTCTGCCAATACCATGCTGTTTTGATTATCGTGGCCCTATAATATAGTTTAAAGTCAGGTATTGTAATGCCCCCAGCTTCATTCTTTTTCCTTAGGATTGTTTTGGCTATTCGGGGTTTTTTATAGTTCCATATAAATCTGATGCTTTTTTGTTCCATTTCTTTAAAAAATCTCATAGGGATTTTGATGGGAATTGCATTAAATTTATATATTGCTTTGGGTAATATGGCCATTTTGATTATATTTATTCTTCCTATCCAAGAACAAGGAATATTTTTCCATCTCATTGTATCTTTTTCGATTTCCCTTAACAATGCTTTGTAATTTTCATTATATAGGTCCTTTACGTTCTTTGTTATGTTTATTCCTAGGTATTTTATTTTTTTTGTTGCAATCGTGAAGGGGATTATTTTTTTGAGTTCGTTTTCTAATATTTCATTGTTGGCATATAGAAAGGCTATGGACTTTTGTATGTTAATTTTGTATCCTGCGACCTTACTGTATTGGTTTATTGTTTCTAATAATCTTTTTGTGGAGTCCTTCGGGTTTTCGATGTATAGGATCATATCATCAGCAAAAAGTGATAGCTTTACTTCTTCTTTTCCGATATGGATGCCTTTTATTTCTTTGTCTTGTCTGATTGCTCTGTCCAGAACTTCTAGCACCACGTTAAATAAGAGTGTCTAACTACTTGATTTAGCAACAAAAGAAACATTATTTTTATTTTATCATAAACAAATAGCAAAAGAAGTTCCAATCTAAAAACTGATTAAATTAACATTGCAAAACAAACCAAGAAAAAGTATCTTTCAGGGCTTATGCTTAAGCTTCCTTTTTAAAAAAAATAAATCTATAAAAACCGCTTTCCTCTATCTTTCATTTATTATATCCTCCCAGTAGTAAATATTGTACATGAGTTTGTGAGCAAGCCAGCCAGCTTTTGACTGCCCTATAATCTAGTTAATTTAAGATCAAGCCACCAAGGTATTAAGCTGACCATAGCCCCTCCTTCTGACGAGCTGTTATTCTGTGAAGTCAATGTGCTAAGGATAGAATTTCACAATAGGGATTTTCCACATCTATGTTGTAAAAGAAATTATTTGTGGTGTAATAGATATTTTGCCAGACCAACTGACTCAGTCCTTATAGTTTCTATGCTCAATACTCCTCCCTGTTAGGTTTTAGATTCACACTTGTCCTGAAATCAAGGCAGGCCAGCATGATGCCGTAGAAGCCACTTTTCAGACATGAGGGCCAGAAAGAGCTCATGACATTTCTCATTCCTTTGCAGACAAACCTGGTGAGTAATCTTTAGAGGAGTCTTCCCCCTGCAGGTTAGTTAAACTGCTGAGCCAACAAACCTATGAAACATATCATGTATATTATAACCTGGCTTGTATGTATAAATCTAAAAATTTCTTAAAAACAAAGTATAAAATTATGGAAAAATATTATTTGTCCTTCTGAATAAGGTGACTCAGCTATTTGCATACCCAAATTAACATATTTTTAGAGATGAAACATGGTATAATATGAAGCTCATGTTTTAAAGAAAATACTATTAATAATACCTTGAGCTTTAAATTATCAATTATGTTCAACATAAACAAATTAACAAGCCCATTTATAAAAAATAAGTAATTTAACATGAAGCTGGGAGATGTTTCTGGTAAGTCAAAGGTTATGTTTGCAAAGAAGTAACACTTTTCTACTCTTTTTTGAACAATTCCCAGATTTCTTTAAAATGATTGTAAGTACCCCTTTGACACTCATAGGTACGTGTTCCTAGATCTTCATAAATTCTCAAATTTTTTAATTGATTTTAATTTATTGTGTTTACATAGATTCTAGTGTTGCCCCAAATGCATCTCCCCTCCCTCCCAATATTTGCCTCAACATCTCCCTTGCTCCCCTCCCAACAACTCCCTCCCCCCTTCCCTTCAGGTTTATTTCATCCTATCATCCCCTTTCCCTCTGTCCTCTTTTCCTCTGGTCCCTTTGACCCTCTTCTGTCTCAATTCCATTCCTCAGTTCACATTATTCATTCGATTCCTCAAGTAAGTGAGGATATATTATATTTTTCTTTCTCTGTCTGGCTTACACTTAACATAATAGTTTCCATGTCCATCCATGTTGTCACAAAAGGTAAGATTTCCTTCTTTTCCATGGCCCCATATTATTCCATTGTATATATCTACCATGGCTTTTTAATCCACTCCTCTACTGACAGACACTCAGGCTGTTTCCAGATCTTTGCTATTGTGAACAATGTTGCCAAAACATGGGGGTGCATTTCCCCTTTTGAAACAGTGCTATGGTGTCAGATAGGTGCAAGATTTATCCAGATGGTCACTAAGTAAGTATGTAATGTCTAATCACTTGGGTGAACACCTGAAACTAATAAAATATTGTTAGGAACTGTAGTTGAAAAAAATTTTTAAAGATTAAAAAATAAAATAATACTATAAGAAACTACAGGCAGCTAGGCAGCTATCTCAGCTCACCAGAAAACAAATATTGGGCTGCCACCTAATATCCTTAACCCAACCACAATTTACTCCTTTTCAAAATTGCAATAAAGTACATGTTATGGATCTTGAGAGTCAAGAAAAATCACTGCAAATATCAAACATCAAATCTTTTAAAAACAATGATCACTTGCTATTGAGTATCTGATAATGATGCAAAGCTCACAGTGTGGCATATAAATATTCTTGGGAAGTTTTAAAAAGACATCGAGGCCCTGGCCGGTTGGCTCAGCGGTAGAGCATCAGCCTGGCGTGTGGAAGTCCCGAGATTAATTCCCGCCAGGGCACACAGGAAAAGCACTCATCTGCTTCTCCACCCTTCCCTTTCTCCTTCCTCTCCCACAGCCAAGGCTCCATTGGAGCAAAGTTGGCCCAGGCGCTGGGGATGGCTCCAGGGCTTCCTTCTCAGGTGCTAGAATGGCTCTGATTGCAGTGGAGCAACGGCCCAGATAGGCAGGGCATCGCCCTCTAGTGAGCATGCCGGTGGATCCAGTCAGGCACATGGGGGAGTCTGTCTGTCTGCCTCCCCACCACTTCTCACTTCGAAGAAATACAAAAAAAAAAAAAGACATCGAAGGACTCGGATGGTTTAAAATGAAAATATTTATCGCTGGCTGAATAGCTAGGTTGGTTAGAGTATCTTCCAAAAGTGTAGAGGTTGCCAGTTCAATCCCCAGTCAGGGCACATACAGGAACAGATCTGTGTTCCTGCCTCTCTCACTCACCTTCTTTCTCTCTCTCTCTCTCTCTCTCTCTCTCTCTCTCTCTCTCTCCCTCTCCCTTTTTCTCTTGCTAAAATCAATAAATAAAAATTTAAAAATAAAATAAAATGGAAATATTTTAACATTCAGAAAACAGTACATGGAATTATTAAAAGGTTCACTTTTAAAAATGGCTGGTACAAATATAGAAGATAGACTAAATCAGATTGATTCTTTCTCATGCAGGCTGTACCTTTGAAGGACTGCTGAACGGAGTTGGTCTATTTAATAGTATACTTCTGACATATAAGAGAAAAAGTTGCTTTCATTCTACTCATAGACTTATTTCCATAAGTAAATATTTTTATAAATAATGACATCCTAAATGCTTTTAAGATCATTTTACTGCTACAGCACCCAAGAAAACATCACAATTTTTTTAAAAGTCATAAAAGAAACCCCAAGTAGAAAAGAACAGAATGTGGCAACAATTAATTTTTACACCAATAAATAAGCTTTGGTTTCTATAGCCAAAATCAGAATTTAAGCCAGAAAAAAAATACCTGCATAGTAAGCAAGGGAAATTCCTTTTTTTAGAAAAATAATCCTTCCAAATCCTTTAAGATTTTCAAAAGTCAACCACAGAAAGAAATGTAGTAATCAAAGTCAACCACAGAAAGAAATGGTGGCAAATGACAGTGATAGGAATACAGCATAGTGATGCTGACACTGAGAAGACACTGAAATGAAATTCTAGTTCAACAGGCTGAGACAATATAGTAACCACTAATGGATGGTATTAGACAGACTTTTCTCACCAGCTCAAGGACTCAGTCAAATACCTGAATCTGACAAATTCATTTCCCACCTAGAATATATAAAATCTTTAAAAATTCAAACTCACATAAAGAAAACAAAGTCCTTTGGTGTAGTTTGGGGGGAAAAAAATCCGTGTGCTTGAAATGCAAGGGAAGGGCAGCTTTCCTTTGCTGGTGTTTGCAGACCAGAATATTTTGAAGAAATATCCCAGACTTTAAGAGAATGAGAAAGCCTTTTGCATTCTTTCACCCTGCTGTTCTTTGAAATCTGTCAAGTATCAAAGACTGAAAGACAAAAGCAAAAGAGGCAGATAAAAAAACACACCCCAGTAATTTGTCCAGGCTTTACCTCTATCCCACATGGATGAGCCTATGCATAGCTAGCACTGTCTTTTCCCATGTGGTTAAAAATTAAGTAAATAAAGGAGAAAGGAATTTGAACATGTAGCTAAGAAGGAAGATTATTTTTTAGACTTGTGGACTTCTGTGTAATAGTTGTTAGAAAGCAAGAAGATTTCTATTAAATTTCCTGCTTTTTATGTCACAATACGTAGCATTCCAGGAGGCCTGCCTGTCTTGAGCAAGTCAGTTCAGCTACCTGGGCCCAGGTTTGCTATCTGTATAATGAAGAGACAGAGGAGATGATCTCTGCTCTAATCATAGCTCTAAAAGCCTTCAACCAGTGAATAGGAAAGTCCTTCCCTATGTCTACAGAAGTCTAGTTGTTACCATTGTTATTTCTTCTAAACCAAAACCATTACTTGGATTCATGTCCTCCGTAGCCTAACAAATGTAACATATGTGATTCATTTATGTTTCTCAGGAGTGAAGTATACTAGGTGGGAAATTATATATGAAGATCACACGGGCAATTAACCAGCTTTGTCAACTGAAGTCGTGACAGCTGTTAATCATATCTTATCATTCTTCCCCATTTTTAAATCTGTTATTATTACTCTTGTAACAATTTTCTGATCTCTTTACTTTCTCCCAATCTTTTCCTCCTTCAGAAAATTCTAACTGAACTCTTCCTGACCTTCTTTTACACTAGATAATTTTCCCCCTGGAAACTCTCACTTCATTTCATTTCGCTTTCTGGTTTTCTGATTCTAGCTCCCTCTGCTGATTGTAACCAATTTGCTTTCAAGGGTGGAGGCAGACGTCAAATGAGAGCACTGACTCACACTGCTCTGTAGTCTCCAATGATGGCAGAAGAGAATGTTACTTGTTGAACTTGGAGGCACCATTCAGATTATCAGGATCCAGCCTTTTATAAAAAAGAAAAGTGATTTTTTTAAAGACTGCACTGAAAGTAACTGGATTATATGATTTTAACATTTTGTTGGTAGTTGCCATGATGTCTGGAGGAACCCACTGGCTTCTTGCTCTGATTTTAAGTCCTCACTCCAAACAAACCACATATTATCTTCACCAGCCCCTGAAAATTCTGGACCCGGAGTGGGTTCAGTGGTGGCTCTATTCGCATTTGCAGTGGAAAATAACAAAATCCCCTCTAACTAATTTAAGCAGAAAACAGATTCATGAAAGGATGTTAGGTGACTTACAAAATCATAAGGTGACTAGAGGTTCAGTTTCCAGACAAATGCCCAAACAAAGCCACAGAACTAGCCTAAGCAGGACTCTGCTATCCTCTTCATGATTTATTGCCAGGTCTTGACTTGACCCGCTACCACCTCCAGTACAAATATTACGTCTCATCACCTCTGCCGTACCTAAGACTCAGCTCCTCACACAGCCATGTCTCATCTGAAGCCCAGCATCCCACATTTACCTCTGAACTGCCAGGAATGCTGAGACTCATAATGTGGGAATTTCCCTCAAATGTGCAAAGAATATTAAAAAATGGATAGGCAGCCAAAGATCTCACAAATTAGACTTCAGCTGTTGAATAAGAAGCAGAATCCCATGCCCCATCCCCTGGTTGTGCCCTTTTTTATTAAAGCATATTGAGCACTTCACGTTCATAAATGACAGGTCCTACAGGCAACAGAGAACAATACATATTGTCTTTGTCCGCATGCACGTCCAGAGCAACACTGGGATGCAGTATATGTTCAGCCAGACTCATTCAAACAATGAATGCTCGTACATTACTTCTGTTTAATCCAACAAATACATATCAAGCACTTGTTTTATCCAGGGCTTGTTTGAGGTACTGAAGGATGATAAATAGTTGAATAAAACATGGCTCAGACCTCAAGAAATGTATAGCTTTGGGAATAAGAGAAATATTTGGGGACTAGATTTAATACACCTTGATAAATACTATGTAATAATCAATATATGGGAAATGTGTCAGGGAAACAAAAGGAACAAACAGTTAACTCTGCCTTGAAAGCTGGGAAAATGGAGTAGCCATGGTTGACTCCAAGTGCAAAAGAGAGGTAAAGCATGTAAGCAGTTAGCAAAGCCAGGCATTCTTCCAAAACTTTACATGTAGTAACTCATTTAACCCCACTAACAAGCCTGCAATGTAGCTGTTATTAAAATTCCTGTTAGACACAGGAGTTGAAAGTGGGTGTCCCAATTCCAGCATCTGGGCTCTCACCATGCCCCGAACACCATGCTGCTGTCTTATGATAGCATAGTCACAGATACTAAGGCAGGAAAGGGTGCATTCAACAAAGAGCAAAAATTTTAACTGTAGTCATTTCTATATAATGGTTTGGGGGTACAGAAAAAGCTAAAAGATAAAATCATTATTAACCTTAAATTTAAATAATATCCTTAATCGGCAAGAATTAAGACCAATGTGACTTATCTTTGCCAGCACAACAGTAGTGAGGAGGAAGAGTAATGTTTTTTACATTTTTTTTTTCAAAATTGGTGGTAGAAAAAATGAAAGCTGTGCTAAGAAAAATGAGTCTTGCTTTGTGCTGCAACACTTCACATGGTAACTTTGGAGCCTGAGTGTGCCCAGCTGCAAGAGGCTTCCTCCTCGATCAGACAGTGTTTATGCCCAAAGGGGCTTAGATAGGCACCTCTGTTCTCTTTCATGCCTTACGCCACTTCCCAGGACCACGGCTGCTTTAGAGGCAAGCACAGCAAATATTCTATTGAAGGCAAGTTCAGATACCTTGTCACTTCAGGCACAGAAAGTTAAACCAAGCTACAATTTTTGAAAATCTCCTAAACAGAATAATTCCCCAATAGCAAAGAGGATCAGCTGGTTGACTTTTGTGACTTGTCCACCCCTGACATCTGTGATCCTGTGATATGACTCCAATTTGCCTTCACGGAGGGCTGTCTGCTGAGCTAATTGTATGCGCGCCTTTGTGCTTGCCTCTAATGTTTATTTCATTACAATATTTACAAAAGGACTTGAGAAATAATTCACTATGCAAATGAAAGTATGAATACACGATTCAGAGGAATATTAAAATTCATTAACCTTATTTACATTTAAACTATTATCATGTATATTTGAGCACAGTGCACCTGTCAGAACAGAGGGGATGGCATACCAGCAGTCCATTGAATAATCTATTCACTGTCTTTATTTCCTTGTCAAGTAGAGTGAAAACTTCCTCATCTTAGACACATTCAAAATCACTACCAAGCTGATTTATTTATTAGCAGTTCTTATTTCTAGAGAAGTCTAATACATATTTCAAGTTGTCCTTTGGCATTTAAAAATCTATTCCCTTAAACAATTTTTCCCATATTTGTTAATTTTGAAGTGCTGTGTTTCTCTTATCGCCCATTTGAAAATGCAGTAGACCAAACTTTTTATTTTAAAGACTGACAAATAAAAGCTATGTATGCATGACACCGCCTCTCACTCCCCAAATATCAGTTCTGAGAGAAAAGATAAAACATAAAAGAAAAACAGTCAAATTGGTGGCTTGGTATTAGTCAGGCAAAGCAAACAGTTAAGTGGAATTTTCTTTTTTTTTTTTAGACATTTATTTGACACTATCTTGATCCAGTTAGTATATGGAATCAAGTGACAAGTCAAAACAGTGAGCAGAGCCACCATGATGATGTGTAATGTTCTCTCTGGCAGTGAGAAATGAATCTGCCCTAGACAGGCCACTTGGCTTTGGGTTACATAGCAGAAAAAAACAACAGAAGAAAAGTTATATGATCTACAGCTGCTATCTGATGATAAATAAGCATAACCCAGAAATATTGCAAGTTTGGTTCCAAACCACTATATTTAAGTGAGTAGCACAATAAAGTGAGTCACAGAAATTTTTTGGTTTTCCAGTACAATATATATAAAAGTTATGTTTATAATATAGTCTGTTAAGTGTGTAATATCATTATGTCTAAAAAAATATACATACCTTACCTTAAAAATACTTTGCTGCTGCCTGACCAGGTGGTGGCACAGTTAATAGAGCATTAGCCTGAGATGCAGAGGACCCAGGATCGAAACCCCAGGGTCACTGGCTTGAGCGCAGGCTCATTGACTTGAATGCGGGGTTGCCAGCTTGAGGATGGGACCAGACACATGATCTCATCATCGCTGGCTTGAGCCCAAAGGTTGCTGGCTTGAAGCCCAATGTTGCTGGCTTGAGCAAGGGGTCACTGGCTCAGCTGAAGCCCCATGGTCAAGGCACATATGAGAAAGCAATCAATGAACAACTACAGTACCACACAAGTGGATGCTTCTCATCTCTCTCCCTTTCTGTATGTCTGTCCCTGCCTGTGCCTCTTTCTCTCTCTCTCTATCTCTATCTCCCTAAAAAAAGAAAAATATTTTGCTGCTACAAATGCCAAAGACTCATCTGACTCTTCAACAACTCATAATCTTTTTTTCTGGTAGGTCTTCCTTTTAACTTGTAAAGAACTCAGTATCTATGAAGCAGGATAAAGCAAAGTGTAATAAAATAAGGTGTGCCTATAAATCCAATTAAAACACATATTTTTGTCCTGCTAATGCCTTCATGGGTTTGTGAATGCTAGTTGGCAAGTGGAAGCTGATGAGAGATCAACACAACAGAAAGGTGATATTTTGAAGATCTAAAAAAGCTAATGAGAAAAGAAGCTGATCACTGTACAGTGCAAGGGTCAGAATAACCCCAAGGACAGGATGGCTGAAAAGATAGGACAGGCATTTCCAATAGTCCATCATTAACTTGTTTCCTATGGAATGTGTGATATAAGTACCTCCACACCACTCTTCTATTTACCTTCAGTAGAGTCTGCTTGTCCACAAATGCTTTCTGTGTGGGTGGACTTTTAGGCAAAGTGTTGAGATTTCCATCTTCACCAATGTGGTGTAATGTCAGGATCAGGAGGCACCACCCTAAGGTGGCAATCAAAGATAAATCCCTAGAGAGCAGAAGTTGTGCTCTGTAGCTCACAGAACTCTGATGTGAAGATATACAACAGAACTTCCTGGCTTAAATGGACAACCTTAGATTATGGAAAGAGAGGCAGCATTTAAAGAACAAGCCCTGGCCAGGGAGCTTAGTTGGTTACAGCATTATCCCAATATACCAAGGTTGCAATTCAATCCCCCATCAGGTCATACAAGAATCAACCAATGATGACATAAATAGGTGGAAAACTGGACTGATGTTTCTATCTATTCATCTCTCTCCCTTCCTTTCTCTCTAAAACTTAATTTAAAAAAATAAAGCAGGGAGATGACGTCAGATTAATGGTGCGGTAGGAAGTGATACCGATAAATCTCCCCCAAAACTCAACAAGATCTTCAACCAGAAACAGAAAAACCTATCCTTGGAGCCTCCAGATGTTTCGCAATACACCCGAAGGTATGGTCGAGCGAAAAATTGGCTAAATACATAATCAAACCCCAAAGGAAATAGGGAGTAAAAAATGCTCCACCTTCCTCACTAACCTAAATAGGGTGGCTTTCACTGGGAACTGAGAATATAGAAACTAAGGCAGGCAAAGGGGGTGAATAGATCCAGGCCGTGGCAAAAATGGCCGAACCAGGCTGTGGCACGGAGATCCAAGCCGAGGAAAAAATGTCCTGTGACAACCCAGGCAATACAAGCTAACACTCGCACCAAACCCAGACAAAGAAAGACAAGTGGAGCAGCCATTTTCCCCATCTCCTGATCGGCACGTGCAGATAGTGGGCGAGAGATTCCTTCGAAAGCCCCAGGAGTGGGCACCCGTGTTATCCCACAGAGAGGCAGAGTCAGAGGCCTTTGTGTGGGCCAAAAGCAAAATCTCCGGGCCGCCCCAGCGCCCTGAAAAAGCTGCGCACGGGGAGGGAGCGAGAACTAATTCCAACATTGCAACTTTTCCGTGCGACGGGAGTTTCACTGAGAGGGTGAGAGACGGCTGGCCTGATATCCTGCTCTGCGCATGCAGATAGTGAGTGAGAGATTCCTCCGAGCACCTCAGGAGTGGGCATCCGTGTTACCCCACAGAGGGGCAGAGTCAGGGGCCTTTGTGTGGGCCAAAAGCGGAATCTCCAGGCCACCCCAGCGCCCTCAAAAAGCTGCGCATGAGGAGGGAGCAAGAGCCAATTCCAACACTGGAACTTTTCCGTGCGGGCGGGGGTTTCACTCAGAGTGTGAGACTTCCGGCCTGATATCCTGGTGTGCGCAGAGATAGTGAGCGAGAGTTTCCTCCAAGTCCCCAGGAGTGGGCTTCCGCCCGAGTTACCGGATAGAGTGGCAGAGCCAGAGGTCTTTGAGTGGGTGGAAGCCCTGCCTGATTACGCTAGCAACTCTGACTGACTGAGCCTTACCGAGAGCCCTGTGCTGGGTGGGAATAGAGTGGGGAGTTGCCAGCTCTTTGAGCCTCTTACTATCCAGGCAGAGGCAGCAGCAACCCCATAGCTGGATTATCAGGCTACTAATTGAGGAAGGAAAGACTAGGAGAGAGGCTCCAGGAACACGGACTCTCTCACTGGCGGAACCTATAAATGCTAATGAGCCTCGACTGCCAACGAGACTGAAGCACAATACATGACGTCACCATAGAGACTTATCAACTGCAAACCTCTACCTGAGTGTGCCAAAGGGGAAGAACCCAGGGTAGAGAGTCACCCACCAGAAAGAGGGAGAGAAAAGAAAAAGCAAGAAGATGACCTCTCAAAATCAAGAATAATCTGCAGACATTATAACCTATCCCATTTTATTATATTTGTTCATTTGTTTCTCTTATCTTCATTCTTGATTTTTTTTTCCTCCTCCAATTTGGTCATTTAACTCTCTGCTGGTCTTACTCTATCCTCTCCTTGAACTACACTACCCATAAGTGTTACATCTCCCATTATCTTTTCTTACCTCTTCCTTTCTCTCTATGAGGGTTGCACTCCAAAACCCTTAACTCTCTCTCTCTCTCTCTCCTCTTTTTTCTTTTTTCTTCTTTGAGTGGTTCCCTCTTTTTTTTCTCTCTTTCTTTCTTTTCTCCCTCTATATTAGTTTCTTCCTTTCTCCTTTACGTCTCCTCTCATTCAAACCTCAATAATGAACAAATTATCTTATTTGGGACTCAAACTTATGTTTGTGGCATTTTGGTGGGGTTTTACTTCACCTTTTTAACTCACTAGCAGTGCTCCCATCCCTGGCTCTCCATTTTATCTAGTTCTCATTCCACTAAATACAATAGTAATTTTTTAATTTGTCCCCCCATTTTCCTGTTTCCCTCTTATTCCTCTCATCATAACTCTTAGTCAACCAACACCTAAAAGCAAATCATTTTATTCTTGACCCAAATTTTTTCCTTATTTGCTTTTTGTGGGTCCATACCCCCATTTTTTGCCCCTTTATTACTTCTCCCCAATTCAGGCCCTCCATTACAGGCATTGTTTGTTCTATTTAGTACAATATAATTCACTGTTCACCACAAGATTTTCTCAAGAAAGAGGGGAGAGGAGAAAAGAGAAAAAAAGGAGGGGGGAATAACTTTCTTTTTTTTAATTTTTATTTTATTTTACTTTCCTTTATTTCATTATTAATTTTTTTAAAAAACTCTTTTTGACTTTTATTTTATTAACTTTTTATTCTTTATTAAATCTCATTAATACTATCAACAAAACCACCCTCAGATGCCATTAAGGAAGAGAAAATTGAAAAGAAAAAGAGGTAACACAGATAGATGAGAAAAAATCTATGAAGAAAAACTTTAATATATTGGAAACCTTGCAGTTAAATGACAGAGAATTTAAAATAGAAATCCAAAAAATACTCTGAGATATACAAGAAAACACAGAAAGACAATTTAGGGAGCTCAGAAAACAACTCAATAAATACAAAGAATATATTTCCAAGGAAATTGAAACTATAAAAACAAATCAAACAAAGATGAAAAACTCAATTCACGAGCTGAAAAACGAGGTAACAAGCTTAGCTAATAGAACAGGCCAGATAGAAGGTAGGATTAGTGAAATAGAAGACAAGCAACTTGAGGCACAACAGAGAGAAGAAGAAGGAGACTCAAAAATTTTAAAAAATGAGATAGCCCTACAGGAATTATCTGACTCCATCAAAAAGAATAACATAAGAATAATAGGTATATCAGAGGGAGAAGAGAGAGAAAATGGAATGGAGAACATACTCAAACAAATAATAGATGAGAACTTCCCAAGCCTGTGCAAAGAACTAAAGCCTCAAATTCAAGAAGCAAACAGAACTCCAAGTTTTCTTAATCCCAACAAACCTACTCCAAGGCACATCATAATGAAATTGGCACAAACCAATGACAAAGAAAAAATTCTCAAGGCAGCCAGGGAAAAGAAGAATACAACATATAAAGGAAGGCCCATTAGATTATCATCCGATTTCTCAACAGAAACTCTACAAGCTAGAAGAGAGTGGACCCCAATATTTAAAGTCCTGAAAGAGAGGAACTTTCAGCCACGAATACTATACCCATCAAAGCTATCCTTCAAATATGAAGGAGAAATAAAAACATTCACAGATACAGAAAAGATGAGGGGATTTATCATCAGAAAACCCCCACTCCAGGAACTACTAAAGGGGATTCTCCAATCATATACAAAGAACAAAAAAAAAAACAAAGCCACAAATAAAAGCTCCAAGAAGAACACAATAAAACCAAATTTAAACTGTGACAACAACAAAAAGAAAGGGGGGGAGAGGATGGAGATTAACAGTAGCAAAGAACGATGGAGTGCAAAAGTACTCACAAAATAATGCACTACAATGAACAAGGTAGGAACCCTTTTCATTACTTAAAGTTAACCACCATTGAAAAAACCACCACAGAAGCACATGATTTAAAAAAGACAGCAACAGAGGAAAGATGTATGGAATACAACCAAATAAAAACAAAAGATAGAAAAACGAAAGAGAAGGATCAAACAAGACACAAAACTAACAGAAAGCAATATATAAAATGGTAATAGGGAACTCACAAGTGTCAATAATTACACTAAATGTAAATGGAGTAAACTCACCAATAAAAAGGCACAGAGTAGCAGAATGGATTAAAAAAGAAAATCCAACTGTATGCTGCCTACAAGAAACTCATCTAAGCAACAGAGATAAAAACAAATTTAAAATGAAAGGCTAGAAAACAATACTTCAAGCAAATAACATCCAAAAAAAAGCAGGTGTAGCAATACTCATATCTGATAATGCTGACTACAAGACAGCAAAAGTACTCAGAGACAAAAATGGCCATTTCATAATGGGTAAGGGGACACTGAATAAAAAAGACATAACAATTCTTAATATATATGCACCAAACCAAGGAGCACCAAAATATATAAGACAGCTACTTATTGACCATAAAACAAAAACTGACAAAAATGCAATCATAGTTAGAGACCTTAATACATCGCTGATGGCTTTAGATTGGTCATCCAAACAGAGAATCAACAAAGATATAGTGGCCTTAAACAAAACACTAGAGCACCTGGATATGATAGACATCTACAGGACATTTCATCCCAAAGTGACTGAGTATACATTTTTCTCCAGTGTACATGGATCATTCTCAAGAATTGACCATATGTTGGGCCACAAAAACATCAGCAAATTCAGAAAAATCGAAGTGTTACCAAGCATATTTTCTGATCATAAAGCCTTGAAACTAGAATTCAACTGCAAAAAAGAGGAAAAAATCCCACAAAAATGTGGAAACTAAACAACATACTTTTAAAAAATGAATGGGTCAAAGAAGAAGTAAGTGCAGAGATCAAAAGATATATACAGACAAATGTAACTGACAATACGACATATCAGAATCTATGGGATGCAGCAAAAGCAGTGATAAGAGGGAAGTTCATATCACTTCAGGCATATATGAACAAACAAGAGAGAGCTGAAGTAAACCACTTAACTTCACACCTTAAGGAACTAGAAAAAGAAGAACAAAGACAACCCAAATCCAGCCGAAGAAAGGAGATAATAAAAATCAGAGCAGAAATAAATGAAATAGAGAACAGAAAAATTATAGAAAAAATTAATAGAACAAGGAGCTGGTTCTTTGAAAAGATTAACAAAATTGACAAACCCTTGGCAAGACTTACCAAGGAAAAAAGAGAAAGAACTCATATAAACAAAATCCAAAATGAAAGAGGAAAAATCACCACAGACACCGTAAATGTACAAAGAATTATTGTAGAATACTATGAAAAACTTTATGCCACTAAATTCAACAACCTAGAAGAAATGGATAAATTCCTAGAACAATACAACCTTTCTAGACTGAGTCAAGAAGAAGCAGAAAGCCTAAACAGACCTATTAGTAGAGAAGAAATAAAAAAAACCATTAAAAACCTCCCCAAAAATAAAAGTCCAGGTCAAGATGGCTATACCAGCGAATTTTATCAAACATTCAAAGAAGACTTCGTTCCTATTCTACTGAAAGTCTTCCAAAAAATTGAAGAAGAAGCAATACTTCCAATCACATTTTATGAGGCCAACATAACCCTCATACCAAAACCAGGCAAGGATGGCACAAGAAAAGAAAACTACAGACCAATATCTCTAATGAATAGAGATGCTAAAATACTAAACAAAATACTAGCAAATCGAATACAACAACATATTAAAAAAATAATACATCATGATCAAGTGGGATTCATCCCAGAATCTCAAGGATGGTTCAACATACGTAAAACAGTTAATGTAATACACCATATCAACAAAACAAAGAACAAAAACCACATGATCTTATCAATAGATGCAGAAAAGGCTTTTGATAAAATACAATACAATTTTATGTTTAAGTCTCTCAACAAAATGGGTGTAGAAGGAAAATATCTCAACATGATAAAGGCCATATATGATAAACCATCAGCTAACATCATATTAAATGGCACTAAACTGAAGGCTTTCCCCCTTAAATCAGGAACAAGACAGGGTTGTCCACTCTCTCCACTCTTATTTAATGTGGTACTAGAGGTTCTAGCCAAAGCAATCAGACAAGACAAAGAAATAAAACGCATCCATATCGGAAAAGAAGAAGTAAAGGTATCACTTTTTGCAGATGATATGATCCTATACATCGAAAACCCCAAGAATCCACAAAAAGACTACTAGAAACAATAAGCCAATACAGTAAGGTCGCAGGATACAAAATTAACATACCAAAGTCAATAGCCTTTCTATATTCCAACAATGAAACATTTGAGAATGAACTCAAAAGAATAATCCCCTTCACGATTGCAACAAAAAAATTAAAATACTTAGGAATAAACATAACAAAGAATGTAAGGAACTTATATAATGAAAACTATAAACCATTGTTAAGGGAAATCAAAAAAGATATAATGAGATGGAAGAATATACCTTGTTCTTGGTTAGGAAGAATAAATATAATCAAGATGGCCATATTACCCAAAGCAATATACAAATTTAATGCAATTCCCATCAAAATTCCAATGACATGTTTTAAAGAAATGGAGCAAAAAATCATCAGATTTATATGGAACTATAAAAAACCCTGAATAGCCAAAGGAATTCTAAAGAAAAAGAATGAAGCTGGGGGCATTACAATACCTGACTTCAAACTATATTATAGGGCCATGACAATCAAAACAGCATGGTATTGGCAGAAAAATAGACACTCAGACCAATGGAACAGAATAGAAAGTCCAGAAATAAAACCACATATATATAGTCAAACAATTTTTGATAAAGGGGCCAAAACACACAATGGAGAAAAGAAAGCCTCTTCAATAAATGGTGCTGGGAAAACTGGAAAGCCACATGCAGAAGAATGAAACTGGACTACAGTTTGTCCCCCTGTACTAAAATTAACTCAAAATGGATCAAAGATCTAAACATAAGACCTGAAACAATTAAGTACATAGAAGAAGACATAGGTACTAAACTCATGGACCCGGGTTTTAAAGAACATTTTATGAATTTGACTCCAAAGGCAAGAGAAGTGAAGGCAAAAATTAATGAATGGGACTACATCAGACTAAGAAGTTTTTGCTCAACAAGAGAAACTGATAACAAAATAAACAGACAGCCAACTAAATGGGAAATGATATTTTCAAACAACAGCTCAGATAAGGGCCTAATATCCAAAATATACAAAGAACTCATAAAACTCAACAACAAACAAACAATCCAATAAAATAATGGGAAGAGGACATGAACAGACACTTCTCCCAGGAAGAAGTACAAATGGCCAACAGATATATAAAAAGATGCTCATCTTCTTTAGTTATTAGAGAAATGCAAATCAAAACTGCAATGAGATACCACCTCACACCTGTTCGATTAGCTATTATTAACAAGACAGGTAATAGCAAATGTTGGAGAGGCTGTGGAGAAAAAGGAACCCTCATACACTGTTGGTGGGAATGTAAAGTAGTACAACTATTATGGAAGAAAGTATGGTGGTTCCTCAAAAAAAATAGAACTACCTTATGACCCAGCAATCCCTCTACTGGGTATATACCTCCAACACTCAGAAACATTGATACATAAAGACACATGCAGCCCCATGTTCATTGCAGCATTGTTCACAGTGGCCAGGACATGAAAACAACCAAAAAGCCCATCAATAGATGACTGGATAAAGAAGATGTGGCACATATACACTATGGAATACTACTCAGCCATAAGAAATGATGACATCGGATCATTTACAGCAAAATGATGGGATCTTGATAACATTATACGAAGTGAAATAAGTAAATCCGAAAAAACCAGGAACTGCATTATTCCATACCTAGGTGGGACATAAAAGGGAAACTAAGAGACATTGATAAGAGTGTGGTGGTTACAGGGGGAGGGAGGAGAGGGAGAGGGAAAGGAAGAGGGGGAGGGGCACAAAGAAAACTAGATAGAAGGTGACAGAGGACAATCTGACTTTGGGTGATGGGTATGCAACATAATTGAATGACAAGATAACCTGGACTTGTTATCTTTGAATATATGTATCCTGATTTATTGATGTCACCCCATTAAAAAAATAAAATTATTAAAAATTAAAAATAAATAAATAAATAAAGCATATCAACACAATAAATTAAAAATATTTTTTAATTAGTGTACTACTTTCTATACAAATCACTGTAACCTTACTTTTGCCCCACCTTGTGTACTAATTAAAATATTGATATTTAATTTTTAAAAAAGAAATAAGAATAAAGAATGCCATAGCTACCAACTACAGGGGTACAAACGTAGCAGGCAGTCAAAATGGAGTAGACTTTTCTAGGGAATGGCCTAGAGATGATCATGGGTCAAAATATGAGTAGGAAGCAATACAAACTTTTTGGAAATGGCATCTACACTATCAACTATAGTTGGAGAAGTCTGCGTTAGAACTATAGGAAAAAGCTTATTAATCTCTTTAGCTAAAATTCACACATGGTGGTAACACCATTATCCTAATATTATGCATACAAATTGAAAAGTGGGAGTTGAATGATAAGCACAATAGGGAGAAGATATTTTGAAGATTTAAAGGAGCTAATTATTTTGTATATGTATGTGCAAGCATCTTTGCCTGCATGCACATGTGTTCATGTGTATGTATATGTATATGTGTGTGTCCTAGGAGAGTTGAGCTAAGGTCTAAGGACATCTAACCTGAGGCAGCAGATGACATTGCCCACCTTCCATGTAGTCATATTCTTTGATGCACATGGAACTTACAGACCTCTTGTAAAGAACACAGGGTGTATACACCCTTGGAAGTCCAAACTCATAGATGTGTGTGCCCACTTCAGAGAAAGGACCTAAGCTGGCTAAATGATGTCGATCTTTATGGAGCAGAGCCCTTGAGGAGAAAAATCATGGAAGGTGGTGACACCTGGCCACCAAAGACAGACTCTACAAAAGAACTGAAACATCTGGGGAAAGTAGTGGTTCCAGGTACTGTATTGAATTATTTTTCATGCACTAGAAATCCTTTTGTACAGCAAAATATTATGGCATCAAGATTTTCATACTTTATTTTTAGCACAAGAATTCTGTCATCAAACAAAATCATATCAAAAACCACATTATAGAGCAAAAAAAGAGCAGCTCCAAAGGAAATAGTGGTAAGCCCCCTCCTCAAGCTGGGTCTCACCTTACTCCCAGGGCAGTCTCTGAGAAGCCCTGCAGATCCTAGTTTGCAAATCACTGGATAACTTCATTAGCCCTGTGAATCTGAACTCTTCACTCGGAAAGCTAATTTTGTTCTATATATGACAAAAAGAGAACTGGTGTATTTTCATTGAACACTGGCAAATAAGAGGTTAGACTATCCTTTAGTTTTCAAGTTGTGAGCACTGCTGGAGGAAGAACCAGCAGCAGACTTTAACACAGCTCAAAGAGCAGAAACTCTACCAGAGTTACTATGGTCAGCAAGCCAATTAATGTAGCTTCGGTCTATGCACAAGTCTACAGAGTAGTAAATCACTGTCCCAGGCTTTTTTATCTCTGTGTGTTTATTTTCTTAAGATCAAAAGAAGGTAGACTCAGAAGTATCTTTGCACCTGAGCTTCAAAGTCAACCTGCCTAAAACCAGGTCTTATAGTGTAAAAGCTTTTACAGTCAGGTAGCTTATTAGATATAAAACCTTATATTACCAACCAACATAAGGTCTCTATAAAATAGGAGGCATAACAATGAAGGAAGACAAAGGAATAGAAATAGGAATATGTGCAGGTGGCAGGCACATCTGGTCTAGCAGATGGGTAACACTGAACTGGAGATGCCCATTTGGGATTATCTTGATACCTTGATGTCTCTGCTTCCCTTAAACCTGACTTAGTATTTTTTAATTAAATTTTTATCCTACCTCTACCCATGATCCCCACTTAATGCTTTTCTCTCCTCCCTATTCCCAACAGCATTCTTCATTATCAAGACTCCTATCATAGAATCAAAAGGTTGTGTCCTATCAGGGAGTGCCCAATAGTAAAAATATTTCCAAACCCCAGGACAAGCTGGAGCAATTACCTTTGCTCACTTCTCTGAGCCATAATTTCTCTGCTACACACTATTCAGGGATGTGTTTTCTCAGGAGTGATAGTTATAATACATAATGATGGAAATAATATGGGGACCATGGCCCTACTGGTACCTTCCAACTGAACATCAGTCCATCACTTATGACTACTACAGTCTTTGACATAAATACTTTGAATCCTCAATAAAATAATATATTCCCAGGCCTTGGCCGGTTGGCTCAGTGGTAAAGCGTCGGCCCAGCATGTGGAAGTCCCGGGTTTAATTCCTGGGCAAGGCACACAGATGAAGCGCTTATCTGCTTCTCCACCCTTCCCCCTCTCCTTCTTCTTTTTCTCTCACTTCCCCTCCCGCAGCCAGGGCTCCATTAGAGCAAGGTTGGCCCAGACACTGAGGATGGCTCCATAGCCTCCACCTCAGGCGCTAGAATGGCTCTGGCTGCAACGGAGCAATGCCTCAGATGGGCAGAGCATCACCCCCTGTTGGGCATGCTGGGTGGATCCCAGTCAGGCACATGCAGGACTCTGTCTGACTGCCTCCCCACTTCTAACTTTGGGGGGGGAATATATATATATAAAATGTTCCCAGATTCCAAGAAAAGTTTACTAATATATTTGTAGCTATGTCACAGTTAAAAAGATCCAGGTAAACTTGTGCTCTTTAAAAGGCGAAAGATTTATACGATCTGAAGAGAAACCAGAACATTTGTGCTCTTTAAATACATTGTTATAAAAAGAATTTAATATATAAAATTAGTAACTATTATTCTCTATTTTTAACTGAGTTTTATTATTCACACACACTTCACCACACCTAAAAACTCCCATAAAAATACACTAGACAAAAATTAGAAAATAGTTTTATTCTTAAAAGTTGAAATCAATCAAAAGGTTGGCCCCCTCTTCCTATTCACCTGTGTCTCACTCAGGCACTTGTTCTTTTCTAACTGGAGCTTTTTTAGCATCGAATTGCTCTTTGGCCTGTACCTGCTTCCATCTCCTGGGACAAAGAATTACAATATAGTCCTGAGAAAGAGAGATTTAAGATGCCCCCTTCCAGAGTAAATCAAATCAGACTTAATTTACAGGTCAATACATTTCATTTTTAAATTTTTTATGAGGGAAAAAATAGGTCATAATTTTGACAGCTTTTAGTGTAAGTAAATATTCAAACTCCCCATATGTTGTTTACCTTCTTTGTGTGTGCTGAATTTAATTGTAGAGTTCACCTTTTGTAAAGTTTAGACCAGCAAATCGTTTTAGCTGTCCAGAAAGACCTATTTACTATATAGTTTTCCTCTGTCTACTTACAGTCATTAGCCAGTCAGCTAAAGCTGGATTGTTCACATTCTGGATTGCTGCAGGAAAATCCTATTCTTTAGCTTTGAGAAGTCCTTTTAAGTTAAAAATAAATAAATAAACTTTAGTATGACTTTGAGTGATTTTATTATAGTAGATTAATAAAAAGAAGTCAGTTGCTTCAGACAGATCTCTCCTCAGTGAAATAGATGAGCTCAGGTTTAGAAACATATTAGTGGTTCACCCAGGACTCCTGAGAAAAAGGGATTGCATTGATGTAGAAAGCGGAATGCCAACTTCTTAATGTCCCATCACAGGATATTCCCTCTGAAGATGGTCACCAGAAGACCCAGTCACAAATCAGAAAAATGTTAATGACCCTTTAACTAGTGGGGGGAAACAGTCCTTGTTAGCCTAATGTATGGAAATTAAGCTTAAATATGAAAATTAATCTAAAGGAGTGATCCTCAATCTTCTGCTTGCATTAAAATGACCCAGGGGTTTTGTTAAAACACAGATTATTTGGCCCCATCCCTGTAGTTCCAAATAAGTGGGTCTGTAATAGGATCGAAAAATTTGCATTTTTACAACTTCTCTAGTAATGCTTACTAGTCCTAGGCCCACAGTCACAGGAGCTAGATGAATCATTCATGTACACTAATGGACATATTTAGCTAGTATTGGTGTTTAGAATTAAAGTCCATCCTCGCCTGAACAATGGTGAATTCACAAATACTGTCCATATTAAGAATTCATTATCAGTTATGAGACAGCTGTACCTCACATTATAACTCTCAAAAACTTAATATATACTACTTGTGCTTTGCATTAAAGCCTTCCTGATGAAATTATTTGGAAATATGCTATTCTCTCACTTTAAAAAAAATATTTACAGTAGACCTCTTAAATGTGCTACTTTGGCAGGCTGTTAATTCTACTCATTGAACAATGATTACTGTTAGCTTCTACTTCAGTCAACATTTCACTGATTTTGAGGTCTGAAGATGCCACTTGGTCAGTAAGGATTAAATTCATCTAAAAGTAACAAAAAAGTGATTTATAGAAGCCTTGAACATGGGTTTACTTTTCACATAATAAGCAATCTGAATTGAAACAGTCCAGAGCTGCTGCAGCTCTTTAAGCATGCTGTCAATGACCCAGGCTCCTGCTTTACGCTCTGCCATCGCTCGCATGCTAGATTTAGTCCTTCTGCTTATTGTCTCATTGTAAAAAGATGGATGTTGCATCCTCAGCTTCATGTCATTATCCCAGGCAGAAAGAATAACAAAGCAGGGAAAAAGGCAGAATAACTATATTAGAAACTGAAAAGTTTGCTACAAAACCCAATTTAAATTTCATTGGCTGGCACTATAAAAAATGACCACTTCCAGTTGTTCAGAAAGAAGATAATTTTTTGCTGAATACATAACTGTCCCTTGCTCCATAAAATTGGCATTCTATTAGGAAGGGAAATCTGTGCTCCACGATGTGTGCTCCACCTCTGTATATGATATCACATCTCCATCCCAGACCCCAGCTCTCACTACAGTAAAAGATGTCAGAACAGTCCAGAGACTCCAGAGTCAGCACAGGATCACCAGATCAGATCATAACGAAAGGGGGAAAGTGTCCTTTTTTTCTTTTATAAGAATTGCAAACTTCACCAAATCATTAGCATGAAACACCGATGTAACCAGTGATACTCAAAATGCTAGAGATTTGTGAACACATCTACAGACAAGAGTATTCTCATTAATATTTATACAGCAGCCCAAGGATTCACCTTCCATGGATGAACGTGACTCCAGGAAAGATGTTTCAGTCATTCCCATGACATACTGCAAGTCAAAGCATTGCACTGGCTAATAAAGGACTGCCAAACTGAATAAGACATTGTCCCCGACCTCAAGGAACTCAGAGACTAATTTGAGAATGATTAGAATAGAAAAGAACACCAGAACTTGTTCCTTTTACATCCATCTCTTCTTCCAACATAAAAGGCATCAGATCTTTGTATGAAGGAATCAAAAGGTAATGAAACTCTATATATGATGGAATACTACTGAACCATAAAAAAGAATAAACTCTTGCCATTTGGGACAACATGGATAGACCTAAAAGGTATTATGCTAAGTGAAATAGTCAGATACAGAAAGATATGTGCCATATGATTTCACTTATATGTGGGATCTAAAACACAAAATGCACAAACAAAATAAACTCATAGATACAGAAAACAGACTGATGGTTGCCAGATGGAAGGGGGGTTGAGGGGTGGGTAAAAAGGTAAAAGTATTAAGTTGTACAAATCGGTAGTTACAGAATAGTCACTACTATGAAGCAAAGTTACAGAATAGTCACTACTATGAAGCAAAGTTCATATAGTCAATAATGTAATAACTATGATGGTATCAGATAGCTATGAGGCTTGGCTAATCACTTCGTAAGGTATAAAAATGTCTAATCACTATGTTGTACACCTGAAACTAACATAATATTGTACACCAACTATAATCAAAAAATAAATTTTTTTAAGTTGTATAAACAGCCTGACCAAGCAGTGACACAGTGAATAGAGCATCAACTTGGGATGCTGAGGACCCAGATTCAAAACCCTGAGGTCCCCGGCTAGAGTGCAGACTCATTCAGCTTGAGTACAGGGTCACCAGCTTGAGCATGGGATCATAGACATTACCCCCCATTTCTTGGCTTAAGCCCAAGGTCACTGGCTCGGTTGGAGCCCCCAGTCAAGGTATATATGTGAAACAATCAATGAACAACTAAAGTGCTGCAAATACAAGTTAATGCTTCTTGTCTCTCTCCCCTCCTGTCTGTCTGTCTCTCTCTCTCCACTTCACTAAAAAAAAAAAAAAAAAGAAAGAAAAAGAAAAAAATTGTTGAAACATTTTTAAAAAGTGATGCAACTAGGTCATGATAAAACAGAATTCCTGGCCCACAGCAGCAGAGACTCACTGTCCAATTGCTGTGTCTCCTCTATGCCCGAGACATGCTATCTCCAAACTCAGTCAAGCACAGTGGCTAAAGGTGCAAACCAGTTCCTACATCTCTTTGCATGAACCTTAGGCAAACACTTAACCTCTCTGCATGTTAGTCTCTGCATTGGAATTTGAGAAGGATGATAACAGAATTGATCTCATAGACTCTGCCGCAGTCTCAAATGTATTCAATTTAAACACACTTCGAACTGTGCTTGACGAGAAGCACCAGGGGAGCATTAGCTGGTACCTGCAAACATCATCATGTGCGAGAAGCTAGGAGTTTCACCACACACTGCACTCCAGACTCACGTTCTGCCTCATGCAGTGCCTGGACCTTTTTCATAAAAAAAACCTCAAAATTTTTGCTCAAGAATTTTCACCATAGAAGGATCTGTTCCATATCCTAAGGCCTGCATCTAGAATCAGTCTAAAAAACAAATGAAAAAAGAAAAAAAAAAAATAGAATCAGTCTCGACAGCATCAAAGCTTTTATTTCCCAAGGTGGAAAGCCAGGGGATGATGAGCTTGTTTTTATAGTGAAAGAGTTGGCAAGACCCAGGGAAAATAGTTCCTCTCTTTAGGGGCGAGTCGCAGACACAAAGCAATTGAAGTAGAAACTTGACTTCATTAGAATTCTTTTGACCACCTGAGTTCATTTCTTCATGCTTATTCAACAAGGCAAAATGAGCCACAGAGGAGTTGGTCTGATAAAAGTTGAAACATAAAAACTGTTATTTTAACCTTAAACTGGCAAACAAAAGACCCTGACTGGGCTGCCCTAAGTAGATCTGGCATCCACATGCCCAGACTAAGGATTTGGCTGCAGTGAACTCCAGAAGGTGGAGCTCAGGCTCCTGAGCCTCACGAGCCCTTGACCCTCCCTGGGGGTACCAAACAGGTCCAGCACTCCTGAGCTCATTCACACACATCGCCAGCTCACCGAGGAGGCACAACTTTCACAGTGCAGGGTAGCCTGAGATGAAAACAGAAATTATTTTCTATTAAACTAACATATAAAAGAGTCCCTTCCAGATGGTGTTCCATGCAATATGTTAGTCCTTCCTGTCACTTTCCTGAGTCCAGAGCTTTGTGTTCTTCCCTCTCTTTCTAAGCTCTGCAGTTCTAGCCCTGTGTCTTGAACATTGTGGGTGTTCAATAAATATTTGCTATACATGTAAATGGCTGATAATCCAAAGGCCACCTTGGGTGCAATAGCTGGCTGGTTATCTGTGAAAGAGATCTTCCCTACTGCAGTCTATTTCAAAACAGGATTAGAAGCAGCCTCCACAGGCACACGAGAAGACCACACAAAGAGAATCTGGGCCCAAACTTCAGCATTTGGTGTCAGTGGGACCTTGCCTTAGAACTCGACAGAGAAGCTATACCAAAAATGGAGCCAAGCCCTTGCCCTCAAGGATGCAGGAGGAAGAAGTGCCAGGTTGGCTCAGCTGTTTGGATCCCTTAGAATCATCCCCTTCTTGATTTGTCAGGTTAATCACAGCTGTGTAAATCCTTCTAAAATTGGGAAATTAAAGCACTGAAGCACCGCTCCATTATCCCATTAGGTATACATCCTATTCCTATTTCCATTCCAGCAGGCAGCCAGATGGGATCATTCATCACCTTCAAAAAGTATTAATTAAGGCCTGGACACTCATCTCAATTCTTCTCCTTACCTTGAGAACAATTACAAAGCTGCCGTTCCTAGCTATCGCCATGATAGAACTCCCTCAAGCTTTGAAGGATTCAGTGGCTTGCCTCCTCCCAAAATGAGGACAGAGGTCTTCTTCCTTCTGCTCACTGAACACTGGATATTCACTTAGGCACGTATCTCCAACACAGCTCTTTGTGCCTAGGTAGACGTTCGGCATTCATTTCAGCAGCTCAGACTTTAAATCCTTTCTGTGTTTAGTGCATTTCTACCTGAAAGGCTTGCTAATACTTGCTTTCCTAGCATTATTCATAATGAAGCCCAAGTTTGTTACCAAGCAAAAAGAGAGCCATTCACATGGAATGGACTCAGAAGCTGAGGACTCAAGCAAAACAGAATAAAGGGTTCCCTTTCACTCTCCCCTCCCCCCACACACACTCACAGTATGCGAGCTACAAGGTTGTCCTTGACAACTGTGATGTCAGCATTGGTTGCTGTAAAAGCAATTTCCTGATGCAGAAGTGATACAAGCATTTGCGTATAATGTCTTCGTGGCAGCTAAAGACCAGTTATGATGCTTTTAGCATGCTGATTCTGGCAGCTTTGCCTCTGAGTTGGTGTGCAGCCCTTCCAAGGAATCGGTAGTATGCCCCCACATCCTTTCGATAAACTTTTTCTATGCTTAATCACTCCAAGTTGACATGTGCTGTTTACAACTGACAGCTCTAATGCAATAAATTTTCTATAAAACTGAAGATTTTCTCCAAAATCTCTTCTAATAATTGTGATTATTTTGGACCCTTATGGGCTGACTCTAAATCTTTATTCAGGGTACATCTTTCAGACACCCAGATAGGCACACTGAGGTGGGTCAAATGAAGCCCAAGCACACCCAGCTGGTGAGTGGCAGAACTGAGACATGGATCCAGGTTTTATTACTCCAAACAAAGTATTCTTTATATTACTCTGTTTCCTGCAGAACAAATAAAACAAATCCCTCTTGAGTTGTCAAGCCAGATTAAGGAAGTGTTATATTAATCGCTATAATTAAAAAAAAAAACCCTGGCCAGATAGCTCAGTTGGTTGGAGCATCATCCTGAAGCACAGAGGTTGCTAGTTCGATCCCTGGTCAGGGCACATATAGAAACAGATTGATGTTCCCATTTCTCTCTCCCCCCCCCCTCTTCCTTTCTCTCTCATTAAATCAATAAATTTTTATTTTTAAAAAAATGTTAATTTCACATTTTCTTGACATAACTTTAAAATTACATTACAAGTATGAACTACTTGCCCAATGAAATCCTTACATGTTGTGTTTCATTGTCATGCACTGTAGATCATTACTAATAGCACACAGTTTTGCACGCCACTCAAGGCAATGCTTGTGCTAAATCTACAAAACCTTATTCCTACACACAACTAATTGGCTTCTCTTCAATGTGCAATCTCTGCCCCATCCATGGAATTATATTCTTGTCAAGAATCAGTGCTAGCCCTGGCCAGGTAGCTCATTTGGTTAGAAGATATTACCTATATGCCAAAGTTTCAGGTTCAATCCCTGGTCAGGACACATACAAGAATCAACCAATGAATGCATAAACAAGTGGGAAAACAAATCAATGTTTCTGTGTGTGTGTGTGTGTGTGTCCCTTCCCCTTTCTAAAATCAATTTTAAAAATAATTTTTAAAAAATTAATTGTGTTTGTTCTGAAACTTATTTATGACAATTGCAGTTGTTATTACAATTTCATAATAAAATAAAATATTGGGGAAATGAAATATTATTATAAAAAAATTTATTATTTTGAAAAGATTCAATAAAGGCAAATTGGTGAGTAATTGGGAAGTTTATAACCATAAAGCTGCAAAAACTTCCAGAAGTATAGAAAGATTCTGTCTCAGAATACATTCTGAGGAGATCCACGATGGCAGCAGAGTAGACAAAAGGTATGCCCACCTCTTCCCAGGGCGAAATGGAGTTACAAATAAAATATAAAATAGTCAACCTGAATAATCAACTGGAGACTAGCTGAAGAGAAGGCTTATAAACAATGATTTATAGAAGAAGCCACATCGAGACTGGTAGGAAGGCAGAGACATGAAAAGGGCTGGCCAGCTTCCATGGCCGCAGCTGAGATTCTGAAGGGACATCTCAGCTGCAAAGGTTTCCTCTGAGGAGCATGGGGTTTCAACCCCATACTGGGCTCCCAAGCCCAGAACACCAGAGCCTGGGAGAGGTTCCCATATAACAACCGCTGTGAAAAACAACAGGAATTCTGTTTACCAAAGAGATATGGGGGTCTGCTAGAGACACAAGACCTCCCTTAAAGGGCCAATGCAGGACCCAAATAAACAAAATGAAAGAGAGAAAAAGTAAAAACTGACACCAAAGAAATACAAAGCACTATAAGAAAATATGATGAACAATGATATGCCAACAAATTGGACAATCTGGACAAAATAGATAAATTCCTAATAAAACAACACAATCTTCCAAAACTGAATCAGAGAATCTGAACAGACATATTAAAAAATTGAAGCAGTAATCAAAAATCCAAAAAAAAAAAAAAATTCCTAGACCAAACGGCTTCATAGGGGAATTTTACCAAACATTCAAAGAAGAACTAACACCTATCTTCCTCACACTGTTCCAAAAAATTCAAAATGAGAAAAAACTCCCAAACCCATTTTAAGAGGTCAGCATTATCCTAATTACAAAACCAGATAACGACACTACCAAGAAAGAAAATTATAGGCCAAGAAATAAAAATACATTTTATATTTAAGTTTTCAATCTGATTTAAAGACTTTGACACTGTCAACTATAGAAGATACATTATATGCATGGTTCATATAAGAAAGAAAAACAGGCATACCAAACAGCAGAACAGTTCTTTTTTTTTTCTTTTTTTTGCATTTTTCTGAAGTTGGAAACGGGGAGGCAGTCAGACAGACTCCCGCATGCGCCCGACCAGGATCCACCCGGCACGCCTACCAGGGGGCGATGCTCTGCCCATCCCGGGCGTCACTCTGTCTCAATCAGAGCTATTCTAGCACCTGAGGCAGAGGCCACAGAGCCATCCTCAGCGCCCGGGCAAACTTTTGCTCCAATGGAGCCTTGGCTATGGGAGAGGAAGAGAGAGACAGAGAGGAAGGAGAGGAGGAAGGGTGGAGAAGCAGGTGGGTGCTTCTCCTTTGTGCCCTGGCCGGGAATCGAACCCGGGACTCTTGCACGCCAGGCCGATGCTCTACCACTGAGCTAACAGGCCAGGGCCAGCAGAACAGTTCTTAAAGAATGAGTTGACTCTATATCAAAATATTGAAGCATAAACATGTATATACATTTTAGAGTGTATTTAAATAAATTATGTAAATGGCCATATATTCTTTTTTATGAATCTCCCCTTTTAACTGATTTTGTGGATTAACTGAGCACCCTCCTCCTGGGTCTAATCAAATCACATAGCAGACCAGCAACTGTAATTCTATTTTTGGTCATTCTCCAGGCATAGAAACCCACCTGCTCTGGATGACATAGTTATAGGACTGCCTGGTTATCTGTGGTCTTTGTTAGGATGCTATCAGTTTAGAGCAGCAATTTTCAATGTGTTTTATCTCGTGGCGCACATAAACTAATTACTAAAATTCTGCACACAACAAAAAAAAATTTTTTTTTTGCCAACCTGACTTAAAAAACAAGTATAATTTTGATTCATTCACACCAGAGAGCTATGGTTGTATTGGCAGTAGTCATTTTTTTATTTGATAATCTAAGCAAAAACAGGTCAGTGTCCAGTGGTGGGATTCAAATAATTTAGCAACCTGTTCTTTACCATTTTAAGCATTAAAAAAATATATACCAAAATGTAGTTAATTATTTCATGTATTTAATACTTAAATAAGAATGATAAAGGAGGTACACAAAACTAGATTATATAATATTATAAAAAATAATTTTAAAATATTAATAAAAACATTAAATAATATCTGACAAAAACAATGAAACTGTTATTTAAGATATTTCCATATTGCTTCTTGATTGGCATCCTCACTTGCAATTTTTTTCACCTATGGACGGAATGAACATTACTATGGGCACTTAGAATATGCTGTTTCACAGATGAACGTTAAGA
The DNA here is from genome assembly GCF_036850765.1 of Saccopteryx bilineata. Classification (NCBI taxonomy): domain Eukaryota; kingdom Metazoa; phylum Chordata; class Mammalia; order Chiroptera; family Emballonuridae; genus Saccopteryx; species Saccopteryx bilineata. The sequence continues at coordinate 86,661,778 of NC_089494.1, read as the reverse complement.
AGAAGTAAGGAGAACCTGGCTGGTTAGCACAGTAGTAGAGAGTCAGCCCCGGCGTGTGGATGTCCCAGGTTCAATTCCCAGTCAGGGCACACAGGAGAAGCACCTGCTTCTCTGCCCTTCCCACCCTCCTTTCTGTCTTTCTCTTCCCCTCCTGCAGTCAAGACTCCACTGGAGCAAAGTTGGCCCGGGCACTAGGATGGCTCCATGGCCTCCAACTCAGGCTCTAGAATGGCATCGGTTGCAATGGAGCAATGATCCAGATGGGCAGAGCATCGCCCCCTAGTGGGCTTGCAGGGTGGTTCCCAGTTGGGCACATGCAGGAGTCTATCTCTCTGCTTCCCTGCTTCTCACTTCAGAAAAATAAAAAAATTTAAAAGTAAGGAATGTAAATTTCCACATTGGATGACTACCCAGGTGCCTGCCTTAGAGAGAACCATAATTACAAGTGCCATTTTAACAACCAGTTTGCTGAACTCAACTAAAAATTAGATATCATTTCTGCTAAACCAGTATGAACCAGCTGAATCGCACCACTGTGGTTATTCCTGTTCATTCTAGGAGATTCCTGAGCCTGCCATGTCCTGGGCTCCCAAGCTCAGGGACGGGCTGAGCCCCTTGACCCTCCCATGGAAGAGTGACTGGGAGACGGTGGATGTGCCAGGAAGGAGGGGCCCCTCCAGAGCACCAGCCTGCAAGGCATCCAGGTAAGCCCGCAAAATGGTGTCCCATGGCTGCCAGAAGGGGATGGACACAGGCCGAATCAAGTTGTAAAAGGGACTGCCCTGGTTCTGGCCCAAGTACTGCCTCTGTTTATGTCTACAGTGCACACAGTTATGCTCAGGCAGGGCTTCCAGATCTCTCTAGAATTCTCAGGTTCTGAGGTCACAAGGACAAAGCGTGAGGTAACAGAGGCAGACACCTCATAGTCCAGAACCCCACGGTGCCTGGACTCTCACTCTGCATCTGCGAACGATGAAGAGAAAGCAAGCGACCCGTTTTCCTGCTCTCCCTGCACCTACCACGTCCTGCTCCACTGACCCTTTCCACTCACCTTCCTGCCCGGAGCCCTGCCTTGGGCCGGCCCCCACTGCAGGCCCTGGGCCTCAGCCTGGCCCGGCTCCTGTGCCCCCGCTGGGCCCATCCATGACCTACATTAACACCAGCAGGCCAAAACCTCTCTTGGTGACCCGTAAAGTCTGCAGCCCCAACGGGTCCTCTGTGATCACCAGCATCCCCCGCTCTGCCTGTCCCCCTTCCCTTCCTTCCATCTTCCCCAGCCACCTGGCCTCCAGCTCTGTTTCCCAGTCTACCTTTGTCCCTCGCCCCCCTCCTGGCCCTCGTCTGCCCTCCAGGCCCCTGGGCAGACCACAGATCTCCATCCCCTCCTCCTCTCCTGCTGCCCAGTTAAAACTTCCAGCCATTGCTGCTCCCTTGCGCCACCCTTCAAACTGTCCCCCAGGCAGGGAGAGCCTGCGAGTGGGGACCCAGACCTCTCACAGTACCATCAGTCAGGCCCCTGCTGACCGCGGGGAGCAGGCCGTGGTGGGCAGCAGCCTCAGGTAATCCTGGGGGGCCCTCCAGCGACCCAGGAAGCCCCCTCTCCACCCTGACTTCTCAGCCATTGGTGGTCTGGCCCGTGTCACCGGGTGGCTGCCCCTACGGGGAGAGGGCCACAGGCTGAAGAAAATGTAGCAAGCTCCTCTGTGCCTTCACGTGGGCCTCCTAGTCTCTCCAAGCCGCCATTAGAAGGGGGTGCCTGGGCTTGATGGACTCAGGGCATTTCTCCCTGCGGGGCCCTGGTCCTTCATGTGGCCGAGCACCGTCCACTTCTCAGAAGGAGCGGCTGTGTCCTGCGCCTGGTATACACCCCACCCTCCAACCAGCCCCCTCAGGAGACAGTGACTAGGGGTCCCTCGGGAAGCATAGGGCTGCCTGGGTGGGGCCGGCGAGGCCGTGGGAGAAGAGGTGAAGCCCTGCTGGAGGGCGTTGGGGCTTGGAGGCTGGGGGAGGGCTGGGACCCCCATGGGACAAAGCGCCTTGTTCACGTGGTCCTGGGCACTCAGCGGGCAGCTGCTGAGCTCTGCACGTGTGGCTGACCTTCACCCTCCTGGCTGATCAAGACCCTGTTCTTGCAGCCTCCCTGGGGGCAGCCCTCGGTTTCAGGGGGTTATGAGCCTCAGTTGCAGCTGGAGGTGATGTCTACCTGGAGGGGCCTCTCTGAGGGGCCTCTGGGCCCCCACACCTTCCCTTCTTCCCTTTCCTGCAGGAGGCAAAGCAGCCGGAGCTCCTCCCACTTCCCACCCTGCTTCCCAGCCCGGAAGATAGCAAGCAAAGTCCCCACTGCCCAGCAGTCGGGGAACCCACGTATTGATCCTGCAGTCGGCCCGGCTGGGCCCGACTACCTCCGATTGGACGGGCGAAAAATGTCACTGCATGACCCCAGGAAGGTATGTCTTGGGATTTCTAGCAGAATAGAGGGAGGACCCTAAAAACTCACAAACCACACAGGATTCCAGGGGGACATCCTGGGCTGGCTCTCCTGCCCACAGCCTAGTGTGCTCAGGGGCCAGAATCACACTATTTCTATCTATCTATCTATCTATCTATTTAACTAGTCCCTTTAGATATCGAAGTTCTGATAACTGCCTTCCTGTGGGGTGAAGTCGGGCCTGAAGACACCACCAGCCACGGGTGCCCCTCCTCCAGGAAGCACAGCGTTTCAGGCCCAGGGAGCCCAGATCCCTTCTGATGTTGGCCTCCTGTTTACACCTGATTATCAAGTGGATACAGCCAGCCAGGAAGCCCTATCACTGAGCACTGCTCTCTAAAGCCAACAGCCTGGGGGGAGCCTGGCAGAGTTGGAGACCCCCTGCTAAGACCCTGCCTGAGCAGTTAGCTATCCTCTCTCCCTGTGTCTGCTCCGTGGGGGAGGTCTTACCTTAAGTGGAGCCTCTGCCGGGGCCTGGTCCATGATCAGGTCAAAGCCAAACTAGAACCTGCTCCCGGACACTGTGGCTTCCCCAGGCCCAGCTCGGCAGGACCTCAGGGGTGCCACCCCGACTGAAGGGGGAGGGCTGCCTCGGTGCTGCAGCCTGTGTGCTGTCTGGGAGGGAGAAGACTCATCTCCCGACCCTGCTCAGAGCAAGGTCTGCCCGGCCCGCCATGTCCAATTGTTATACTCACTCCTTCACCTACTTCTGACCCCAAATAAATCCTGTTCACTCTCTATCTGCATTGTTTCTTAAAACCACAGAAAATATTTGTTAAAAACATCACACAGACTAACAGGGCAAAAGAGCAGAGTATGCAGGGAAAGCTCAACCATATTTTGGTCATCTTTATACAGAAAGATAATTTTGATTGTATTTTATAATGAATAAACATCATCAAATAGTCTTTACAATTAATAATTATTTTCTAAATTATGTTTAAATCTTTTTTTGTTTTTCAATTACAGTTGACATACAATCTTAGTTTCATTTGACAACCCAGGGGTGAGCCATTATATAACTTACTAGGTGATCACCCTGAGAAGTCTCATACCAATCTGATACCATCCATACTTAGGAGAAGATCATTGTTTCCTGCTGCACTCTACACCCATCCCCATGACTGTGCTGTAACAACCAGTCTGTACTTCTAAATCCCTCCACCTTTTTCATCCATTTCCCCAACCCTTCTCCCTTCTAGCAACTGTCAAAGTATTCTCTGCATCTATGAGTCTGTTTCTGTTCTGGTTGTTTTTTTATTTTGCTTTTCAGATTCAATTGTGGATAGATATGTATTTATATTTATTGCTCTTTTACTGTTCATATTTTATAGCTTTGTGTTTTTTCTTCTTTTTAAAGAAGACCTTTTAACATTTTCTATAATACTGGGTTGGTGGTGATGCAATCCTTTAGCTTCTTCTTATCTAGGACGTTCTTCGTATGTCCTTTGAATCTGAAGACTAACTTTGCTAGGTAGAGTGATCTTGGTTGTAGGTGCTCGCTGTCATCACTTTGAATCTTTCTCGTCACTACCTTCTGGCCTGCAAAGTTTCTGTTAAGAAATCAGCTGACAGTCTTACGGAACCCCCCTTGTGGGTAACTAACTGCTTTTCTCTTGCTGCTTTTAAGATTCTCTCTTTGTCTTCAACCTTTGGCATTTTAATTATGATATATCTTGGTTTGGGCCTTTATGGGTTCATCTTGTTTGGGACTCTCTGAGCTTCCTGTACTTGTATGTCTATTTCATTCACCTGGTGAGGGACATTTTCTGTCATTATTTTTCCAAATATGTTTTCAATTTTATTCTCTCTCTTCTTTAGGCATCCCCATGATGCAGAATTTGGTATGCTTGAAGTTGTCACAGAGCCTCCTTACAATATTCTATTGTAATGATTGCATCTGAGATGATTCTATTTCCAAACAAGGTCACTTTCTGAGGCAGTAGGGTTAGGACCTCAACACAGCTTTCTGTTTAGGAAGGAGGTAGGGGTCACAATTCAACCCATAAAAGCATTATTCATAAACCATCCCCACCCAGCCATGGTGGGCCATGGAGCCTGAGATGTGAAAGTTACAGAGAGAGCAGTTTCCCATTCCAGTCTTCTTTACCAGCTGTGACACTGGCTGGTCCCTACCTCCTTCTCAGCTAAAATGGGGACAACAGTAAGTACCAACCAGGTTGTTATGAAAATTAAACAATCAGAAGAGCGTCCCCACATGGTGCAGGGACATAGGTGTCCACGTGGCACAGCTAAGTGGATGAGTGAATAATTAGCTGTGGACCAAGCTCCAGGGTAACGTGAGGACACATCTACTGAACCAGCATTTATGGCAATACCTGCCCAAATGGCCCCTCATAATGAGAAGGGTGACTTTGAAATCAACCATCTCATCAAGTGAACTAGTTTTTCAGCTCCCATTTCCCCTCCATGGAGGAAGTTTCACCTAAGGCTGAGTGGACCTGGCGAGGAGAAGGACTGAGGTGGGACGTCCAGCAGTGCCATAGTGCAGTCCCTGCTGAAGGGCGTGATGCAGAGACCCTCACACTGTATCCGTGTGGCCCAGAGCAGAGTGAGGAGCGAGGCTGCTGCAGAAGCCACAGCCCGTTCAAGAGCCTCCTCCGCCCGGGGAGGGGTTAGCATATTGTTGAGTGAAAGTCAGGCTCAGAAAGGTCTTCAGTAGAGGGACAGAGGGGAAGACCAGAGGCTGACCCACCTGGAACTATAGTGACCACTGTAGTGACCCCACACAAGATGGGAGTGGCTCTGACCCATGGTGATGGTGACAGGGTGACATTCAGCATGTGACATTCGCTGGATTTGGGGAAACCAGGGAGGTGGGCAATGAGGGCAGGATAAATCCTGGGTGTCCTGAGGAACCAGCGGCTCTGTCGTGAAAGGAAGCGCCTGGCCAACGTGGATCAGTGGCCTGTCCTCGGCCCCAGCACAGCCACCTGCCACCATAGCAGCCCCCCCAACAAGATTACTGCTCTGTCTATACTGCAGTGTGACCCACACCCTTTCTGGTAGATGACACGTGGGCCAATGCCCTTTCTGGCTGGTGGCAGAAGGAACGAGCTGGCAGCTACACAGAATCCTATTTCCTGGAGGAGGACGTGGGGCCTGGTTTCCTGCCTGGATATCTCCTTCTGCACCAGGCAGCCTAAGCCTGTGTCTGGGTGATGATCCAATTCATCGTTGTGTCCTCAGGATCTATCACTGTCACTTGAGGGACTCAAGAATGTTTCCTTGACACAAACATGGGCTGTGTACCGTCTTTGTCATCTTTGAGACGGTGACCTGTGCCCAAGGAGTTGTGACCAAAAAGCCCCTATGAATTTGTGATGAAGCATTCAGTTATATTCTCTCTATTCCTCAAAGATTAGCCGAAGCTCTGACTGAAGCAAATGTGCTGCCTGAGATGCGTGCTGAGTCGACCTCGAGGCTCCCACGTCCACGACAACTGTACTCTCACTGAGATCATTCTCTCCTGTGTGCCATGGCCATTCCCTCCGCAGGCTTTTCCCTGCCGTCACCCAGCAGTGGTTACTGGAGTAGAAGTTCCCTATTTCACCTGGGGGTTGGCCACACTGCCGAGGCAAGGACACATCTCAGTTCTTTTTTATTTTTTTAAGATACTTCTATTTCTTTCTTATTAATTTTAATTTATTGTGTTTACATTGATTCAAGTGTCCTACTGAATATAACATCCTCACCCCTCTCCCCTGTGTCCTTTTTTATAGCCCTTTGCCTCCTCCCTCTAGCTCCCTCCTCCCTTCCCTCTGGGATCTGCTGTCCTGTTAACTATATTTCTGTGTTATGTGTACATAATTTCACTAATACCTTTACCTTCTCTGATCCCATCCCCTCCTCCCTTCCCACTGACAGCTGTCCCTCTGGTCCCTGTGATGCTGCCGCTGCCTCTATTCCATTCCTCAGTTCACTTTGTTCATTAGATTCCACATATAAGTGAGATCAAATAATATTTGTCTTTCTCTGTCTGATTTATATGATTTAGCATAATAATCTCCAGTTCCATCCATGCTGTTGCAAAAGGTAAGATATCCCTCTTTTTCACAGTTGTATAGTATTCCAGTGTGTATATGTACCACTGCTTTTTAATCCACTTGTCCACTGATGGACACTTGGGCTGTTTCCACATCTTGGCTATTGTAAAAAATGCTCCAATACACATGGGGGTGCATTTCTTCTTTTAAATTAATGATTTGGTATTCTTAGGATATATTCCTAAAAATGGGATAGCTGGATCAAAAGGCAGTTTCATTTTTAATTTTTTGAGGAAACACCATACTGTTTTCTACAGTGGCTGCATAAGTCTGCATTCCCACCAGCAGTGCAGGAGGGTTCCCTTTTCTCCACACCCTCATCAGCAATTATAGGGTATTGTTTTGTTAATGAGTGCCATTCTGACAGGTGTGAGGTGGTATCTCATTGTGGTTTTAATTTGCATTTCTCTGATGATTAGTGACATTGAACATTTTTTCATATGCCTATTGACCATCTGTATGTCCTCTTTGGAGAAGTGCCTATTCAGTTCTTTTACTCATTTTTTAATTGAATTGTTTGCCTTTCTGGTGTTGAGTTTTAGAAGTTCTTCATAAATTTTGGTTACTAACCCCTTATCAAACCTATTGGCGAATATGTTCTCCCATTGTCTGGGTTGTTTTATTATTTTGTTCATGGTCTCTTTTGCTGTGCAAATCTTTTTAGTTTGATATAGTCTCATTTGTTTATTTTGTCCTTGATTTCACTTGCCCGTGCAGATAAATCGAAAAAATATTGCTACGAGAGATATCGGAGAATTTATTGCCTGTGTTTTCTTCCAAGATGTTTATGGTTTTGCTACTTACATTTAAGTCTTTTATCTGTTTTGAGTTTATTTTTGTGAATGGTGTAAATTGGTGGTCTAGTTTCATTTTTTTGCATGTACCTGTCCAATTTTCCCAATACCATTTATTAAAGAGACTATCTATACTCTACTGTATGCTCTTACTTCCTTTGTCAAATACCAATTGACCATAAAAGTGTTGGTTTATTTCTGGGTTCTCTATTCTGTTTGTTGATCTGTATGCCTGTTCTTTTTTTTTAATAAATAAATTTTTATTAATTTTAATAAGGTGACATCAGTAAATCAGGGTACATATATTCGAAGAAAACATGTCCAGGTTATCTTGTCATTCAATTATGATGCATACCCATCACCCAAAGTTAGATTGTCCTCCATCACCTTCTATCTAGTTTTCTTTGTGCCCCTCCCCTTCCCCCTGCCCCTCTCCCTCCGTCCCTCCCCCCATCCCCCATAACCACCACACTCTTTTCCATGTCTCTTAGTCTCATTTTTATGTGTCCCACCAATGTATGGAATCCTGAAGTTCTTGTTTTTTTCTGATTTACATATTTCACTCCATATAATGTTATCAAGATCCCACCATTTTGTTGTAGATGATCCGATGTCATCATTTCTTATGGATAAAGAGTATATCATGGTGTATATGGGCCACATCTTCTTTATCCAGTCTTCTATTTTTTTTACAGTGATTAAAGCCTTTAAGCAAACTCTTGGCCAATACAGCAAGAATCCATAAAAGAGTAGTGTCCTTAACATGTTCACCAAGCCCAAGTTGGCCCCAACACCATGCCAAATCCCTGATAAATGCAACCCAACCCCAGTTCAGTCTGTTAGGAGCTGTCCCAAGGAGCAGGAGTCCAGAAAAAATCCACATCCAGGAAAAGTCTGCATGGCACTGGAATTGTTGTACAATTCTATACTTTGCAGCTCACGTCCAAGTCCCAATGACTGCTGCTTCTAGCTGGTAATGATTCAGGTAGACTGGAAAAGCCATCTGCAGCATGTGTGAAGATGGAGCTTCTGTTCTCCTCTGCCTGGAGAGATGAGACCAGGTTGCTTTTCCCTGGAGCTCTGCGACTGTGGCTTGGTAAAGAGAACCTTGGGATACACTAAGCTGGGTGGCAAAGGTAGATTCATAATAGAAGTTGGCAAAAGGGGGAAAGAGAGCTCTAAATTAGGAGTAGGTCCCAGCCTGAAATATGAGTAGGGCATTGAGGTAGGAGGAATAAAGGAAATACTATATATTAAACAAAACAGCAGAAAATAGGACTATCAACACCCACAACAGAGATCTTCGTGGGAAGAATAAAAAACCTGACTATTCAGGCAAGACATAGTTAAGTGGCCCTTGTGCAAATGAGATCAGCTACCTGCTTCTTGGAAGAAATACCCTAGGCTCATCCACAGTGTCGTAGATGGGGCCGATGGCCCTGGGCACCTTCAGCCTTCAGTGGCAAACCCCAGCATTCTTGGCAAGGTTAGGTCATGTATGCCTGTTCTTATGCCAGGACCAAACTCTTTTGAGTACAATGGACTTGTAGTATAACTTGATATCAGGAAGTGAGATACTTCCCACTTTATTCTTCATCTACAAGATTGTTGAGGCTATTCGTGTTCTTTTTTGGTTCCATATAAATTTTTGGAATATTTGTTCTATATCTTTGAAGTATGCCAGTGGTCCCCAAACTTTTTTGGGCCACAGACCGGTTTAATGTCAGAAAATATTTTCACAGACCAGCCTTTAGAGTGGGATGGATAAATGCACAAAATAAAATTATGCGACTGGCGTAAAAACTGTGGTATTTTTTAAATATAATTGTCGAACTTATGATATTTATTGGGCTAAGTTAAAGGAGGAACGAGCATGTCCTCATTATTCATGTTGTATCTAAATTTGTTATTCTGACAATGTCTCATGTCTGACATCAATATGTAATATGATAGGTTCAGGCTCACTACCAATCATGAACCTATGACAATAAAAATAAACATGAATCCACTGCATGCTCGTATGCAACTTTATTAGAAGCATCCTCTTAACATCACATCAACAACATTACATGAGTAACATCCACTCTGCCTCCAAACACTTTCCAGTCGCTATGGTAATGTTTAAACATGCCTTAAAAATAAGCTACAACACAAAAACAAATATAAAGTGCATGAAAAATACAACTCATCATTGTTATGAATATTGTAAGTTAAGGGTTATTTATTATAATGTTTATATAGAATGAGAGATAGTAGCCTATCTCTCAACAACCATAACGCTAAATCAGTGGGAGCCCTGAGCTTGTTTCTCTGCAATGAGACGGTCCATCTAGGGGTAATGGGAGACAATGACAGCCAAAGTGTGTTGTTTATGTCCAGTCTATTCCGTAATTTTGTTTTGGTTGCTGTCACTGCAGAAAATCCCGCTTCACACAAATAGGATGTCAGAAATGGCAACAGGGTTTTTAGTGCTTTTGTGGCGATTTCGGGGTATTCTGCCGTGACTTTAATCCAGAATACCGGCAGAGTTGTTGTCTCGAACATATTTTTAAGACCACTGCCATTTTCGATCTCCAGTAGTTGATCTTTTTCTTGCATAGACACTCTGGATTCACCTGGTTGGTTGACAAATGAATTGCAGATCCATTCCTTGGCAATTCGTGGGTATTTTGTGGTTGGGGATTAGCGTTCAAACTCTTATAAAAGCAAATACAGGTGATCGTGCACCAGCTGGGACAATGAAGGCTTGGGCTCAGTCTCTTCCAAAATTCCCGCGAATGTTTGAAACATGTCAAATATACCCCTGTTCACGCGTCATCCCCACAAATCCAGTTTGGCTTTAAATGCAGCTACTTTATCTGCCAACTTGAAGACAGTTGTCATTTTCCCCTGAAGTGACTGATTGAGTTCATTGAGGTTAAATATGTCGTGAGTTTTGCGACCCATTTCTTGTCACTGAAATGTGCTGCGAACAGTGACTTTTTTCTGAGAGAAATCTCTGCAGCAATTCTCATAATTCAAACACTCTGGCCAGGGACCTCCCTCAGGATAACCATCTTATTTCTGTGTATAAAAGAAGGTGTCTGTGCTCCGCGTTCATTTCCTCACAAAGCGGCTCAAACAGGTGCGAGTGAAGGGCATGTGCTTTGATGTGGTTAATAACTTGAATGACATCATTCAATAAGCTGTTAAGTTCCAGTGGCATATTTCAGCTAGCCAGCATTTTCCTGTGAATGACAACGCGTAGACTCGCATTCAGGTGCAACCTCCTTAATCCAAGTAGTTAAACCAGACATCCTTCCGGTCATGGCAGCAGCTCCATCTGTGCATATGCAGACACAAAAAGACCATTTCAGTTTTCCTAATACATAGTCATCCAGCAATTTAAATAGTTCTGCTGCTGTGGTTTTGGTTGGCAATGATAGTCCACATAACATATCCTCATGCACATCCTCTTGATAAAGATAACACATGTAAACAAGTAGCATTGCCTTGTTGTCAATATCTGTAGATTCGTCAACCTGGAGAGCGTACCATGATGATTTATTAATTCTTTCCAACAACTGAGACTCAATGTCCTCTGCTATTTCCTCAATGCGCCATGTGACAGTGGTAGCCGAAAGAGGCATCTGTACTATCTTTTTACCCGCAGCCTCTCCTAGAAGTTCACGACAAATGTCTTTAGTGGCTGGAAGGATCAATTCTTCACCAATGGTGAATGGCTTCTTAGCCTTAGCAATATGATTAGCCACCAAATATGATGCTCTCAGTGCACTTGCATTTATTGATGTAATGGCCACCAGTAATTGTTTCTGTCCTTCTTGTTCATGCTTTTTTCTTTCGAAATACTCAGAAGCCTTGTCTTTTAAAATAGGGTGCTTGGTCTCCAAGTGGCAAAACAGTTTTGAAGTCTTCATTGCCTCATTACTTAACCGGTTGCCACATATTATGCAGAGCGGCCTTGGTGCATGAGAATCACCAGTTGCAATAAGTCCATACTTCAAGTAGGACTCCTGGTATTGTCTGTAAAATGAAGCCTTCTTTTTCTTCGCGGTCGTAGGTTCTTCTTCTGTCTCCTCACTGGCCCTTTTCCACTTCGCAAAAAAACTTTCAATAAAATTTTGTTTTTCACTCATTTTTCTAGTTTATGGGTTTAATTTTAGCGGCAATGTATCACATGACCAAGACAAGCATCAGGAGTGAGTCTTAGATGGATGTAACAGAGGGAATCTGGTCTTTTAAAAAAAAATAAAACATCGTTCAGACTTAAATATAAATAAAATGGAAATAATATAAGTTATTTATTCTTTCTCTGTAGACCAGTATCAAATGGCCCACGGACCAGTACTGGTCCATGGCCCAGGGGTTGGGGACCACTGAAGTATGCCATTGGTATTTAAATAAGAATTGCATTGAATTTATTATAGATTGCTTTGGGTAAAATAGATATTTTAATGATGTTTATTCTTCTTATCCATGAACAGGGTATATGCTTCCACTTGTTTATATCTTCCTTGATTTCTTTTATCAATGTTTTATAAATTTCTGAGTACAAGTCTTTCACCTCCTTGGTTAAATTTACTACTAGGTACTTTATTTTTGTTGTTGTTGCAATACTGAAGGGGAATGTTTCCTTAATTTCTCTTTCAGGCGGTTTATTGTTGGTGTATAAAAATGCCACTTATTTCTGATTAATTTTATATCCTGCCACCTTGCCATATTAATTTATCAGGTCTAGTAGTTTTTTGACTGAGACTTTAGAGTTTTCTATGTATAGTATCATGTCATCGGCAAATAATGATAGTTTTACTTCTTCTTTTCCAATCTGAATGCCTTTTTTTTTTTTCTTGTCTGATTACTGTGGCTAGGACTTCCAGGACTATGTTGAATAAGAGTGGTGAAAGGGGGCGGGCACTCCTGCCTTGTTCCTGATCTTAAGGGAATTGCTTTTAATTTTTGCCCATTGAGTATGATGTTGGCTGTGGGTTTATCCTAGATGGCCTTTATCATGGTTTTTGTTTGTTTGTTTGTTTTTTTACAGAGACAGAGAGAGGGACAGATAAGGACAGACAGACAGGAATGAAGGGAGATGAGAAGCATCAATCATTAGTTTTCTGTTATGACTCCTTAGTTGTTCATTGATTGCTTTCTCATATGTGCCTTGACTGTGGGACTACAGCAGACTGAGTAACCCCTTGCTCAAGCCAGCAAACTTGGGTCCAAGCTGGTGAGGTTTGCTCAAACCAGGTGAGCCCGCGCTCAAGCTGGTGATCTCGGGTCTCAAACCTGGGTCCTCCACATACTAGTCCAATGCTCTGTCCACTGTGCCACTGCCAGATCAGGCTGGCTTTTATCATGTTGAGGTATGTTTCATGTATTCCCACTTTGCTGAGAGCTTTGATCATAAATGGGTGCTGGGATTTATCAAATGTTTTCTGCATCTATTGATATTATCATGTGATTTTTATTCTTCCTTTTCTTTATGTGATCAATCACATTTATTGATTTGCAAATATTGTACCAGCCTTGCTTCCCCAAAATAATTCCCACTTGATCATAATGTATAATATTTTTCATGTATTTCTGGGTCTGGTTTGCTAATATTTTGTTGACAATTTTAGCATGTAAGTTCATCAGGGATATTGGCCAATACTTTTCTTTCTTTGTAGTGTCTTTACCTGGTTTTGGAATGAGGATCATGCTTGCCTCATAAAAGCTTGGAAGTCTTCCCTCCTCTTGAATTTTTTGAAATAGCTTGAGAAGGATAGGAGTTAGTTCTTCTTTGAATATTTGGTAAAATTTGCCTTTGAAGCCATCTGGTCCAGGACTTTTGTTTGCTGGGAGTTTTTTGATAACTGTTCCAATTTCATTGTTGTAATCAGTCTGTTTAGCTTTTCTTATTCTTCCAGATCAAGTTTTGCAAGATTATATGTTTCTAGGAATTTATCCATTTCACCTAGGTTGTCCAATTTTTTGGCATACAGATCTTCATAGCATTTTTTTACAATCCTTTGTATTTCTGCAGTGTCAGTTGTTACTGCTCCACTTTCATTTCTAATTTTATTTATTTGAGTCCTCTCTTTTTTTCTTGATGAGTCTGGTTAAAAGTTCATCAATCTTGTTTCACCTTTTCAAAGAACCAACTGTTGGTTTCATTGATCTTCTGTATTGTTTTTTTAGCCTCTATGTCATTTATTTCCCCTCTGATCTTTATTATTTCCTTCCTTCTATTTCCACTGGGCTTTATTTATTGTTCTTTTTCTAGTTCTTTTAGATGCAGGGGTAAGTTGTTTATTTGAGCTTTTTCTTGCTTCTTAAGGTAAGCCGGTGATGCTATAAAATTCCCTCTTTGGACTGTTTTTGCTGCATCCCATAAATTTTGAGTTGTTGTATGTTCATTTTCATTTGTTTTAAGAAAATTTTTAATTTCTTCCTTGATCTCATTGTTAACACATTCATTTTTTATTAACGTGCTATTTAGCCTCCAAGTGTTTGAATGTTTTTTCAGTTCTTCTATTGTAGTTGATTTCTAGTATCATGCCATTGTGATCAGATGCTTAAGGCCACTGTTTCTTTGTCAATTTTCTGTCTGGAAGATCTATCCTTTGATGCTAGTGGGGTATTAAAATCTCCTACTATTATATTTATACTATTGTTGTTGATCTCACTTGTTATGTCCATCAAAATCTGCTTTATATATTTAGGTGCTCCTATATTAGGTCCATAAATACTTACAATGGTTACATCCTCCTGTTGTATGGCTCCCATTATCATTATGTAGTAACCTTTTTTATCCCTTCTTATAGCCTTTGTTTTAAAGTTTATTTTGTCAGATATAAGTATTGCTACCCCAGTGTTTTTTCATTTCTATTTGCATGAAACACTTTATTCTATCCCTTCACTTTCAGTCTATGTGTATCTTTTGTTCTGAGGTGGTTTCTTATACAGCATATGCACAGCTCCTGTTTTCTTATCCATGCAGCTACCCTGTGTCTTTTGATTGAAGTATTTAACCATTTACATTTAAGGTTATTATTGACATGTACTTATTTTTTACCATTTTATTCTTTAAATCTATATTTCTCTTTTTCTCAGTTTCTTTTTTTTCCTTTGGTCTTTCTATAGCAGGCCTCTTAACATTTCTTGCAGTACTGGTTTGGTTGTAAATGAATTCTTTGAGGGGGTTTTTCTTGGTTCTGTAAGCTTTTTATCTCTTCTTCCATTTTAAGTGATAGCCTTACTAGATAAAGTAGTCTTGGTTGTAGGTTCTTGTTTGGCATCACTTTGAATATTTCTTGTCAATCATTTCTGGCTTCAAGTGTTTCTGTTGAGAAGTCAGATGTCATTCTTATGGGCGTTTCTTTGTAGGTAATTAACTGCTTTTCTCTTGTAGCTTTTAGTGTTCCTTCTTTGTCTTTTAACTCTAGCATTTTAATTATGATGTGTCTTAGTATAGGCCTCCTTGGGTTTCTCTTTAGTGGGACTCTCTGTGCTTCTTGAACTTGTATGACTTTTTCCTTCATCAATTTAGGGAAATTTTTGACTGATTTCTTCAAACAGGTTCTCTATCCCTTGTTTATTTTCTTCTTTTTCAGGAACCCTTATGATGTGCATGTTGTTTCTCTTCATATTGTCACAGAGCTCTCTTACAGTGTTCTTAGTCTTTTTGAGCTTCCCTTTATTTTGCTTCTCTACTTCTGTGCTTATGTTTATCTTGCCCTCTAAGTCACTGATCGATCCTCTGCTTCATCCAACCTGCTGGTGATTCCTTCTAGTGCCGCATTCATTTCTGATATTGTATTTGTCATTTCTGACTGGTTCTTTTTTATTATTTCAGTGTCTTTTTTGGTGCTTGCTATTTCTTTATTTAGCTGCTCATTATGACCATCCGTTGTTGCTCTAAGATCCATAAGCATTCTAAAAATCATTATTTTAAACTCTGCATCTGGTAGTTTGGTAACTTCCATTTCATTTAGTTAGTTCTTTTTTCTGGGGATTTCTCTTGTTGATTTATTTGGGTTGCATTTCTCTCTCTGCCCAGTTTGTCTGTGTATTTGTAGCACTGTCTGACTTTGAAATTTTTGTAGTTTCTTTATGGGGAAGATAAGCTTGGTGGTACTGACCTCCAAGCCACCTGTTTTTCTTGTTCTAGGAATGCTTCTTGAGGGTACTATTTTCCCTTTAGTTGTCTGTGAGTATTGTATGCAGTTGGATCTTTTGTGGTTACAGTTATTCTTTTAGGCTAGTTAGCTCTAAGAGTCAACCTTGATCATGTGTCTTACACACGTGCAGTGCCCTTCTTGTTGGGTGTATTTATTCTCCACAGTGTCTGGTTTCTGCTAGCCTCCTCTTTTGGGTGTTCTGCTTGTGTAGCTAGCTCAGTCTAGGGTTGTTGCTGACTGCCACCCACTACCAATTGTGTTGGTTCTAAATCTTCTTGGTTTGGCCTCAGCTGTTGTTTGTAACCCACTATGGGCTTGTCTGAAGCTACTGCTCTTTTCACTGTTTGTGTCTTTGTTTTCTGTGCCTGAGTTGTGTGGGAGGGGCCAACCTGTGTATAAGAATCAGCTTCCTACTGCTTAGAGATGACAACAGCTTCATTAAAGTCCCAAGCTTCATAAGATTTGTCTTCACTTTTCAGCTGCTCTACTTCCTTTTGCAGCTGCCTGGTCTTCCCACAGTCTTCTTTAAAAAGACTGTAGTGTGGGCTCAGACTTACCTCACTCAACCAACACTTTTTCAGATTGCAAGCTTGTTGGGTTAGAGCAGCTGAGGTTGGGAATCCAATGTTAGTGGGACTCCCTATTTCAGGAGCCTCTTGGTCAGTAGCTCAGTATGGGGAATGTAGCCCCTACTCCAGAACCTAATCCCTCAGCCACTGATGGATATTCAAATTTTATTTCTCCCCAACAAGGTGAGCAGCAGGTTCAGGTTGAAGTGCAGCTGATAGACCCCTCTGCAGAAATTCTTACAAGTGGTGAGACCCTGGTCTCAGGGAGGAAGACTGAGTCTCTTGGGGATGACTGTGCTTCCACAGAAAGTGGCTAAGCCCCTTGACCAGATCCAATACTAGACTCACAGGGACCCACATTTTAAATGTCCATGCTCCAAGCCTCTCTCCCTTTCCTCAGTGGAATCTAGCCCTGCAGGGCAGGAGAGCCAGCACTCACGCCAGCTGACTATGAAGCTCCACTCTATCCAATGTACAGAAGCTCCTGTGCCAGGCTGATCACAGAGAGCAAAATTTGCCTCAGTTGGGCCTGGTGTGAGAAGCACTTCCTTTGGATATCACTCTAGTAAGGATTGTTAGGTCCTGAACCAATACTCTCCTCAGCTGGCCACTGGATATGTCAGCCCTGGACCTCTCTTGAAGTGCAGACCAGTGGTAGACACTGTCCATGAGTAGTCCTCAGCAACCTTGTTGGAGCTACAAGCAATCCAGACTTTGTAGCTTCCTCTGCTAGGCCCAGGTATACATAGAAATACCAAGCTGCAAACCTAGGCTGGCTTTTACTTTCACTGGTCTGGGGGAAGGTTCCCTGAGTCCCGTCTCCTGTAGCCTCTGGCTGCTTGCTGGCTGCTTGTTGGGCTTGGCCACTGAAAAAAACTTTGTTACAGTCTGGAGCCTGTAGCAAATAAGGGATTACTAAGAGTAATGAGTGTGGCTCTGCCCCCAGCCCCAGGTGTCAGTCTGTCCAGACTTTTTCCACAGACTTCAGTACAGTGTGGCCCCCAGAGTCCATGGGTGTGATCTAGAGGTGTAGTCTGCTGGCACTCTGGACAGTTTCCACTGAGTCTCCTATGAGGTGCAATTACCAGTCTTAGACTCTGGATCTTAGGGGCTGGGGGAAGCTCCAGCCTCAACACCAGAAAACTGAGTCACTGATGCACCCCTGCCTTCTGGCTTCTCAACATGACCCAGTTGCCATGACTGGAACAGGAGAGACTCCCAAGGGTGGAGCAGGTGCTTCTCCACAGGCTGGTGCCACTCAGGAGGGACTGCTCTACCCAAGAAAGATGGCAACTGCAGTACTGGAGAATTTCTCAGCACAAGGGTTCTGGTGGCCATCCCCCACAGGTCTCTCCCTGGGCCTCCAACTTTGCACTCTCCTCATGCAACTCTAGTCCTCTCAGTTCTAGCCACTGGAGCCCTGTGAATGAGATTTTCTGCACGAGCCCTTTAAGATGGAACCTGTGTTTCTGAGAACTCTGTCTCTTTCTCACAGACAGAAACCCTGCTCTTTTCACCACCAATGATGTCTGAGTGCCTCTTCTAGACTCTGGGGCTCCAGGCCTGGGGATGAGCACCCAGATCTCTCAGGGTGATCCTCCCCACAGTAAGAGTCCCTCTGAACCCTCACCTGCCGCTCGCTCCTGGAAGTGGGCAGTCCTTTCCACATCTCTGCCCTTCTTACCAGTCTCAGTGTGGCTTCTTCTGTGATCCTTGGTTAAAGATTCCTTTTCATTTAATCCAAACTTGGTTTTCCAAGATAATTTTTTTTAAACTAAATTGTAATTCAATTTGGTCATGGGAGGTGGCAGTTGGAATGTCTGCCTACTACGTTGCCATCTTTGAATCCCTCCACATCTCAATTCTTATACTCAGGTGTGATGGGGCCATAGCTGCTTCATGTTTTCCAGGGCTTAATTTCTGTTTGGAGGACATTTTTTCTTGGTTAACTCAAGATTCTTGTCCTCTTTCCCCAGGATGACACAAGTGTGGCAGGTGGGGTTCTGTAGGGTATGTTGGTAGGATAAGACCCAGGCCTCTAGGGGTTCTTTGATCTACTTCCCGTAAAACCTGGAGAATCCCTAGCTCAACATGGCCTGGACCATCAGCTCCTCAGGCTGTGCTAACCCAACATAGTCCTCTGCTGGATTCTCACCTGCTTCGTCCCCGCTCACAGTCTCAGGGATCATTGCATGGCCCCTGATGTAGAACCCCCAGGACTGACTGGATGCGTCTCTCATGGTTCCCCACCACTCACAGGTGTGCAGGGGTCAGCCTGGAGCTTCCATGTCAGCCCGGGTCACTGAGGTCTCTGGGAGGCTCAGCACATGGCCCTGGTCTCTGCCTGGGCAGGGGGAGCAACAGGGCCACCTGCCCACTTTCTGATCCTCACACCTTCTCTGGAGCCCTGTCATTCTCTCCCCTGGCTCCCTCACTGTGGTTATATGAGAGGAAGGCACAGGGCCCCTTCTCAATGACCTACCAATGTCTTGTAGTGTCAGCAAGGGAGCCATTATAATAAGGCAAGTGAGGAGAGGAGTAGAGTGGACGACAGTGAAGAGCTGGTGAAATAACAATAACGGATGACTGTCCAGGGCCCTAAGAGGGGCTGGAATGGAGCTCTAGAGGAAATGCAGGAGGTGGTGCTCAGTGAGATGGAACAGACATGAGGGATGGGGTGTCACAGAATGTGAGCTCTTGGTGGCTTGATGGGGCTCAGGGTTCCTGAACATTTACTTGGGGACAATGCAGCATCTAGAGAAGAACACATGAGGGTGGATCAATTTTAAAGCGAGTCCACTAAGACTCCAAATCCCAGGTCCTGAGCCCTGGGGTTCAAGCTCATGGAAGTTCTAGGGAGACTCATTCAGTCCCATGTGGGAGAGTGTGGATTGGCTCCTCCCTGTCAGGTTCCTGAGTCAGGTGTCCAGTGTGAGGTCATCTCCATTCCTGTCCTGGGAAGTCTTATTGAGGTCCTTCCTGACACTCAGGGAGCAGGGGATGTCACTGTGTGAGTGACAAGTGACTGCACAGAGATGTTTGCTCCTTGACTTCTCTCAATGGTCCTTCTCCTGGGCCAGGGGAGCAATATTGGGGCCTGTGCCTGGCTCACTGTGTCCTTGCTCACAGTACTAGGGGGACTCAACTTTCCAGGCTCTTGCTGCTTGATCAGTACTCATTGCTGCTTCTGTTGCCCTGCACCCCTTGGCCAGGGGTGCCCAGAGGTGAACATGGTTATCCAGTGGTGGGATTAAAATACTTTAATAACTGGTCTTCTGCACTAATGACCATTTAAGTATAAAAAAAAAAACAATATACCAAAAGGAAGTTTATTGTTTCATGCATTTAATACTTAAATAAGAATAAAGAAGGTACATAAAGCTAGATTACATTATAAAAGAGTTTTAAAGTATTAGTGAGAAAATATTAAATAATATTTGATTAAAAAAACAATGAAACTGTTATTTAAGAGATTTCCATATTGCTTCTTAACATCCTCACTTGTCATTTTTTTCACCTATGGATGGAATGAACATTACTATGGGTGTTTAGAATATGCTGTTGCACAGATGAACGTTAAAAAAGACTAAGGAATGTAAATCTGTGATTTACACATTTGGTGGCTGCCCGGGTGCCCACCTAGAGAGAACCCTGATTACAAGTGCCATTTTAACAGCTAGTTTGCCGAACTCAACCAAAAATTAGGTATCAGTTCTGCAGAACCAGTGCAAACCAGCTGAATCACACTGTCCACCTCTCAAATTTATACATTGAAGTCTTTTTTTTAATAAATAAATTTTTATTAATTTTAATGGGGTGACATCAATAAATCAGGGTACATATATTTAAAGAAAACATGTCCACGTTATCTTGTCATTCAATTATGTTGCATACCCATCACCCAAAGTTAGATTGTCCTCCATCACCTTCTATCTAGTTTTCTTTGTGCCCCTCCCCTTCCCCCTTCCCCTCTCCCTCCTTCCCTCCTCCCACCCCCTGTAACCACCACACTCTTCTTCATGTCTCTTAGTCTCGTTTTTATGTCCCACCAATGTGTGGAATCCTGCAGTTCTTCTTTTTTTCTGATTTACTTATTTCACTCCGTATAATGTTATCAAGATCCCACCATTTTGTTGTAAGTGATTCGATGTCATCATTTCTTATGGCTGAATAGTATACCGTGGTGTATATGGGGCACATCTTCTTTATCCAGTCTTCTATTTTTTTTTTTTACAGTGATTAAAGCCTTTAAGCAAACTCTTGGCCAATACAGCAAGAATCCATAAAAGAGTAGTGTCCTTAACATGTTCACCAAGCCCAAGTTGGCCCCAACACCATGCCAAATCCCTGATAAATGCAACCCAACCCCAGTTCAGTCTGTTAGGAGCTGTCCCAAGGAGCAGGAGTCCAGAAAAAGTCCACATCCAGGAAAAGTCTGCATGGCACTGGAATTGTTGTACAATTCTATACTTTGCAGCTCACGTCCAAGTCCCAATGACTGCTGCTTCTAGCTGGTAATGATTCAGGTAGACTGGAAAAGCCATCTGCAGCATGTGTGAAGATGGAGCTTCTGTTCTCCTCTGCCTGGAGAGATGAGACCAGGTTGCTTTTCCCTGGAGCTCTGTGACTGTGGCTTAGTAAAGAGAACCTTGGGATACACTAAGCTGGGTGGCAAAGGTAGATTCATAATAGAAGTTGGCAAAAGGGAGAAAGAGAGCTCTGAATTAGGAGTAGGTCCCAGGCTGAAATATGAATGGGTCATTGAGGTAGGAAGAATAAAGGAAACACTATATATTAAACAAAGCAGCAGAAAATAGGACTATCAACACCCACAACAGAGATCTTCGAGGGAAGAATAAAAAACCTGACTATTCAGGCAAGACATAGTTAAGTGGCCCTTGTGCAAATGAGATCAGTTACCTGCTTCTTGGAAGAAATACCCTAGGCTCGTCCACAGTGTCGTAGATAGGGCCGCCAGCTCTGGGCCCCTTCAGCCTCAGTGGCAAACCCCAGCTTTCTGGGCAAGGTTAGGTCATAAGTGGCTGGAGCAGGGCTGAAAGAGACTGAGCCCTCCCTTAGAGGAGCGAGGGGGAAGCCTACCTTCCAGTGTCCCTGTTTCCTCACAGCAGATGCATATACATTGAAGTCTTAATCCCCAATGTGATAGTATATGGATGCAGGGCCTTTGGGTGGTAACGAAATTTAGAGGAGGCCATGAGGGTGGAATTCATACAATATTAGTGCCCTTATGAGAAGACAAAGAGATATGAGCTCTTTTTCTCTCTGTGTCTGCATTACCATACCAAGGAAAGGCCTTATGAGCACACAGCAAGAAAAAAAAATTCTTTGAAAACCAGGAAATGAGACCTCCCCAGACATTGAATCTGCTGGCACCTTGATTTTGGACTTCCAACCTCCAAAAGTATGAGAAATAAACGTCTGTTGTTTAAGTCACCCACTCTATGTTCTTTTCTTATAGCAGCCCAAAAGGACTAAAAATGCCTACTCTGTGCCAAAAACAATTCTAGACATTGGGGATACAAGGGTGAACAAAACTAAATTCTGCTCTTGTGTAGATTAGATTAGTGTAATCATTTATCCTGTGAGCTTCTGGAAGGTACAAATTGTATGTAAATCATTTTTGTATTTCTAGCACTTAGCACAGTGTCTGGCACAATGTGAATGTTTAATGAGTTGAATTAAATATAACTGAATCAAATCAAATCTAATTTTCTGAGAGTAAGAGCTCACCAAACTTGGCAGTTTTCTTCCATCCTATGAAAGGTTTAGAGTGTCTTTTATTTCTTCAAATTTAATTTGAATGATATAACAACTTTGTTTAAATTATGCTGCAATTACACATAGACAATTCTATTACCCAAGAAGAATTTTATTTTTATTTTGCCAGAAGTCAATTTCACTCCAGAAATTTGAATTCTAAAAGATTTTATCAGGGCTTCCAAAACAATTTTTAAATATGGCATGTTTGCATACAGGAAACTTGGATCCTGAGACCAAGTTTCAAAGTAAGCAATGGAAACAGTCCATGATCAAGATATATAACAAGAGAATTTCATCCAATCATAACATAAAAAGTATAAATATTAAATCTTCACAAACTGTATATAAACATTCTAAATGTATGTGCATGTATGGACATTAATCTCCTTGTCTTCTTCCTGCAACATCCACTACTGCAAGCTAATACTTAAAACATTATGGTATTTTTATATTTCCAGATCAAAGATATTTTTAATATGAAAATTTTAATTTGGCAAATATCTGAATGCCTTTTTTGTGCCAAACGTTGTGCTAGGGACACCAAATGGTTTAGGATGGAATGTCATCCAATTGTCGCTGGTCTCTTCCCTGAAGAAACAGACACAGATAAGTGTTGTGTTTTGTTTTGTTTGTTTTTTTGGTTTCTTTTTGTTGTTGTTACAGAGAGAGACAGAGGAAAGGACAGATAGGGACAGCCAGGCAGGAAGGAAGAGATGAGAAGCATCAATTCTTTGTTGCGGCACCTTAATTGTTCATTGACTGCTTTCTCATGTGTTTGTTGACCAGAGGGCTACAGTAGAGCGAGTGACCCCCTTGCTCAAGTCAGCGACATTGGGCTTCAAACTAGCGACCATGGGCTCATGTCTATGATTCCACACTCAAGTCAGGAACCTTGAGATGTCCAGCCTGGGCACTCTCCATCCCAGTCTGATCTCTATACACTGCACCACCACCTGGTCAAGCAATAGGTGTTCTCTTTTAAATCTGCTTCCACAGACTAGGCTTTTCACAGCTTGTGAGAAAAATGTTGCCATACAATTCTGCATTCTCACTTCCCCATCACTTTTAAAAGGAAATTATTTTCTTGAAACAGTAAAAGAATAGTATTGTGCCTTCATGAAATCTGATAGTTTGTTCTGGAATGCTGTTTTACAGAGCTGGCAACTGTGCAGTTTGCCTGTGGAACTGAAGGAATAGTGTCTGGTGAGGCCAAAGTGGAAAGACGGGTTCTGGTTACCACACCCTTCCTGCCCTTTCTGGGCTCCCAGGCAACTCACCAGGGGAGGATTAAAGATGAACTTCTCCATGTTCCTGGGAGGTTACATAGAGGCACTCATTTATGCTTTATTGTATTAGAAAAAAAAAACAAAATAAAACAAACAAAAATAAAAACTACAGTTCTAATAATATTATTAGTGCTATTATTCTTAAAGTTGGCCTCAAAAAAACAAAAGTGGGCCTTGAAGAATGGTATGGAAACTTTCAGGAGGTGATACAACATTAAATATCAAAACTGACACACTTTAATCTATAATATAATAGGTCATCTAAATCTTCCAAAGATATAAATAAATGTCTTCAGAACTGCCTTCTTTAGACAGATAATTAAGTAGCAATGGCAGCATTAAAGCTCTGGGAGAAGACTGGGTTGGTACGAAGAGTTGATTTTAAGTTTCTTTAATTGATATAATAATCAAAAAGAGTATAAATAAGGAAAAATGCAATACGTTTATCAAAAACCCAGAATACTGGATCTCAGTAAACTCTAAGACATGAATGTCTGTTTAGCTGAGCCTTTAGGTGGCCTGTCCAGTTTGTGTCCTTTCAGAAACAAAACAACAGGAAGTGAATATCATTCATGACCTCTGGACAGCTGGTAGCCCATCTTTAAAGACCCTCACTATAGAAAGCTAAGCATGTGGACAAAAGGAAAGCAAATGGTATTTGGTTAAATGCTTTAAAAAATTTAAAGGTGGCTTTCCCCTTGTGTGATTTTTCCTCTCTAAATGCACGGCTTCTCCTGGATGGAGCTGTTATATGACTGCACTTGCAGAAGGAGGATAATTTGTTGGCCCCAAAGGAGTTCTTGGAATACTGAGAGAATATGTTTCAAAATGGCCCCCAAAAGAGGAGCATCTGGTTACCCAAGGTATAATGCTTGCAGCAGAGAAATCACCATAAATAGCTTTAACAGAGACCAAATGTGTCCACTTCAATCCAGTGTTTTATCACCCACCAAGGGAATTTATCAGGGTCGAGGGAGAAAGGGAGAGTGAAGTCATTTTAGCAGGGCATGCTTCATAACTTTTATTAAGACCAACAGGTCAACTCTGTAATAGCTGTAAGATGGAAAGTTAAAGTCATTGTTATCCAGCCACATTTAAAAAATGAAAACAGAGAAAACTGAGAAGAAAACTAGTCTCTCCAAAGGCTGAAGGAAGAGGGAGAACTAAATTTGAAAGACCATTTGAAGAATTACAGAGGAAAATTCTATGTGATTATTTTATGCTTAATTAAAATGTACTTGATTGGGGAGGGTTGTAACTAAAATTTCCCATTTGTACAATGTTCTGATCCTGATAAAGTCAAGATTTTCTTACCCTGTCACCAAGGAAATGAATTGAGGACTCTAGTCTTAGAATAAGCGGCATTTTCTAAAAATGAAATAACAGACTTGTTCATAGGAAGAACATAACCATCAAACACACTGGTTTGCTGAATTAACAAAACACACAACAAACAGTTGGTAATTCACATACATGTCCATGCAAAATGTCCATGCATAGTAAAGGATTATTTGTCTTATTTAAATGGTAATAAACAACCATGTGGATGGATAATGAATATTTTAGTATGCAGTGAAAGATGCATCTCACTTACTCTCTGAGGAGGTCAGAGGAACACCATTCATAAAAATCAATGGATTGAATCCTGGTGAAATATAATCTCAAAGGGAAGTTCAGGTATCCCATGGAGGACCCACAGCGTTAACTAAATCACTGGCATTTTATCTTGGTAGAATGGCAGAAAATACAAATATGCCACTAGTTCTGAAGACTTTGGCCAATGTCCTGGCATCAATAATCCTCCAGCCTTGGAAAATTAATATAAACTTGGATGTGAAATTCAACCACAGTAACCACTACACTCTCCTTCCTACTTCCTTATGTGATCATTTTTAACTGCTCTGAATCCACTCTCCAGAGAAGTCATTAGATGTCTTTTGGACCCAGTTGCATTTACTTCAATTTAAAGAATGTTGCATAAATGGAATAAATTAAAAATAAATAAGGTGTGCCATATGGGAAGAACTGAGGTTTCTACCTAATTCCATCTTGCAAACTATTCTTTTTAGATCTGTGTGCAGACAATTTAAATCAGAAATAGCTTCAGTGTTTCCCCCTGCTGCTACCCCCCCACTCCTATAGTGAAAAGCTAATGCCATCTTCATCAGCACATTACAGCACTCAAACAACCCAAAGCTTCATACCGACGATTGATCGAGCCACTGAAGGCATCCAAGTCCTATAATTGAGCTGTCTGAACAATATCAAATGTCCACGAAGATAGCGGGGAAAGAACTCAGACCTAGCTTATCAAAAACAAACGCTGTTTAATTGGGAGCACCTGCCTCCTTGCCTTTGTCTCACTATGTCAACTACTGCGAAGTCCTACCTCTGCCTTGCCTTGGCAGAAATTTTTTATTTAATAAAGGACCAACACCTTGACCAATATACTCTGTATACACTCTGCATAGATTCTATTATTGAAGACATACCTCTAACCTCTTTTGACTCTCTGACAGCTGCCTTTGTTCTCTGCACCCAACCTGCATCTGTGAATAACAATCCAACAAAGCTCTCTGACCTCTACTACATCTGATTTTTCTTTTCCCTTCTGGATCATCACGCTGTCCTTCACTGCAGATGTCAACTAAATTTATCCATTTGCTAAAGCCACAAAAAGTCAGGTACCTCGAAAGCCAATGCCAGCATCCTGGGCTGATTGCAATTGTATAAACTGCTGCCCAACATCCACTCACTTCCACCCATTCCTCCCCTCCTCTTCTCTGAGCTGCCAGTCAAGAGGAGGAACTCTTTTAGTGCCTGCATGTTTTCTATTTATAATTAAGTAATTACAGCAGATTTCAAAGCCACACAGTTAAACAGGTTTTGATGGTGTGTTTCCTCTAAAAATGACAGTCTCTAAAGCCTCCAAGATGCAGTACCCAGAGCAGCTCTCCCTATGCAGCATAACCCACTCTTCCCCAACCCTTCCCCCAGGCATATTTTCCTTGCCTCTTGCTTTCTCCTAAACTCCAAGGGCCCTCCTTTTGCCTCTGTAACTTGTTCCCTGAGCCCACACAACTCAGCTGGCTCACTTCTTTTGTGGGTTTCTTCTACCCCTGTGACTTTCTAAATAAATTTTCTATTATAGTTTGAAAAAATAAGAATAAAAATTAAAAGGACATTCTCTGAAGGGTGTTCTTATCACCTTGAAAGGGACATAAGAAAAGACTGGGGGTAACAGAAATGTTCTGTAACTTGGTTATCTGAAAATATGTTTGACAACAAACTACTTAAAACTGAAGTGTTCGATTGTATAAAAATAAACTTAAGCAGATTGTAAAAAATAAAATAGATGATGATAGATGAGAGATAGATAGATAGATAGATAGATAGATAGATAGATAGATAGATAGATAGAAAAATGAAGCATCGGCCAACTGTGAAACAAATTTGTCCAAGTGACACACCATTTGCAATTTTCTAACTTTATACCCAGGATTGAATTCCCTTAACTAAACAGAATTTGGAGTTTTCATTTAATTTAGGAATTGTTAATGCAAAATTCTAAAAGGCCAGCATGTCATCTGAGCCCTGCAAGTGGGTAATCAAACAGCATGAATGATTACCTTGACACCACTATGGCAAAGGCAAGCAGCCTCGTTTCCCTTATATACACACGCTGCTGGAGGTAAGAAACTTGGTTTCAACAGAGAATTTCCAAGAATCAGCCTCCTTCACAATTTACACTTTGTGTCTAGGGAGGCATTCCAAACCTAGGGGCTGGAAGTTAAAAGACATGTGAAGAAAAAATTTTAATGTAATATTTATAAAGCAAAATAATATTTGTTTTCCTCACTGTACAAGGATATCTTGAAGGACAAAGCCAAACTCAGCTGCTAATTATAAATCAAAATAACCCATTCATTTTCACCTAACAAAGAAGAAAAAAGAGAGGACAAGGTTACAAGGTGGTATTCTAACCTAGTGGGAATACTAGAAGGAATGTCATTGTTGACAGAATGTGCAAGGTATATAAATCACATGGGTTACGAGTAACAGGGCACACAACTATAATATTGGGAAAGTGTGATTCTTCTTTGACAGGGCTGAATTGTTCAATGTAAATCCTGGGAAGGACAAATACAAACAAGGAAAAAATAAAGATCCATAATGAGGTACAATTTCTGAATAGCAGATGTTATAAAACAAGAGAAAAATACTATATAATATTCTGTGTATGATCAACACTTGAATAACCAAATTAGTGTTATGTAGAAATGCACATAAATTCCAAAATAGTTGGTAATTAAGAAACAACATATTTAATTTCAAAGCACGGTCAAACATACACACACACACACACACACACACACACACACGCACACACTGCCCTGGGCTTTACATTCTTTCCACCCCATCCCATTGTTCATAAAAGCTGGAGTGGAATAAGCCAGACAATAAAAACTGTGCATTTGTGTTCCTTGAGAATTTTTACTGTATTTTTAGGAAGGATGTTGACAAATGACTTTAAGGTAGCTGAAAGAGAGAGAAATCATTTCTTGAAAATGATGCTTCTTTGCTCACATGCGCTAATACACTATAACATTTATTTTGATTTAACAAGCTGGCAGCTTTCCAGCTGTAACATTAGAAGCATTTCTAAGTCAGTTGTACTAAGCCTTCTTCAAGGCATTTCTTGACTATGGAAGGGATTGCTGTCTAACCAATCAAGTCAAGAGAATCAATCTAATCAAGTACACGTGTCCTTGTATTAGCTCATAACAACTTCATGAGATAGGTATTGTTACATCACCATATAACAGACAAAGGAACTAATAAACACAGAGTCACATAGCTAATAAATGGTGGAGTTAGGATTCAAACTCAGGTCTATCTAAAACCTGAGTCTACACAGAGACAGAAAGCAAAATCAGATACTGCTACCCAAAAGGACAACCATCTAGGATATTAACAGCACTAAAAACTAACGCCTCACATGCATTGAGAAAAAATTATTGTATATTGCATTGTTTTTCCACTGAGGAAACCAGTAAGTCAGTGGTTAAGAGCACAGGCTATGTAGCCTGACCTGTGGTGGCTCAGTGAATAAAGTGTCAACCTAGAATGCTGAGGTCGCAAGTTTGAAACTCTGGGCTTGTCTGGTCGACATATATGGGAGTTGATACTTCCTGTTCCTCCTCCCCCTTTTCTCTCTCTCTCTCTCTCTCTCTCTCTTCTCTCTAAAATGAATAAATAAAGTCTTTTTAAAGAGAATAGAGAAGAACACAGAGTATGTGGCCAGACCACCTGCTTTCAAATTTCACTTCTGTTATTTAATGGTTCTATGACCTTGAGCAAGTTACTTAACTTCTCTGTGCCTTGGTTTCAACATCTGTAAAACAGGCATAAGAATGCTAGTTATCATATATGGTTTTCATAAGGGTTACATTTACTGGTATTGTGAGAATTCTTTTGTTAAGTCTTTATCTCTTTAAGATGCATACTGACTTACTTAGAGAAAAATTTTTGTGATAGTAAGACAGTGGGGTTGGATGGCTATACAGAACAAAATTGTCCATGAAGGAATACTAGTTTAAAATAAATCATGAATATGTGGAATTCATATACTCTACCTAACCAGGTACTCCTGTTTATGTTTATAATTTTCCATAAAGAGTTTTTCAAATATTTTATGTAATACATTTTAAGTTATACCTAGCACTAAATGTTAGTGAGCACCACTTAATAGTTAATATTGTTACAGTATGAGTTGCATTTTCAAAGCACTTATATGTATCTATATTAGTTATATTTACATTAGCCTCTTAATTTCTAGCACATAAGGAAAAGTGAACAATAGAAATATATTTTCTAAATCCATCATTGGCTAAGAAGAAAAGGCAAGTGAAGCCATCCACAGAGGTGTTATCAGAGAAAAGGAAAGACTAATCCACCACTCAGGTAAGTGTTAAGAAACAGAATCTGATTTAGTGTCCAGGTCTTAGGAGTAAAAAATTCCAGGTTATGAAGAAAACAAAAACTTAAAATTGAAGTTCATATATCCAATCTGATTAAGTGGCATAGCATAGAAGAAAGAGAATAGGATGCATCAAATAACAGAAATAATAATATAATAGCTCCATATGTTGAGGAGATTTGTGTG
Organism: Saccopteryx bilineata; assembly: GCF_036850765.1. Classification (NCBI taxonomy): domain Eukaryota; kingdom Metazoa; phylum Chordata; class Mammalia; order Chiroptera; family Emballonuridae; genus Saccopteryx; species Saccopteryx bilineata. The sequence continues at coordinate 86,632,465 of NC_089494.1, read as the reverse complement.
AGCTGTCACAAGAAGTTTTACATTTATTATATCATTTAATCTTCTCAACCACCCAACTTGTAAAGTGGACATAATAATAATTACCTCCTAGGTATGAAAATTTAGGCCCAAAGAAGTTAAGCATGATACATAAGACTGAAACTGGAATTATATTTTTCTTCCCTACCTGAAGACTTCCAAAGTCTTTACTGTGGTGACAAATAAATGACATGACCATCATCACTCACTCAACCAGCTTGTTAGCACAGAAACTGACATACCCACGCTGGCAGTCTGATTCTAGAGTGTCATTCACAACCACATTTCTATAGAAGACCTGGGTTCAAGTCCTAACTCCACCTAAGCTTATCATCTTGTGCAAGTCACCCAACTTTTAGCCTGTCCTGAATTGTTCCATGGCTTCTCCTTTCCTGGCTTTTGCCGCAAGCGATGGATGGAACTGTTTGCAGACCTCAATAACTCTGGGTTTCAACAGCCACGATAAGTAAGAAAAGATCTCAGTAAACTCAGGATCACCATGTGGTTGCTAGATATTGCCAGTGGTTGCTTGTCAACACATGGCTAGAGCAGTGGCAGTCAACCCTGACTGCAGCTTGGATTCATCAAGGGAGCGTGTTAAAATTACCGGTGTCCAGCCCCACTCCCAGACCAATTAAATCAGAATTTCCAGGAATGGAGTCTGGGCATTAGAATTTTTTATAGTTCCCTAGAAGATTCTATTGAAGTCAGTGTTGAGAGCTGCTGGCTAAATGATGAGAGAAAACTACTGTTGAGGTTGAGGATTTAATAGAAGCCAAATAAGCTAAATATTGAAGTGAATACTTCGAAACAATGCTTCCCCCAATACTATACTCTACTTCTACTTATTTTAAAAATCTCAGTTCCGAGATTAAATACATGAGTATGCTATTCATAACTTTACAAGGAATGTATACATATGTGTACAGACACATATACGCAGACAGATACGTGATACATAGGCTTGTGTGAATACACTATTTTTACATTACTATAGTTCTATGTTCTATGCCTCACATTTTTAAATAAACTTAACATCCAAATGCCAGTAGTACTTCCATTCTACCACCATACACACACGAACACACACACATGCACACCCACTTCATGCTAGCCCTCTGTAAGGTGAAAATCCCACCTTTGTACCTTTCTAAGATTGAAGAATATAAGAAGTTATTTAAGCTGCTGACAAATGAAAATGTCTTGACTCTAGTTTTAGTCACCAATCTAAATGGAGATAAATGCCTTAACTCTGCTGGTTTCCTATTGTCATTGAAATTGGAACATTTTGAATTTTATAGCAACTTCTGGACTTTATATAGGCAAGCATTTAACAATTTTTCATATGTCACACAAAGAGTTTAGTATGCACAAGAAAAAGAAAAAAAGGCAATAGTATGAAGACATTTAAAATAAATTGAACATTCTTTCCACATTTTTCTGGATGACTTACCTCCATAAATTACACTATGCCATTTGTTTCCTCAACTGTTTCTATATGGAACAAGAATTACATGCTTCATCGAATTCAAAGGGGTTACTGAAAGGTTAGGTGAACAGAGCAAATATACAGAAATGTAAAGGAAAAGCTGCAGTTTGGTCTCTGTCAGTACATAAATAAAAATAAGTGAACAGAAATTCCATGAAATGGAAGGAAGACACCATGATTCTGCTCAGGTTCCATTATACACAAAGCTCTATGTTAGAAGACATGCAAGTAAGCCACCTTAAAAACAGTATCATTTTCTCGTGTCTGTTTTTCCTTTCAGATGCAATAGAGAATCACAAATGATACTAGGAAAATGTGTTTGAATACCATTCTAGTAGCATTTAAGAACAGGTGGACAATTTATACTATGAAATTAAGAATAAAAACAAGATCGGACGGTCTGTCCTCTTGCACCTGTGAGTGATTTGAAGCTGAGCACCTCCTTTATAATACTTTCAGTTTTATCTTAGCAGCTTAGATATTTAAAGCTGAGAAGGCTGATAAAGTTTATCTAGTGCAAAAGCCAGCAGGTGCCAACCAAACCTCAACAACCAATATAAACAGGCTCGGCTTCTGGATAGCACTCTGACCTCCCCGGCTAAGCTGAGGGATGGACGTGGCCGTGTGCTTCCTTGCACTCCGCACACACTACGCTTTGGGAACCACGTCTCAGGATTGCCCTTGTTCTTTTTTCTGTATCAAAACACAGCATGTGGAAGGAGCAGATGAGAAAGTAGAAAAAAACACATGACTCGCCCTCACTGGCACTCCCCTATGCAGAGCCCAGTGTACTCCAAATGCATCTACGCTGCATTTCTAAATAGATCCCCTAATAAAGCAAGAACTAAAGTATCTTGTTGCCAAACAAAGGGCTCCTGCATTGAAACGTGACAGCTTGTTGCTCCAGCAGCTTGTTGCCAGAAGGATACATACCATTTCCAGCAGAAAATTGGTTTGGGGAACTCGCCCAACAGCCCAGACACAAAATAAACTTCCCTGGCTCTCTACAACAGGCGAAGGCCAGTGGGATTCACCCCTGGTCATTTCAACAGAGACTTGAATTGCCTTCCAATTTAAGAACTCAAACTAACAAAACTAGATTTTGCTTCAAATGCCAAAACAGGCATTGCTTTCTGGGGCATTTCTATTTCTTCAGTGATTTTATTCCACAGAATTGCTCATGACTGCGGACAATATTCCTTAATTAAGCCCCAGTAGAACTGAATTGAAACAATCACCTGAGCAAATATGTTCCAGCATTACTCAGGAATGTAGTTTCCCACTATAGGGCATGAATCGTTTAGCTCTATTAAATACATACATGAGTTCCCCCAAAAGTGCTGTGCCATTTTTTGTCTTATGAAAAGCAAAACATATGTATCCTTGATAGTTAGCATTTAAATATAAATAGAGAAATACACGATTTGATGATGTTTTCAAAGATAGACTCTAAAATTTATTTTTGTTTTTTTTTTTTTAATTGCACTGCCAGATGCAAATTTAACAATTATTAAGCATACTCTTCTCATTTTACTGATTACAAAAAAAAAGACCCAGAGAGGACAGCTGATTTGTTCAAATTATACCACCATCTAACTAACAGGAACAAAATCTAGCTTTCTTGCTTCCTTCAAAAAAAAAGTGCAAGCACATAAAAAAAATAAGAAGTCTAGGAAGATGTTTTGACTTTGGATGGTGAGCACGCATGCAATATACAGATCATGTATCATAGGAATGTACACTTGAAATCTATATGATCTGGCCCTGGCCAGTTGGCTCAGTGATACAGTGTCAGCCTGGCATGTGAATGTCCTGGGTTCGATTTCCAATCAGGGCACACAGGAGAAGCAGACATCTGCTTCCCCTCCCCTTCCTTTTCTCTTTCTCTCTCTCTCTCTCTCTCTCTCTCTCTCTCTCTCTCTCTCTCTCCCCCTCTCACAGCCAAGTATCAATTTATTCAGGTGTGTTGGCCCCAGGCACTGAGAATGGCTCTGTGGAGCCTCCAGTACTAAAAATAACTTGTTTGTGAGCATGGCTTCAGATGGGTAAAGCATTGGCCCCAGATGGTGGTGCCGGGTGGATCCCAGTCAGGACACATGCAGAAGTCTGTCTCTCTATCTCCCCTCCTCTCACCTGGAAAAAGAAGAAAGAAAAGAAAGAAAATCTATATGATCTGATTAACCAATGTCACCCAATAAATATAATAATTTAAAAAATAGGAAGTCTAAAGAATGCTGATTCTCCCAGGGAACATGACATGTTCTTGCAGGTGACTCCTTGGGAAACCATTTTTTCATCTTAAGGGAAGGAGGCAACTCAAATATGAGAGAGCCTGACCAGGTGCAGTGGATAGAACATCAGACTGGGACACAGAAGACCCAGGTTCAAATCTCCAAGGTCGCCTGCTTGAGTACAGGCTCATCTGGCTTGAGCACAGGCTCACCAGCTTGAGCGCCAGGGTCACTGGCTTGAGCATGGGATCATAGACATGACTCCATGGTCGCTGGCTTGAGCCCAAGGTCGCTGGCTTGAGCAAGGGGTCACTCGCTCTGCTGTAGCCCCCCCTCTCTGGTCAAGGCACATATGAGAAAGCAGTCAGTGAATAACTAAGGAGACTAAGGAGCTGCCACAAAGAATTGATGCTTCTCATTTCTCTCCCTTCCTGTCGTTCTGTCCCTATCTGTCCCTCTCTCTGTCTCTCTGTCTCTGTCACAAAAAAATATAATTAAAATAAAAGAATCATGAGAGATCCCAGCTCAAACCCCAGTCCCCCATAAAACTGTTAGTTTTGTAAGCAGATAAGACTTTAAAGAAAATCTGAAACATAAAATCCAAATATCTACCATATTTCCCCATGTATAAGATGCACCTTTTTTCGAAAAATTTGGGGTCTAAAAACTGGGTGCATCTTATACAGTGGTTGTGTGTTTTTTACTTGCATTTACCGCTTTTTCATGCTTATTTTGTGCTCATTAGTAAAGACAGTGAATTGTCATCAGACACAGATGAGGACAAGCTAATGGATGGGAGTTTTGACAGTGATGAGGAGTTGTATGAATTTTATGATGAATAAAACTTGAGTTCAATAACTTTATGTAATACGTATTTTTTTCATATTTCAGGCCCCAAAATTAAGGTGCATCTTATACATGGGATCATCTTATACATGGGGAAATACGGTAAATCAGATAAATCAGAAGGCATAGTTTACTTGTAAAAATGGAATCTTTGCTTTACTAAGCTGTTTGTTACAGTTTTCTCTGAAATCATGATCTCTCTTATGGTTAATAAATATTCTCTTCAGGTGCAACTTGCAGGGCCATTTCTATTGCATTGAGCAAAGTATGCCTCTGCACTGTTGTCTGTACTGAGTTTAAAGTTCCTTTCTTACTGTAATTGGAGTAAAATGCAACGTGCTAGATACCCACAGACAGGGGAGAGCTGGCACCAGCTCACTGGAGCTCCAAGAAGCTGCTGTGGGCATCTCTGCCTAGCTCTGCTTTCACCGGTAGGAATCTGATAGTTGATCCAGAGTGAACTGACAGAAGGGGACATAGGGAAGGTATGAAGACAAACTTTTTTAGGTGGGATTCCATGTACCCTGGAGCCTAGGCCTGAGCGGTAACTCCATGCAAAGAAAAAAGAAAGGAAAGGACATCCCACTTTGGAATGAAAGTTTAGGAAAGTCATCCAAATGCCTCCAGCTCTGTGCCAAGCACCAAGACCACAGCCCAGGCAAGGTGCCTGTACCAACGGAGCAGTGACAGTGAGAGAACAGCCACTGGGCAGGGATGCTTGGGCTCAGTGTCCCCAAGTACACCCCTAAAAGAGGAATGTCTAAGGCAGTCTCTTTGTATCATCTGGAAGCATATGGGAATATGTGCGCAAGGACAGTGGTAGGATCAGCTAGAAATAAAATAACACATCTGTACCCCTGGACTGGTGTCATCAGGAAATACATCTGTTAAGTGGAACAGAAAGGATGGGAAAACACTAAGTGAAAGCTCTGCTTTGGTTGATCCATCCAGACCGCTCCTCTAACAACTAAGTTTCATTTCATCCAAAGCCTTAATGACAGAGCAAATAGCCGAATCAGAAAATATGCACATCTACCATCCACTAGGGGTCACTAGTTACTGAAACTATTTGTGTATGGGAGTAATCACTGGGCTCACAGCATGTTAATAACAATATTAAATAAGGTCCATTATTTCACTCTAGCAAAGAGTAGGGAAGATCTGTAATTAGCAGGATCCTGATAAATTTCATGCTACCACTCAATTGGTGCTTATGTGGGGAATAGCACATTTAGGGTTCATTTAGCATCATTATATTCCTTGTGGGCTTTTTTATGGTCTTTATCTACCCAACCCATGGGCAGGGGTGATATGAACCTATTGAACCTGACAGTGGTCCATTTTTTATCCCGTGCTAAACATAACTGGTCTTGCACTAATTAAAGACACAGAATGTGAATTATCTAACATCCAAGTCTACAGCCAAATCATCCTTCTATTGTCCTAATGCAGCTGTGGCTCTACAAAATTCAGAGGATACACACAAACAAAAATAGAGTAAACTCATGATTGCTATTCAAACTGACTTTCCAACTGGACCAGAGAATTGTAACAGACATGTACATGTATGTAATAAATTTGAATAGTTCATTTCATTCATGAAATCAGATATTTTTTTTGTAACCCAATTTCTGAGATATAAATAAAAGCTTTAACTAAAAATAGAATTTGTTTATCTGTTCATTATTCATATCATTGGCTCCATTTATATCACTGGGGTTAATAAAAATATTTATAACAGGAAACATTTTTAAATTTTATGAAACTTATTGGTCCAGTGTTTTAAATATATATATAATTTAATATATTTTGTGTTGAGTTAATGGTGAAATAGCTTGGCATTAAGAACAAAAGGAATTTTGCCTAAGGCTTTTCTAATTTGCGAAATAAACTAAAAAATAAAGGCCAGCATTTTTCTTATTCCATTACCCAATTATGGGCTCAATCGGCCAATAAAAGTATCCAGCTGGGTACATGGATTGGGGTCCAGTCTTAATTTATTCAGTAAATCTTTCCAATTAATCATCTCAGCTCAATAATTTTCAACTCTTAGTTCATTTTGTCCTGGATAGACCCAGATTAAATGACTGTTTTGGAAGAAAAGGGTTATTCTTCCAGTCAATCAAGAAATTTCCACTACAAGATAAAAGGCAAGCAGGTTTGGAAATGGAAATTTACTCGGTTCCAAGAGAAACTGTGTGTCCTGCAGCAGTTTGGTTTTCCATCTGCACCCCATAGGCAGGATCAGTCACCAGTCACTGGACAAAATACCCATTCCTCAAGCTATCTGCAAATACACCACAGTCCACACGGGTAGATTTGTTAAAGAATTTGTTTTGTTTCATTATCTTTTAAATAGCATACATACATTATAAACAATCCAGAAAGCATATACAAGCAAAATTAAAGAGAGGATCACCCACATGTTTCTTGTACCTCTAAGAGAGATTTTGTTAACATTTTGCTCTGTAACTCTTCAGTCCTTTTGCACACGCACGCAGGTATGTGTGTGTGTATGTATGTGTGTGTGTGTGTGTGTTAAATATTCTAGAGATATGAGTTGCCTGTCCCAGAAAAGTTTTTTAAGTTTAGAATCCTAAGTGTTGAGTTCATGATCTTTGCTGCTTCACGTGACTCATAACTATTACAGTACTAAACTTCTTGCCTGGATTTTGACCACTTCACTTCCCACCCCTCTCTAGAGCTTCTAGCCAAAATTTTTTTCCACCTGTGAGACCTGCTGGGCTTGCCTTTACCCTGAACACCTGGGCTCTGCCTCAGTTCCATCCCCTGGTCTTCAACCTCTAGCCTCCCCAGGGCTTCCTACCTACATTCTCTTCCATTCTACCTGGCTATTTTGTCCCTCTTAACATTGTTAGTTAAAACATTGTTAGTTAAATCTAACAAAGTTTTCTTTGTTGGACCTTTCCCATGGGTCTACCCAATCTTCTGAAGTCAGCCCTTTTGGTCTGTCATTTTCCTCCACTAAAAGAAACTTACTTCTGACTCTTGCAATGTGTAGACAGTCCATTAAGGGCTCTGTTTATTCAGCAAACTAAGTCCAAAGAGATTTTTTTACCCTAATCTTTCCAAGATCAGAATCAAATCATTTGTGTAGTGCAGTATTTTAAAGAAGTTACCCACAAGTTCAATTATGCTAAACTTTATACAGTTGTAACACAAGCATAATTTTTATTCTTGGAAAGAAGAGCACAGATGCACATAGCTTACCATGTTCTATTCAGACAGGAAAAACTGCTGCATATTTTTTAAGTTCAGGGAGTTGCAGTACTATCCTTCGATGTCAATGTTATAATTCACTGGACTTAGAAATAAACATAGTTTTTAATAAGATTCTACCTTGTTCTGAAATTGGCCATTCTGGTCCTTATCTTGAATCCCTGCCCTTATCTACCAATTCTAATACCAAGTATTGCCATTTATAGGAGAAGTTTGTATTTTTTTTCAATCAATATAATAACCTAACTTAACTATATAACTTAACTGTAATTCCCTGGAGAATTCTATTGCTTTATTCTGGTTGAATATTGCTACTTTAAACTAACAACATGTAGTTGTGAAAATTCTAGGAAGTCCAAAATTTAGACCTCTCAGGAGTTCTGATTTCTTCTTTGACACTAAACTCATCCATTCTGCTACATTATTCAGAATGCCCAAAGCAGTGATTGGACAAAAGAAAACAAAGCAGGAAACCTCTAACTGAAAGGAAAGGCAAACAGAGCTCCCTCTTCCTGCTTAAGAAATCCCTCCAGCAATTCTCTCCCCTTCCATATATCAGATTTTCTCCTTTTAATGGGTCATTTCCATCAACCTGCAACTGGAGGCATAGATTGATGGTTTCAACTTCCCTGCTCCCTACAACAACTCTCCACTTTCAAAACAAACATCCAACACACACACACTCACTCACTCACTCACTCAAATTACAAACTGTTTGATGAGCACACCTAGCCAGCTCTAAGATAAAGACAGTCAGGAGAGAATATGAAGAAGATTTGTTCTTGGTCCTGGCCGATTGGCTCAGTGGTAGAGCATTGACCTGGCATGTGGAAGTCTCAGGTTTGATTCCCAGCCAGAACACACAGGAGAAATGCCCATTTGTTTCTCCACCCTTCCCCTTCCCCTTCTACTTTCTCTCTTTCTCTCTCTCTTCCCCTCCCACATCCAAGGCTTCATTGGAGCAAAGTTGGCCCAGGCACTAAGGATGGCTCCATGGCCTCCAGCTCAGGTGCTAGAATGGCTCCAGTTGCAATGGAGCAATGGCCCAGATGGGCAGGGCATCACCTTCTAGTGGGTATGCCGGGTGGATCCCGGTTGGGCACATGTGGAAGTCTGTCTCTCTGCCTCTCTGCTTCTCATTTCAGAAAAATAAAAAAATAAAAAAGAAGAACATTTGTTCTCTGCACTATCCTGGCTTTCCAGAGGATGAAATATAAAACAAGTTGGGAAACCACATTGGAAAAAAAGAGTAAAACTGTATTTAGAACAACTTCCTTCTCACTTCCTGCAGTAAGCCCAAAGGGAGAGTGGGTTCCTGAGAGAATTTCCCCAGAAGTATGAGGATGGTTTTTGGATAGAGACGACTGCCAACCACTTCTCCAGTTGGATGCCTAGCAGGGCATCAGAAAGGGTCAGCTTGGGAAAGGAGAAGGAACAGGGTTAGGCAAAACTCAGTGAACACCAGCATCACCTCTGGTTTCCTAGGCAGCAAATCCAGTGGAATGGGATTGATAAATTTCTTGTGAATTTAGAGTAAGCACTTCAAAGTGTCTGGGGAGATGGTTCAGCTTGCTATCTCCAAAAGAGGCCAGTCGGGAGAATGAGAGCCACACTAGCGAAAACTTGAAAGGAGGAAAAGAGAAACTAAGTTACCTCCTCTGTATAGGATCCTCTGAAATACATTATAAAGGGCACCAGCTAGACACCAAAGATCATCAAATGTGGCACACAAGGAGGCAATGTTGGAGGTATCCATGTCTACAGACTCAGCCGTGGGCATCAATAGCTGGACTGCACTAGCGTCTGGGTGAGAAGTGAGACTAAGGGAGAGGACCAGCTTTTACACTGCCAGAGCACACACCATCCACATACACAAACTCCTCCTTCCTCCGCCAGGTGCTGAAACCCGGAGCCCCTGACCCAGAGGCAGGACTGGGAACAGGGAAAGGGAAGGCTGGGAGAGGAAGCTGTGAACAGCCACATAAAGAGATAGTAAGATATCATTTTGACTGTAATCATTTACACACACTAAAAAAAATCATTTAAAATGTAGTTGACAAAAATACATAAATGCGACAAGATTGTTTTCTACTGCAAAGTGAGAATAATGGCTTAAAAAGGAATTAAGTTTTATTAAAGAAATAAAGTTTTGGGGTTTTTTCCTTCTCATTTGTAATCATTAATCTAACTGCTGTTGTCACATATACATAGGAGTCAAAAGGAAGAGAGCTGACCCACTATGAAAAAGACAGAGAAATTAGATGATGAGTGAGATGAGATCACAAAGACCATTATCAGGCAAAGGGAATTAGCCTCATTTAAGACTAATTTTCTAGTCCAAGGTGAGGCCAAAGCAGGCTCTTCTCTACCTAGGGAAGAATATTTTCACAAAGAAACACAGATTTACAGAACATGGTAAAAGGACAAGTAGGATTTAATACCTTCTCCCAACTCCTCAAATCTAGTGGGAAAGAAAGGAAGAACCTTTAGCCAAAGAGGGGAAATTAATCTTTCTCAACAATCTAGGCAGGGCATAATGATGGTTGAGAAGTCAGGTTGAGGGAGTAAGCAGCTTGGCAGCCGCAGGTCCTCAGGAAAGTGGGTCCTTTATCATCACTGGAGCCAAAAAGAAGCCTCTCATCAGCTGGACCCAGCAGATGCAATGTGGCAGCGGTGGTCAAGCATGCATTCTATTGTCTAATGCTGCTCACAGAGTACTCAGTACATCAAGCCTCTCTTGCAATAAGGCAGCTGAATTAAACTGACTTACCAGGAGTGGCCAGGCAGATGGGGGTATACTAGACACATGAGCAAAGCCAGCTTCCCTAAGCACATTGGGGATGGTAAGACAGATAGAAGCTAAGGAATCTTAAGGGGTTGGGGTGAGAGGGACTTTTAAAATACATAATTAAAAGCCAATCATACAATTTTGCTTCAAAATTCAAAGCAAAGCCTGACCAGGCAGTGGTGCAGTAGATAGAGCATCGAACTGGGAAACAGAAGACCCTGGTTCAAAAACCCAAGGTCTCCAGCTTGAGTGTGGACTCACCAGCTTAAGCTCAGGGTCACTGGCTTGAACGTGGGATTATAGACATGACCCCGTGGTTGCTGGCTTGAGCCCAAAGATCACTGGCTTGAAGCCCAAGATTGCAGGTTTGAGACAAGGTAGCTGCAAAGGGTCACTTGCTCTGCTAGTAGTCCCCCAGTTAAGACACATATGAGAAAGCAATCAACGAACAACGAAGGTGCCACAAAGAAAAACTGGTGCTTCTCATCTCTCTCCCTTCCTGTCTGTCTCTCTGTCCCTATCTGTTCCTCTCTCTGTCTCTTTCTGTAGCTGTCCCACACACAAAAAAAAGTCAAAGTGAACTTTTTTAAGCTACTTGAACCAACTTTATGTTTAATGTCTATGGACTTCTATTGCAATGTAGGAAATTATCTGAAAACCAAAGAAAGGAAATTTCAATTCTTAGTAGAAATTGCTTAGAAAGGCCTCAGCCCCATGGAGGATTGTCTGAGATCCCTAACCAATACCTCTTGTACTGTCTGCCTAATTTCTTAATACTTCTTTATAGCATATTATAAACCTCTATCTAACATATTATAAACCCTATTGAGGAAAAGGGATTGTTTGTGCTAATAGGTGTTTATATAGAGAAAGAAAACATTTTTTGGCCTTGGCTGGTTGGCTCAGAAGTAGAGCATCAGCCTGGCATGTGAAAGTCCCAGGATTGAGTCCCGGTCAGGGCACATAGGAGAAGCACCCATTTGCTTCTCCACGCTTCACCCTCTCCTTCCTCTCTGTCTCTACCTTCCCTCCCGCAGCCAAGGCTTCATTGGAGCAAAATTGGCCCAGCCATTGAGGACAGTTCCATGGCTTCCGCCTCAGGTGCTAGAATGGCTCTGGCCACAATGGAGAAATGCCCCAGATGGGCAGAGCATCGCCCCCTGGTGGGCATGCCAGGTGGATCCCAGTCGAGTACATGCAGGAGTCTGACTGCCTCCTCGCTTCTAACTTCAGAAAAATACACAGAAAAAAAGAAAACATTTTTTAATTTTTTCTATTCAGTTTATAAAAATATTTGTGCCATTAACACACCGCAGTTTATATATCAAAAGGCAAATAATGCCTGGCCAGGCAGTGGAGCAGGGGATAGAGCGTCGGCCTGGGATGCTGAGAATCCAGGTTTGAAACCTTGAGGTTGTTGGCTTGAGCACAGGCTCACCAGCTTGAGCACAAGGTGGTTGGTTTGAGCATGGGATCATAGACATGACCCCATGGTTGCTGGCTTGAGCCCAAAGGTCACTGGCTTGAGCCCAAGATTGTTGGCTTGAGCAAAGGGTCAATCACTCTGCGTAGCCTCCCAGTCAAGGCACATATGAGAAAGCAATCAATGAAAAACTAAGGTGTCACAATGAAAAATTGATGCTTCTCATCTCTCTCCCTTCCTGTCCCTGTATGTCTCTCTCTCTGTCTCTCTACCTCTATCTCTCTTTCTCTCTTTCTCCCTCTCACTAAGTAAAAAGAAAAAAATAAATGATAACATTTAGTCAAGCATGTGGTCTGAACAAAGAAAAATAAGCTCTATAGATACTGACAAGCCGAACAAATATCTACAGAGATAACCTTAATATTTATGTTATTTGTACAGTTTCCCAATTAAAATTACAAAAGGGTTGAAAGATAATAAATTATTGAATCCTGTTTTTAAATGACTAGAATTTTAATCTCCATTGCAACTTGCCAAAATTTCTAAGAAGATATGTACTACACTCCCACTTGGCCTCATTTAATTTTGTATAAATGTGTTTACCATCACAATTATAACTTTGAAAATATTGCCTTATAAATATTTTATCAACAAGAAGTTTAGCACTCCCCCACTGACTGACTGAGAGAGAACAAAACTGCCTTCTTCAATTTGGATAGAAGATAATTTTCCATATATGTCCACAAGTTTTGACAAATGTGGGGAGATTATCTTGAGTCATTCTGAACAGAAGCTTCTACATTCCAATTGTGAGAGGCCTGTGAAGAACCTTAGTCATCGAGCTTTTAAGATTGAAATTCAGCCTGCTATTCTGTGATACCAACTCTTGTAATCAATGGATGATTTAGCTAATGTACATGGAAAAGCTACTGTGATATTGGAGAAAAATGATGCTTATTAGAAACTAGATGTATTTTCCACTCATACTTACCAGTTTTAAAAAATAAAGGAACACCCCACTTCCTGGCACACACATAAAAGTATCAATAATTGTCTCTCTTTATCTAAGTTTGCATTTTAAGATTTAAAATTACTTGAAGCCCCTCATAGTCTTAACTTAGAGAAAAACGAGGAAGGGGCATTATGACTTTCTTTAAAAGATTACGTTCGTCTCTGCCCCATAGTGAATTACCTGAGCCCAATTTTGAAAGCTAAGTAAAGGGAAATACCAGAGCAAGCTGATAGCCTTATGGCTGCAAATCATTTTCTACCTTTAGAATCTACAAAAAAGAGGAAGATAATGGTTTATAGGAAAAGCACTAAAATTAAATAAAAATGCATGCCTATTGAGGTGTTTTTAAAATCATTTCCAGAAATAACTGGCAAAATAATGCCTCTGTTTGAGCCAAATTAAATTGCTTATGAATGATCAGAACTTATGGTTGCCATGGTTTCGGGTGCCCAGAATGTGGCCTATGGACTAAATATTACCTTGCAGCAAAAATGCCTGTATATTGCCTGGCCAGGCAGTGGCGCAGTGGATGGAGCGTCAGACTAGGATGCGGAGGACCCTGATGCGAAACCCTGAGGTCACCGACTTGAGCACGGGCTCATCTGGTTTGAGCAAGGCTCACCGGCTTGAGCCTAAGGTCGCTGGCTTGAGCGGGGTGAGGGGGGGCCACTCGGTCTGCTGTAGCCCCCTGGTCAGGGCGCATGTGGGAGAGCAATTGATGAACAGCTAAGATGAGAAGAATTGATGCTTCTCATCTGTCTATCCCTGTCTGTCCCTCTCTCTGTCTCTGTCACAAAAAGGGGGGAAAAAAAGCCTGTGTATTAAGTACAAGCCACCAAAAAAAAATCTAATTATAGTTTTCTCAGGCATTTTAAATTTTTCAAAAATAAGAATAATAATGATTAATAATAATTTTTGATGTAACAACTGATTGTCCCTATTAGGGCAACAACAATCACTTATCCCTGCCCTGAGTTTTCAGGCTTTTACCTCCACTGAAACCCAAACCCTACACAGATGTCTAGCAGAAAATTAAATGACTTCACGATACTGAAGAAAGTCACAGCCAGTCTCTGGTCCTACAGGTATTATTATTTTTTTAATACATAAATTTTTATTAATTTTAATGGGATGACATCAATAAAGCAGGGTACATATATTCAAAGAAAACATGTCCAGGTTATCTTGTCATTCAATCATGTTGCATACCCATCACCCAAAGTCAGATTGTCCTCTGTCACCTTCTATCTAGTTTTCTTTGTGCCCCTCCCCCTCCCCCTCTCCCTCCTTCCCTCCCCCCACCATAACCACCACACTCTTGTCCATGTCTCTTAGTCTCGTTTTTGTCCCACCAATGTATGGAATCATGCAGTTCTTGGTTTTTTCTGATTTACTTATTTCACTCTGTATAACGTTATCAAGATCCCACCATTTTGTTGTAGATGATCCGATGTCATCATTTCTTATGGCTGAGTAGTGTACCATAGTGTATATGTGCCACATCTTCTTTAACCAGTCATATATATATATATATATATATATATATATATATATATATATATATATATATATATATATTTTACAGTGATTAAAGCCTTTAAGCAAACTCTTGGTCAATACAACAAGAATCCATAAAAGAGTAGTGTCCTTAACATGTTCACCAAGTCCAAGTTGGCACTAACACCATTCCAAATCCCTGTGAATGCAACCCCACCCCAGTTCAGTCCATTAGGAGCTATCACAAGGAGCAGGAGTCCAGAAAAAGTCCACATCCAGGAAAAGTCCGCATGCCACTGGGATTGTTGTCACAATTCTATACTTTGCAGCTCACGTCCAAGTCTCAATGACTGCTGCTTCTAGCTGGTAATGATTCAGGTAGACTGGAAAAGCCATCAGCAGCATGTGTGGAGATAGAGCCTCTGTTCTCTGCCTGGAGAGATGAGACCAGGGTGCTTTTTCCTGGAGCTCTGTATCTATGGCAAGGTAAAGAGAACCTTGGGATACACTAAGCTGGATGGCAAAGGTAAATTCACAATAGAAGTTGGCAAAAGGAGGAGAGAGAGCTCTAAATTAGGAGTAGGTCCCAGCCTGAAATATGAGTGGGTCATTGAGGTAGGAGGAATAAAGGAAACACTATATATTAAACACAGCAGCAGAAAATAGGACTATCAACATCCACAACAGAGATCTTTGAGGGAAGAATAAAAAACCTGACTATTCAGGCAAGACATAATTAAGTGGCCCTTGTGCAAATGAGATCGTTTACCTGCTTCTTGGTGCTCAATAGGAAGCCCTTGATTTCTTCAGTTGTTTAAGAAAGAATCTGCAACTTTATGGTAAATTTAATTTTTTTTTCACCAAAGGAGATTTCTATTTTCTCTTCCTTTATTTCCTCCATCCCAGTCCGACATGGAGTTTTTGCAGATTTGAAATCAGTCAGTTGATCAGTCAACATTTATTGAGCAACACTGTATCAGACACTATTTAGACACTAAGGTTACAAAAATAAATAAGACATCGTCTCTTCCCTTGTAGAAAAGATTGGTTTGTCAGTCTTATGTTTCGACCAAAAACAGTATTTCTAATATAGTGTAGCAGACAGTAGTGGAAACAGGAACAACATGTGCACAGGAGAGAGGCACAGTCATTAGCCTGAAGAGCCAGACATTTTTCTGAGGTTTACCCTGGAGTTGCATGTCAGTCGGTAGTTAGATTTAATCAAGCACAAGGGAAGCAGGAGAGAATTCCAGTTAGACAGAGAACTGAGGCCCTGCCTTAGTGTGTCCAAATCATTATTACACAGTATGTCAATGTGTCAGCCAAGTTTAGACGTAGACTTTATTTTGGAGGTAATATGGAACCAATGAAGTGTTTTAAATAGGAGAGTTGCACGGTCTGATTTGTTTTATAGATAGATGACTTTGGAGGACAAAATTCAAAATAAGGACACCATGTAAGAGGCTATTTGTGATGGTCAAATATATAATACTTATCAACTTGGCTGGGCCATGAGGTGGCCCAGAAAGTTGGTCAAACATTGTTCTGGGTGATTTTATGAGGGTATTTTTGGAGGAGATTAACATTTAAATCAGTGGACTTGAGTAAAGTGTATTACTCTCCATAATGTGTGTAGGCTTCATGCAATAAATTGAAAGCCTAGATAGAATAAAAAGTAGGAAGTATTCTTTGAGTAGGAAAGAATTCTTCAGCTAACTGCCTTTGAACTTCACCTGCAACATTGGTTCCTCCTGCTTGACAACATTAAAACTAAAATATTGGTTCTGCCTGGGTCTCCCACACCACAAGCCTACCCTGAAGACTTGGGGCTTGCCAGCCTCCATAATTACATAAGCCAAAAGCCAGTTCCTTATAATAAATATACTAGAAAATTAGGGGCTATTTCAAAATGAATATGAAGCTATAAAATATCCCCTAATTTTTGTGAGCAGTCTATATCCACCTATTTATCCACTCATCCATCTTTCTCCTATTAGAGGATAGATAGATGATAGATAGATAGATAGATAGATAGATAGATAGATAGATAGGATAGGTTTATATTATATATATAATATATATATATTTATATTATATATATCCATGTTTTGGGTCACAACAGTAGTATATATTTGTATTTCTCTGGAAAACCCTAATACACTACTGTTGTGACCCAAAACATGGATAATGAAGGCTCAAACTGGAGTAGTGAGCCTGACCAGGCAGTGGCGCAGTGGGTAGAGCGTCAGACTAGGATGCTGAGGACCCAGGCCTGAGCGCAGGCTCATCTGGTTTGAGCACAGCTCACTAGCTTGAACCCAAGGTCACTGGTTTGAGCAAGGGGTCACTCAGTCTGCTGTAGCCCTCTGGTCAAGGCACATATAAGAAAGCAATCAATGAACAACTAAGGTGCCACATGAAGAATTGATGCTTCTCATCTCTCTCCCTTCCTGTCTATCCCTGTCTGTCCCTCTCTGTCTCTCTCTCTGTCTGTCACACACACACACACACACACACAGAATTAGAGTAGTAGTAACAAAGGTGATAATACTAGTGATTAAAATGTGGGGAAGACTCTTATTTAATGTGGTACTAGAGGTTCTCGCCACAGCAATCAGACAAGACAAAGAAATAAAAGGCATCCATATCGGAAAAGAAGAAGTAAAGGTATCACTTTTTGCAGATGATATGATCCTATACATCGAAAACCCCAAAGAATCCACAAAAAGACTACTAGAAACAATAAGCCAATACAGTAAGGTCGCAGGATACAAAATTAACATTCAGAAGTCAATAGCCTTTCTATATGCCAACAATGAAACAACTGAGAAGGAACTCAAAAGAATAATCCCCTTCACGATTGCAACAAAAAAAATAAAATACTTAGGAATAAACATAACAAAGAATGTAAAGGACTTATATAATGAAAACTATAAACCATTGTTAAGGGAAATCGAAAAAGATATAATGAGATGGAAGAATATACCTTGTTCTTGGCTAGGAAGAATAAATATAATCAAGATGGCTATATTACCCAAAGCAATATACAAATTTAATGCAATTCCCATCAAACTTCCAATGACGTTTTTTAAAGAAATAGAGCAAAAAATCATCAGATTTATATGGAACTATAAAAAACCCCGAATAGCCAAAGCAATCCTAAAGAAAAAGAATGAAGCTGGGGGCATAACAATACCTGACTTCAAACTCTATTATAGGGCCACGACAATCAAAACAGCATGGTATTGGCAGAAAAATAGACACTCAGACCAATGGAACAGAATAGAAAGTCCAGAAATAAAACCACATATATATAGTCAAATAATTTTTGATAAAGGGGCCAACAACACACAATGGAGAAAAGAAAGCCTCTTCAATAAATGGTGCTGGGAAAACTGGAAAGCCACATGCAAAAGAATGAAACTGGACTACAGTCTCTCTCCCTGTACAAAAATTAACTCAAAATGGATCAAAGATCTAAACATAAGACCTGAAACAATTAAGTACATAGAAGAAGACATAGGTACTCAACTCATGGACCTGGGTTTTAAAGAGCATTTTATGAATTTGACTCCAATGGCAAGAGAAGTGAAGGCAAAAATTAATGAATGGGACTACATCAGACTAAGAAGTTTTTGCTCAGCAAGAGAAACTGATAACAAAATAAACAGAAAGCCAACTAAATGGGAAATGATATTTTCAAACAACAGCTCAGATAAGGGCCTAATATCCAAAATATACAAAGAACTCATAAAACTCAACAACAAACAAACAAACAATCCAATAAAAAAATGGGAAGAGGATATGAATAGACACTTCTCCCAGGAAGAAATACAAATGGCCAACAGATATATGAAAAGATGCTCATCTTCTTTAGCTATTAGAGAAATGCAAATCAAAACGGCAATGAGATACCACCTCACACCTGTTCGATTAGCTGTTATTAGCAAGTCAGGTAATAGCAAATGTTGGAGAGGCTGTGGAGAAAAAGGAACCCTCATCCACTGTTGGTGGGAATGTAAAGTAGTACAACCATTATGGAAGAAAGTATGGTGGTTCCTCAAAAAACTGCAAATAGAACTACCTTATGACCCAGCAATCCCTCTACTGGGTATATATCCCCAAAACTCAGAAACATTGATACGTAAAGACACATGCAGCCCCATGTTTATTGCAGCATTGTTCACAGTGGCCAGGACATGGAAACAACCAAAAAGCCCATCAATAGATGACTGGATAAAGAAGATGTGGCACATATACACTATGGAATACTACTCAGCCATAAGAAATGATGACATCGGAACATTTACAGCAAAATGGTGGGATCTTGATAACATGATACGAAGCGAAATAAGTAAATCAGAAAAAACCAGGAACTGTATTATTCCATACGTAGGTGGGACATAATACTGAAACTAAGAGACATTGACAAGAGTGTGGTGGTTACAGGGGGGAGGGGGGAATGGGAGAGGGATAGGGGGTGGGGAGGGGCACAAAGAAAACAAGATAGAAGGTGACAGAGGACAATCTGACTTTGGGTGGTGGGTATGCAACATAATTGAACGACAAGATAACCTGGACTTGTTATCTTTGAATATATGTATCCTGATTTATTGATGTCACCCCATTAAAAAAATAAAATTATAAAAAAAATAAAAATAAAAAAAATAAAATAAAATAAAATGTGGGGAAGTAAAGCGAGGATACGAGTCAGAAACCGTCACTGAGCTCTGGTGCCTAGCTGAATTGGCTGCACCACCAACCGCGGTAAAGACCCTGGAGGTGAAGGTCCAGAGCAGTACAAGCAGTTTGTATGACACACACTAAGTTTGAGGTGCCCTGAGCATCAGAGTTGTATATAGGAATTTGGAGCTCAGAAAAAACATCAAGGCTAGAAATGCATATTTGGAAGGCATTCTCTGTCATTTAGGAATACACACCTGTGACTAAATGAGATCACCCAGGGAAAGAATGAAAGAAGAGAAATGTAAGCCAGAGGAAGAACTTTGGAAAACACCCATATTTTATGGCTGGGCAAAGAAAGTAGAACACACAGAAGCTTATTACAGAAATGTCAAGAACTGAAGAGTCATATATTACCCAATTTGCAAGCTAACTAGTAAATTTGCCACAGTTTCATGGGTGCTGTCAGAAGACACAAAACTCCTAGGTTAAAGGTAAGAGACTTTATTGCTGACAATAGTAACAAGAGCCAGAATATCAACATTTTCTTGCCCAAGTCCCCACATACCAATTCCCACAGGTTAGTGCTACACTATACCTCTTCCTTCTCTACCCTCAGTAAAGAGTCAAATAAAGGAAAAGGCCTGGTAGACTTGTGAGGAAAAGTCATTATAGACAGTGAAAATAGAAAAAGTGACCAAAGGCAATAGCCATCTCCTTGGTGACCTGAGTCACTTCCTGCCACAGCTGGAGCCGTAACATCCACCAAGCAAAGTGAATTTGCTATACATGTCAGTCATCTAAGCAGGCTATCACTGGGCCTGGATCACTGACAACAAACCCAAATCAAAACATAATGAGCAAACACCTTAGATTTAGTTTTAGAAACACCAAGAAACAGTAAGAAATCCTAACCAGAGAAATTAAAGCACTTATTCCCATCATTTACTAACTCACAGTACCCCCAAGCCACAAGTTTAACAATATATTCTCATCATAAAAACAGACAAACAAATGATCAAGTCTCTGTGTGGAGGAAACCTAGTCCTCGGGTGTTCTGAGTTGAGTGGTGCAAAGCACTGCTGTGTTGAAAACGGGCATACCCTGTGTTAGGCAAGCATGTTTGGGAATCTCAAGCATGTTTTAACCTTGTAAGTAGCCTTAATTACCTGAGCATATGTGTTTTATAGTTCACTGAGGAAGTTATCATCTCTGCACACAGGTTTATGAATCTGGGGGATCTCAAAGACCTTACCTCAATACAAAATATGGCACCTCAGTGGAGATCTACAAAACAATTTTTAAATAAAGACATGATCAGGAGAAGGAGAATCCAATTGTGGTCCAGAAAACTATATATTTCACATATTAATTGTACATATTTATCTAATTTTATGAGTTATACATTTCCTATTAAATATTACAGTTATTAAGGCAACAAAATCACTCAAATGCCATTTGAATCAGTTTTTCTACAAGCATGTGGCATATTAAAAAAACCACCCATAGTTTCATATGTCTCATGAAAGAACTTCACTAGTCACACAAATCAATCTTAACTATAGTTTCTGTCACTCAACACTTTAATTACAAGATGTTTAAACTCATAAGACTTTCATGATCTTTACATGCCCATGCTTCATAATGCATGTATTCATCTCTTGAAACCCAGACAAGGTCCAGTTGCCCCAACATCACACACACCCCTTTCACCACTCCTACCTTCATAGAGCTTGTCGTTCTTTCTAGAAATAGTCTATTGTTGTTCTTATACTCTATGTTCAAAACTGCATGGTAATTTATTTGTTCAAGCATATGTGTCTTCCAAGCAAGGCTGGCACTGTCTTACACATCTTTGAAGGGTTTGTGAGGCCGGATGCAGAATCA